>NW_026526843.1:90066902-90549072 GCF_024362965.1 Panthera pardus | reverse complement strand
CACCCCGGGGACATTTTTGCAGCATACGCGAAGGCCCCCCAAGCAGGAAGGAGCCTGCATATTTCAGGTCCCAAAGATGGGCCAGTGTGACCGGGGGGGGGGGGGGGGGGGGGGGGGGGGGGGGGGCTGAGGGGAGGAGCCTGTCATGGGGGCCCTGGAGGAGGAGTGCGCTAGAGAGTGCAGGGCCTTGGGACCCAAAACTTGCCCCCTTGGGCCTTCCAGACAGCTCTTTTGACCCACTGGGTGAATACAGTCCCAAGAAGCTGACCACTCCTTAGAGACCAAAGGAAGGGGGAAGCAGGGCCTGGGGTACACAGTGTGTGAGTACCTCTTGAACAACTGAACAAGTGATAAAGGGGTCCCTCCACGTTGGAGGTGGTCCAGTGACTTTGGATGATGTCTAGATTGGCAGGCATGTCGTAAAGCTGAGTAAACCAGGTGTCTTGGAAAAGTAGAGCAAAGCTGTGGAAACACAGGGCTTCCCGTGGCT
Organism: Panthera pardus; assembly: GCF_024362965.1. Lineage (NCBI taxonomy): Eukaryota > Metazoa > Chordata > Mammalia > Carnivora > Felidae > Panthera > Panthera pardus. Next base: position 90,548,582 of record NW_026526843.1, on the reverse strand, counting down.
GCTGTAAAAATTTCTACAAACCGGAGGTCTTGAAACAACCGAAATCTATTCTCATGGTTCTGGAGGCTAGAAATGTAAAATGAAGGTATCACAGGGCCGTGCTGTCTCTGAAGGCTCTGGGGTTCCTTGGTGTGCAGGTGTATGACCCCCATCTCTGCCCACGTCTTCACCTGACTCTCTTCTGCGTGCCTCCGCGTCTCCTTCTCTTTCTAAGGACACCAGTCATTCGATGTAGGGGCCGCCAGGATCGAACAGGACCTCATCGTACCTTGATTGCATCTGCAGAGATCTTAACTTCGAAATAAAGTCACCATTTACAGGTCCCAGGAGTTAGGACTTTTAACACAGCTTTTGGGGGGGCACAATTCAACCCACAACACACCGTTCATCAGGTAGACCCTGGAGCCGGACGTAAACGGGTCCGTTTGGATCTGCCACAGACCCCTCCGGGTCTTCCCCGTTGCCAAAGTTGCGGGGTCCCGGGCCCCGGAATGTTTGGCTAGAGCAGCCCTGTAGAACGTCTGATCCGGTCTCAGCCCTTGGGGGACCCCAAGCTCCCTTAAGACTCTCATGAAAGCTGGCTATGGTTCTCTCCCCAGAAAAACGCTCACTTGCAGCTACTTGTACATGTTTGGATATTACTTTGGGAGGGGCAAGGACCCGTAAGGCCCCCAGGATCCATGGGGCGTGGGTTTAGGATCTCACGGGTTTAGTCTTTCAGATGAAAAGCAGGGTGTTAGACAAATAGAACAGATACCTAAGTCTCACAGCCAGCCTGGGGGAAAGTTGGAAGCTGCTTTCTCTGACTGTCTCAGTCACAGCCCAGCGCCTGGCAAGCTCTCGGCCAGCCCAAGAAGCACAGAGTGGGCCCCAGGAGGGAGCCAGCAGGGCGGGGACAAGTCCCCGTGAGGAAGCCACGGAGACGCCGGGACCTTCCCTTCATCTCGGGGGCACCCGCGCCGTCTTGTCAAACACAGTGACTAAAAATCTTGCCAAACACGGAGCCCTGTAGCCTGCTGATGGCCAAGCAGAAGAGCATCTTTACCAGGCACGACAGATGGCAGCCAGCCCACCAAGATATCTAATATTCCATCGTTTTCTCCGGAGAGAGTTTTGGACAACCCGGGTTTCCCCCCAGCCTCCCCAGCCCGTGAATGTGAAGCCACCAAGCCCCTCCGTCAGAACGCATGGGGCATCTCAGAATGGGCACGTGAGCCCAGGGCGGGGGCCTCTTCCCTTCTCCCTTTTGGGCTCCATGGGGAGTCCCCTCCCACCTTGTTGACTGTGGCCCACAATCATCCCAACCCTCGGGCAGTGGCCATCACATCTGGGCCAAGGGACACTCCCACATGTGGCCAGCACATGAAACAAGCACCTCTCGGGAGCTGTTCGCATCAAGACCCAGTTTAATTTTTTTCGCCTCTGTTGTGGGTTCAACTATGTCCCCCCGAAGCTCTATGTTGAAGTCGGACCCCCAGGTTCCTGTGAACGTGACATGATTTGTGGAGACGGAGTGATACTAGACTGCGGTGGCTCCTACCCCAGGGACGGGTGTCCCTACACGAAGGGAGAAATTTAGACGCAGAGTCACACAGAAGCAGGCCATGTAGCTACGTCCACGAGTCAAGTTTCAGCAGGAGCCGCCGGCAGCCATGGGAAGCTAGAAGAGTGGCCTAGAACAGATTCTCCCTCAGAGTCTCCAGAAGGAACCAACCACCCTGCAGACAGACACCTTGATTCCGGACTTCTAAAGCTCCAGAACTGTGAGACGGTACATTTCTGCTGTTGTGAGCCACAGCACAGGTCTGTAGTGATTTGTTACAGCGGCCCCGGGACGCTCATATACTCTCACCGCCCTTTCAAAGTGATTTCAGGGGGCCGGTGGCTCAGTCGGTTGAGCATCCAGTTTCGGTTCAGGTCACGATCTCACGGGTTCGAACGGGGTTCGAACCCCGTGTCAGTCTCTGTGCTGATGACTCGGAGCCTGGAGCCTGCTTTGGATTCTGTCTGTCTCTCTCTCTCTCTGCCCCTCCCCCACCTATGCATGCATGCACTCTCTCGCTGTCTCAAAAATAAATAAACATTAGAGAGAAGAAAGAAAGAAAGAAAGAAAGAAAGAAAGAAAGAAAGAAAGGAAGAAGAAAAGAAAAGAAAGAAAGGAAAGAAAAGAAAGAAAGAAAGAAGAAAGAAAGAAAGAAAGAAAGGAAAGAAAGAAAGAAGGAAAGAAAGAAGAAAGAAGAAGAAAGAAAAGAAAGAAAGAAAAGAAAGAAAGGTACTCTTCCACAGGAACCTTGACGGGCCCTCCAGAGGCTCTGGCCGCATCTTCCGTGATGGGCAGGCGTCAGGCAGATGCACCAGCTGCCCTCAGCGGGGACCCATCCCAACACAGACATCGGCTAGCATTCCCTTCCCCTCTGACGGAAACCCGGGCCTCAGTTGGGGTTCCCCCAGTAGGATGTGGGGGACGAGAATTCCAGTGCAAGTGATTTATTGCAGAGGGGAGCCCGGGAAACACCAGCAGGGGAGGGAAGGCAGCAAATCCAGGCGCCGCCCGGAGCAGATGACTGCTGTGGGCAACTGGGTTCACCCCGCTGGGGACTCGTAAAGCATGCACATCAGAGCGCCCCCACCGCAGGGCAGGGAATGGATTACCCAGCGCCCCCCGCCTGGTACTGGTTGAGAACTGCTCCCAAGGTGCGTTAGCTCCCCGGCACTTTGGGACGGCCCAGCCAGGACCCAGGCACACTTCTAAGTCAAGAGATTGCCCTCGGGCAGAAAGCTCTGGGTTTATAAGAGATAAGCATGGTGGAAGAACTAAGAACCTGGGCTGCAGCCCTCTTAACTGGATCTTTCTTAGAGATAACCCCAGACCAGGTCAGCATTCCTACCCTGGCTGGGCGCCCCGGTGCTTGTGATGTGCCGTCCAAGCAGAAGGTAGCTATTTTCCATGAAGAAGCAATTCGCTTTCTCGCTCTCTCCGTCTCTCTCCCATTCTTCCCCCTCCTCCCCCTTTCCCTCAGGCAAATAGCCCTGGCCTCTGAGAGAAGAAAGGCATGTGTCAGATTCCAGTCCATGGGCCCAGATCACAGCTGGGGTCAAGTATCATGGGGTTGTCCCAAATGGAGCGCATGCGTCATTCTTTCGAGGCGCTCAGCGCCCTCCCCGCCACACACGCACCTGAACCTTCTTTCTTGTGCAGGGCTGGGGCTCCCAGCAAGAGAGCGTTCTCTGCAAAGAAATCTGCTCGCAGAAAACCCAGTGTCCCCTCTCTTCCCCCTTTCATATCCTTCTCTGGGTTTCAAGTCCTTTGGCTGGTTCTTTGATATTTCCTTTGAAAAATCTGCATTTTGGTCTCACGTTTGGAATTTCTCAGCTATTGTCTTTGGCGCCCCAGGCGAAATGTGCGGTTGAACGTCCTAACCCAGGGGCTCAGCTCTGGGGGTGGCAGAGGCCTGCCTGCACCCCCACTCCTGCCCCCCCACGCTGGGCTCCGCGAAAGGGGTGGGAGCCTGCCCCTCCTCCTCACCTCGGACCCACTGTCTGACCAGGATCAAACCTTTCAGGAGGCCGGCTTCCGTCCCCTCAACCCACAACCCATCTCTCTCTGTAAGCCTCAGTCCAAGTTCAAAGGGCCACCATCAAAGACTCCAGCGGATTGAATGGTGCCCTCCCCCAAAAGATAGGTCCACTCAGAACCTGTGGAATGTGACCTTATTTGGAAAAAGGGTTTTTTTGCGGAACGAATCAAATTAGAGATCTTGAGGTGAGATCATCCTGGATTACAGTGGGCTCTAAACCCAATGACAAGTGTCCTTCGAAGACAAGGGGAGAAGACACAGAGAAGAGAAGGGGGACATGAAGGCGGAGACAGAGATTTTGGAGGGACGCATCAACGAGCCAAGGAACGCCCAGGATTACTGGCAGGCGCCAGAGGCTAGGAAAGACGCCTGGAACGGATTCTCCCCCAAAGTCTCCAGAAGGAACCCAACCCGGACTTCAGATCTCCAGCCTCCAGAACTGTGAGAGAATCCATTTCTGTCCTTTTAAACTAGCAACTTCTGTTACTTTGTTAGGGCAGCCTAGGAAATTAATGGGAGACCAATTGGGGCGGGGGGGGGGGGGAGCTGTCTGCCTCGTAGACCTTTCCAACTGCGGCAGAGACAAAGCTATGTGTTCGCCAAACCCTGTTCAGCTACCAGTCGCGTATGCAGGAAAACCCCATTTCCCAGAAGGCTTTGCAGTTAGGTGGGGGCCAATGACTGGGTTCTGAACCGTCAAATGTGGACGGACTGAGACCTGGTCTTTGAGACTGCCCACGCAAGTCCCCGTCCATGCTCTCCTGTCCCTCCTCTGCCCGCTGGATGGAAAGGATCCTATGGCAGATTCCGAGGTCCTAGAAGATCAACGAACCCGAAGATGGAAGGAGCCTGGGTTCCCGAATCACCTCATGGACAACTGGAGGCCAAACACCTGAAGGAGGTGAGCCTCTGCTATTGGAGGCTTATTTGTTAGAGCACCCAACCTTCCCTGTGTAGCACACACGTACATTATCTTACTTTCACCTCAAAAGAAGTCTTCGGGGGGGGCGCCTGGGTGGCGCAGTCGGTTAAGCGTCCGACTTCAGCCAGGTCACGATTCTCGCGGTCCGTGAGTTCGAGCCCCGCGTCAGGCTCTGGGCTGATGGCTTGGAGCCTGGAGCCTGTTTCCGATTCTGTGTCTCCCTCTCTCTCTGCCCCTTCCCCGTTCATGCTCTGTCTCTCTCTGTCCCAAAAAATAAATAAAAAATGTTGAAAAAAAATTTAAAAAAAAAAAAAAAAAAAGAAGTCTTCGGGGAAGAGCAGAGTGTGGGCACGGTAGACCCTCCACTTTGTATTTTACGCCTCTGTTCATAATTTTTAATGTTCCTGTCTCGGCTTCTTCACTAGGCTCTAAAGTCCCTGAGGGCCAATTCCATGCCTGAGTGACTGTCGGATCCCCTACGGACTTAACACCGTTCCCACGCACATCATACGTGCCCCGTCATCGTGTGCTGGGTGAACACAGTAATACTCGCTGACATTTATTGGGCAAATACCACGACTCGGATGTTCTCAAGTACTTAACCCACGCAATAGCACCGTGGGGCAGTTGTTTCTACCCACAACGGAAGAAATTAAGGATCGGGAGGGGTACGTGGCGTTCCCGAGGCCACACGGCCGGGAAATGACAGATGGGGGAAACCAAGGCTGTCTGGCTCCTCATCCCCACTGCCTCCGCCCTGAGCACACCCCACCCGCTTCTCCGGGTTTCAGGATCCATAAAACTAGAAGTCATCCCGACCCCCAAATCCCTACTGCCCATCTTCCCTGTGCTCACCAGGGCGGCAGGACGCCAGGCCCCGCTGGCTCTCCCTTCGCCTCCTGTATCCTCCGGCCGGCCGCACCCCAGGCCACCTCACGACCGCAGACGGGGCCCACCAAGGCGCACAGGTGCAGACCCTGCGTGTCGGTCCGACACCACCCACGGCCTCCCCGGGGCCAGCTCAGCATCGGCTTTGGTGATAAGAGAAACCCATCAAGAGATAAAGAAGAGGACAAGATTCTGTGTGTGTGTGTGTGTGTGTGTGTGTGTGTGTGTGCGTGAAGAGATTTGCTTGGAAACACCAACCCCTCACCAAAGATGTTCCCAGCCCTCATTTGTACACACAGTCTTCAAACATCAAAGTGTTTGTTAAGTGTAAATATTTTTATTCGCTCCCCTCCTTCTCCTCCCGCTCCCCTTCCATCCCGGCTTCGAGCTCAGCAGATGCCAGGAGACCCCTCTGACTCAGAGCCAGCAGGGATGGTTTGGGGGAAAGGGCACTTCCAGGTCCCAGCGGGCAGCCGGCAGCTGCGCCCGACAGCCACCCGGGACTCGGCTCCCAGCCGCCGGCTCCTCTCTTGGCGCCTGTTTCCATAGGAACGGGCAGGCCCGGGATTGGCGGCCGTGGGAGCGTTACCCACGCCGGCTGCTTTGCAAGTGGTCCCTCCGCGGCCCTCCCCTCGCCTGCCCAGCCCTGGAAAGGACCAGGGGGCTGGGGAAGTGCCCGAGTACAGCGGATCCCGGGGGACTCTGCGCAACACCCTGAAACCCGAGGCGCCAAGAGTCCGAGACGACACCTTGCCCGGAGCCTTTGTTAACGCTCCCCCCCCCACCCCGCCCCCACTCCCGATCTCTTGCCTTCCTCCACGGGATCCTCAACAGCGAGCCCGGGGGTAGCTTTTCCCACAGGGCCCGCCAGCCTGGCAGAGGGACACGGAGCCAATTCAGGGAGCCCGTCGGGGCCTGCGCTCAGAGGACGCACCAAGCCACGCAGGGCAGCCGCTCGTTCCCATCCGGAAAAAACCCTCTTATTAAGCACCTCTCTTGCTCCACGGTCTCCTGCGCCCTGCAGGTCACGCTGTACTCTACCTCTCCGTTTCGCCGCCAACCTTGTGCTGTGCATGTCTCATGATTAAACAGAAGCCGGCGAACAGACGGCCTTTCTGAGTCTCCAAAGCCGGGGGACGTGATGGCTCCAACCGGAGATAATTGAGAAGAAGCACGTGGCTTGCTGCCTGGCTCCCGAGGCCGAGGTCCCTGCTACCAGAGGATCTCCTGTGCCCCTCCCCTGAGGAGTCCCGTCAGGGGCGGACCGTTCTTTGATGAGGGTCCAGGTCCGGGCTGTCACCTTTGAACCCCGGTCTCCCTCCTCGTCGTAGATCTTCCTGCCATTCTCAGGCCGGCCAGCAGCCTCTTAAGGCCTCCCCGCGATGGGGTCCCCTGGGGTGAGGGCTGATTCCCAGTTCTGCAAAGGTCAAAGGGCGCGCTGGGAGAAGCTGGGGGTTTTGCTGATGGGCTTGAGGACTCTGAAGGCTCATACTCGGGACCAGAGGTTGAATGCCAGCCCATCAGCAAGAACTAAACAGCTCTTAAAGCAAGAGGACACTCAGGACTATTGATCAGGATGCAGCGTCCACATCTATAATTAGACCCAGAAAGCTGCTTGCACATCAGAAAGAGCGAGAAAGACATGACCTGTGGCTCCGCTGAAGCCAGATATGCATCAGGATTGCACAAAACAAACAGAAACGTCACGGCTGCCAATGCCCGGGGTCAATGGCAGCTAGCCCTCCCGTCTCCGTGGTGGCCGGGACCTCCCAGAGCTCGGCAGCCCGGCACCCGGGGTCCTGGAAACCTAGGACGCAAAGTTGCCGTTGAGAAGTTTCCTTGGCGTTTTGCATTGTTACAAGTGGCAGGAAAAGGCTCCGTTTCTGGGCATTTGTGCGGCGTTCATTGTTTTCTTTTGGGTAATGAATCTGATTTGGGAAACTGCAGCTAAAATTTGGAGGGAGGGGGGAGTCCATCAGAAAGAAATACTGTTTGTTGGGGCCTTGGAATGCTCCTGGCAAATTGCCCTTCCTAAGTGCTGTTTTTTGAAAACTCATTCCTGCGGTAGGAAAATAGAGCAGGAAAATAGAGCAGATTTCAAACACTTAAGAGATCATTTTCAGAATGGTCTAGATGCACGCTGGTGTGCTGGCACATTTGCCTTTCATTGTTTTTTAATCACTATTTTGTCAAGTTTAATTGCTGCCATGCTAACAACTCAAACGGGAGCGAAACAAAATAGGGGATATCTATCATTGGTGAGAGCATTTTGATGGAATCTCTATATCCATTTGCGTCTCCTCCACCAAATTAGGAGAAAAGAAAATAGCAAAGGTTTTCTCCGTTGCCGTTGCCGGGAGAAGGATCTTTCTCTTTGGTCTGGGTGGGGAAATCCCCAGAGAAGCGGGCGAACCAGGCAGAGCCCTCCCACACATCCGCTCAGCCTCTCACAAACCCGATCTGGGGTTTTCTTGCCCGGATTTTCCTTGCAGGGGTATTATGAATTCTTACAAGTCCTGCTGGACGGTGAGAGCCTTGAAGGCAGAGAGAGACTCTGCCTGAAGTATGCACGCAGATCCCGATCCGCTCCCAACTCTCCTGTGGGTCTCGTGCTAGACACACAGAGGCATTACTCAGAGAGGCTTCGTGAAAGGACGGTGCCCAGCCGCCCCGGCCCGTGGCTGGCTGACGGCCTCCCGCTGTTGGCCTCGGCCGGGTCAGCCACATCTTTTGAGCTGAGGTCACGTCCCTCTCGTCCCTCTCGACAGCTGAGCAAGGCGGTGGCACTCCACACTGACCGATGGCCTCCAATGCCAACGGCCACCCAGCGGTCAGGTCTCCCGCCGGGCAGGCAAAGACTTTTCAGAGCTACATTGCCTCCTGCCGGCCCCCCCTGCCCAATCTTTCGTGGGTGCTCCTCCTGTTTATTATTACTTTGTGCTCGGTTATGTACATATGCCCCTTCCCGGAAGTTGCTGAAGGATTAAATCAGCTCTCACAACCACTGACTCCATCTCGGCAGCTGCTTCCTGGAGAACTCAACCTGAGACCACCCTTTGCCCACAGGATGGCTTTTGAGAGCTCCACAGCCTGCCTCGGGTGACTTCTTGGTGGCTGTCTCACGCGAAGAGATGAGGCGCGTTGCTGAGGACCAGGGTCATCCGGGAGTGTTCGCAACCAAGGGAAAGTGCCAGCCAGCCCAGCTGTTTTGAAGGACTGGGGGGGTGAAACTCCGCTGTGACGCCGGGTGGTCCTTTAAAAAGGAGTTTCCCGAATGGTCAGGGCAGGTTTTGCCTCTGGCAGCTCGGTGAAGAAACGCAAAGAACCCGTTTGCTCACAGGCTCAGCGATTTTGGAATTAGGGCCTGTGTCCCAACAGGCCTCGGGCTCGTTATCACTTGAAGGCTTACCACGCCCTTGGCTCCCCTAGCCGACTGTCCGGCAGCTCCTTGAAGGCCAGGACGCACCTGTCTTGCTCACCACTCTATGGACAGGCTCTAGAACAGTGCACGGCATGTGCTTATGGTTCAGTGATGAACGGAGTGATCGAGCCCCATATACATCATGTCATTACTATTATCCCGATGCTCCTCCATCGTCTAGAGGATAGAGTCCAAATGTATTCACATGATAGACAAGAATATTCAAGGTCTGGCCTCCAGGCACCCTCCCTCCCCCCAGAACTCAAAGAATTAGCAAACCCCCCCCCCCCCCCGCCCGCTCAGCCTCACTTAGCCGTGGCTGCCCCCTCCCCCCCCCACCACTTTTCAGGCAGGCCACTGCCTACTTATGTTCGGAAGACTTCTTTAGGGGCGCCTGGGTGGCTTGCTTGGTTGGGAGTCCAACTTCGGTTCAAGTCATGATCTCACGGGTTGTGAGTTCGAGCCCCGCATCGGGCTCTGTGCTGACAGCTCGGAGCCTGGAGCCTGCTTCGGATTCTGTGTCTCCCTCTGTCTCTGCCCCTCCCTCGTCTGTGCTCTCTCTCTCTCTCTCTCTCTCAAAGATAAATAAACATTAAAAAAAAAATTTAAAGAATTTAAAAAAAAAAAAAGGAAGAAAACAGGAAACAGGAAACAGAATTCTTTCCTAGGCCTACTTCCAGGAAGGTGTCGGCCAAGAACCCTCATTAGCGATGTCTGTCATACCGGGCCAAAATAACACCTCACGCTCTAACATACCATTGGCCATATTCCGGACACCGTTCTGAACACTTTTATGTGTTAACTAGCTGGGGCCCGATACCACTTCCGTGAGGTAAGAATTAACCTTCACTTTACAGGCCAGGAGGCTGAAGCACAGAGGAGTTAAGCAACTTGCCCAAAGTCACACAGCTACTGATGGCGGGCCCGGGATTTGCACCCAGGCAGTCTGACTCCAAATGTTATGCTACGACCAGGTGCCTTGTCTCTCTGCCTGGGTGGCCTGTGCCTGTACTGAGGTCTGGCTCATGGAAGGGTTTCTGCCCACGAAACCGGGGCCACCCAGCTGGCACCTTCTGTCCTTACCAAACAAGAGCAACCGATAGCCTCCCCCTGCCCACTGCCTACCCCCCTTCCCTCATCTCCCTCCCGGCTCCCTTTGCAGCGTCCCCACCCGAATTCGCCTTTTCTCAGTCTCTCCCGTCCCTCTCCCAGCCACCCCCGGCCCATGCCGCCGCATCTGGGTGCCCTCCACCAACTCCGGAGTCCCAGCATTGAACAGCAACCCCGGCGGGGCTGGGCGCGTGCACCAAGTTGCAGGTGGGGCTCCCGTGAGGGGGTCTGCCCTTGTCCTGTGGGGGAGACACAGAGGGAGTGCAATATCAACTGGCCGATGGAAATCACCACGACGGGTGGGGAGAGAGCGACTCTGCGGAAGAAAGGGAAAGAAAAACAAAACCCCTGTGTTCCACGTTTTGAAGCATTTTCATTATGCATTGCGCCTGGCAAACGATGTAGCCGGCTCTGCCCCCGACTCTGGAGGAAACCCTGGGACAGAGGAGCCCAGAGAGGCAGGAGGTCAAGGTGTGAAGCTGTAAGCGTGTGAATTATCCCTCGAAGCTGCAGGGGGACTCAGGGGTCTGGACGGGGAGAGGCTGGGGTGTCCACAGGGCCTGCTGCAGAGGCCTGCCCCTTCTTTTTTTTTTTTTTTAATTTATTTATTTAGTTTGGGAGAGACAGAGACAACACAAATGGGGGAGGAGCGGGGGGTGGGGGCGGGGAGAGAGAGAGAGAGAGAGAGAGAGAGAGAGAATCCCAAGCAGACTGTCAGCATGGAGCCTGGCGCAGGGCTCGAACTCAAGAACCGTGGGATCATGACCTGAGCCGAAACCAAGAGTCAGACGCTTAACCGACTGGGCCACCCAGGCACCCCGGCCGCCCCCTTCTTGAAGCAGCTGCCTTTAAACACCTCTCGTGTTGGCTTCTTGTGGTTTTAGGGGTGCTGGTCTCCACCAACCTGATTCAGAGTTTCTCCAGCAAGTCTTGCGAGGCCTAGGGAGGAGGCTGCAAGTCTGTGTTTCTAACAGGCTCCCTCATGATGCTGACGCAGCTTTCAAAGAAGGGTCAGGGAGGGCACGTGCGAGATAAGCCCGTGTTCCTCTGCCATGACTTGCTTCTTGTAAACCTCAGCCTTGAGGACTACACCCTCTCCATGACAGCGGGGAGAAACCTCTCGCTTACGCCTCTGGTTGGTGGAGCTTTGGAAGCAGGCCACCTCATAGGGCAGTGGCCTGTCTCTGACTCGGCTGTCCTTGGGCAAGTCCCCACCCACCCTTGGTCCAGTCAGCACATACAAGGGCGACAGCATCCTGTGGCCCTGGCCTGGAGACATCTCAGAAGGAATTCCTCTGGAAAATGCCACGGATGTGGTGGGAATTCGGAGCCTCGATCTTGCGAGTAGTATAAACAATTTATGTCGAAAGGGTTGGAAAACCGAAACATGCTGTTCAAATATTGAGACACAGACGTTTTGATGACTCAGAAGGCGTCAGGAGGTGGGGCTGTAAAGTAAACGGATTCAACGTGTACTCAAGGCTCCAACCCGCCCACTGATTTAGGAAGGGATTTGCTCAGACTCTCCAGGGTTGCCTAAGACGTCAGCTGGCTAAGCAGCTCAAAGGGCACTTATGGTCCTAACCCAGCTCTGTTGCAAGGAGATTTCAGACATACTTAATGCGGGCTCGTTCAGGTTCAAGAATTCTACTTTACTAGGTATATTAGTCAGCTGTCTCTGTAATAATGCTGTGTAACAAATCCTCCCCAAACTCAGTAGTTCACCAAACAAAACTTTATTTATCTTGCTTCTAGGTCTACAGGTCGTCTGGGAAAGTTCTGCCTCAGGCACCTGAGTGGGTTCGGGGAGGCTGTACATATGTTCGCATTCTCCTTGGGCCAGTGGCTACTTGGGACAGACATGGAGAGAGCAGAAGTACGAAGGGTCTGAGCGCCCTGTCACTCCTGCCTGTGACAAGACTGGCGCCCTGTCGCTCCTGCCTGCATAGCATTGAACAAAGTAGGCCACGTAGGCTAAGCCCGGCGTGGGCTCCTACGTGCCACCTAATTTCATGAAGGGCACTGAAAGGTCACATGACAGCCTCCTGCTTTGAAGAGTGGTTACCTCAACTCTTCTGACCCTTCTGATGGTAACTTGCACAGTATCATATGTGGGTGCACACTTTAAATTGATTTCTTCCATCTCTGCTATTTTTTCATTAAATTCATGTTCTATGCATGTTTTCTTCTTGGCATGCAGTGTTAAGTGCACACCACATATTGCTTATGAAGCATGTGAATTAAAGAGCCACACTGGACAGTAATTAATGAAGAGAAAATTTCCTCGTTAGGTGGTGTCATAATAGCTAATGACAACTATTGAGATGACGTTATCCATTTGAGTAGGATTTTGTATTGTTTTAGCCTAAGGTGGTTTTAGATTGGGGGCTCAGGAATACACCCAATCTTTTTTCTCCTTTGGTAACTATGATTGAGGCCAATGAGAAGTCACCCTGCATGAGGTTTTCCAGGAGCAGAATTCTTACAGAAGACAGAGGAAGGCAGTACATATAGCCAGGGGTGGAGGGAGAGGAGTGGGGAGGAAGTTGTCTGAGAAATGGGCAGAAGCACACGTGTGCGCATCCTTCCTGACAAGAAGACGGCCCAGTGAGAGCAAGACAGAACAGGGTTCTAACAGGAACCTGCCTGTCCCCCATCGCCACCCGGGGGTGGACGGAGGGCAAAATTTTGCTCTTTCTCTCTCAGGATCCCCCCTCCTGCAAGTCTCCTATCTGCCAGCCCCCCCAGCTTGTGTAGATTAGAAAACAGACCCCCCCACCAGCTCTCCACTTGAGTAGTCTCTCCTGAGTCTGAGTGGGTGCTGGGGCCTGGGATGCGCCTCAGGAGTTTGAAGTCGTTAGTCACCGGGACAGTTCGGACAGACATCGCGTCAGGCGGCCGCCGAGAAGCGCAATGAAAAACACAGAGGTTAAAGGCCAGGCTTTGGGGTCACATATAGGTGAGTTCAATTCCTGGCTCCACTACTTCCTAGCCGGGACCTAGGGCAAGTTGTTGAACGTTTGGGGCCTCAGTTTCTTCATCTGTAGAGTGGGAATAACAGCTATCCAACGTGCGTGCACACGCAGAGTTGTTGATAAGATCCAATGCAATGCGCTTTAGAAAAAAACCGGCCCTGCTCTTGGGACTCAGCTTTGACTCAACAGATGCACGTTCCCCTGTCCAAATCACAGGGACAGACAGGTTCAGGATTCGGAAATTTCACGTGCCGTATACTCCACGAAACCCCACACCTCGCAGTCAAACACGCTAACATTTCTCGCAGCAAAATGTATGACTATTCACAGTCACCGGGATTAAATAAGGCTTTTAAATAGCCTCACATCCGTTCCGGCCGGGGTTTGCCATCAAATGAGGTTTTGCCAAACCTTCGTTTTCAGGCCTTTGGGATGTGAGTAGTATGGGTAAATGGGTATATGAGCAGGTTACAAGCATTCAGACCACGAGAGAGAAGACTGGGGCCACCGGCGCAGGGAAGGGGGTGGAGAGGGCAGGCAGTGTTGCACAGAGGGCTCTTCTCTTCGGTGAAGGGCGACCACCCTTCTGGAGGCAGAAGAGAGAACGAAGGCGAATAGGAAACCAGCCACCAGGCAGAGGGTGGTGGGAGAGGAAGACAGACGGTTCCTGCATTTCGAGTAGCATCATTTGGCTCCCCAGAGGCCTAGAAAATATTCATTCCCAGACCCCCTCTATCAGCCACTGAATAGTTGAATGAATAAATAAACAAACAGAGGAGAGAGGAGAGCGGCTGGGCCCCACACCCTAAGGAGAGGTTGGATGAGCCGGACGCCCCTTCCCCCTGGGAACTCCAGAAGGCACCCTGAAGGACCCCTGGCGGCGCCCCGGCGGGAGGTGCTGATCAAGGTGAGCGTTCATGCGGCTGCCGGCCGAGGGACAGCGGGCAGGAGAACAGGCACGGCCCCTTGCCCAGGAAATTGGCCGGCAGGGGTGGTGGGGGAGGAATTTGGCCCTTTTTCTCAGGAGTTTCTGAAGCCCCAGGAAGCAAATAATTCTATTATCCTGGGTTTTGTTCCCGGGTTCCTGATAGCAGCCTCTAGTCGATCCTTAGTAGCAACACTGTATGTGTGTGTGTGTGTGTGTGTGTGTGTGTGCGCGCGCGTGTGTGTGTGTGTGTGTGTGCGTGCGTGTGTGGCGCCTATGTAACAACAGAGACACATGGAGAAAAGAAAACAATGGTTTTCTCTGCGCCCCCAAGGGAACAGCCCCAGTGCTCTGGCGCTGAGCGGAGGGAGAGAGAGTTGCGTGTTCTCCTCCCGTGTCTTTTCTTATTTTGCATTTCTCATTACATCCGCATGTCACGGGGCTGCTGGCTGATTTATAATTTATTGGTTTAGTGTCTCGCGGCAGGGAAAGGATGCTACGCTATATTTTTCAGGGACACTCAATTCAACTTTGGTGAAGCAGCCAGGGCCACAGCTGTGAGGGGTACGGATGAGAGCCGTGCGAGAGGGGGTGGCCAGCGGGCCCTGCGTCACCGGGCCGCCCCGGCCCAAATGCCACCCCCCAGCCGGCGACGCCAGCCTGCGTGGGCTTTCTGTTCACGTGGCGGGGGGGGGGGGTGGTTTCCTAACCCCATTTCACAAATTCCATCTGAAGCAGGCATGTACACGCGCATCTACGATTTGGGGCCCTGGGCCCCGAGGTCCTGGAGCAGTCCTGCCTTCGAGGTTGTTCCATGGCAGACCCTGACACACGGATTCACGTGAGGGTGATTTCATTAAGAAAGTCCGCCAGGAGAGAGGGGTAGGGGGGTAAGTCAGTTACATGTAACAAAGTGCCGCACGCTGACGGGGGGCGGGGGCGGTGCTCAAACAACAGAAATGTGCTGTTGTCTCACAGTTCTGGGGGCCAGAGGTCCAAGGGTTGGTTTCCGAGGGCTGTGAGGGGGAAATCTGTTTCAGGACTCTCTCCTAGCTTCTGGTGGTTCGCGGGCATTCTTTGGTGTCCGTTGCATTGTGGAAACATCACCCCCATGGGGTCTGCCTTCCCATTCATGTGACGTTCTCCCTACAAGCGTGCCTGTGTCCAAATTTCGTCTTTTTATAAGGACTCCAGCCATACTGGATTAGGGTCCACCCAAATGACATCATTTAAACCTGATTACCTCTGGGGCGCCTGAGTAGCTCGGGCAGTTAAGCGGCCGACTCTTGGTTTCGGCTCAGATCGTGATCTCACAGTTTATGAGTTCGAGCCCCGCCTCGGGCTCCACACTCACAGCGCAGAGCCTGCTTGGGATTCTCTCTCTCCCTCTCTGCCCCTCCCCTGTTCGAACACTTGCTCTCACGCGCTCTAAGTAAATAAATAAACTTAAAAAAAAAAACCCGTGATTACCGCTTTAAAGATCCGATCTCTAAATAAGGTCTCATTCTGAGGTACTGGCGTTAAGACTTCAACGTATGAATTGGGGGGGAGGGGAAGGGGTGGTCACAATTCAACCCCTAACAGGAGGTGGGGAAGTGAAGGAGGAAAGAAGACCAAGCCAGGGTGAAGTGTCACAGAAAGTCCCTGAACCCTGTAAGGCATTCCTGGGGACAGGGGAGGGAGGTCACCTTCAGCAGTGCCCGACTGGGAAAGAAGGGAGCCAGGGTCGATCAGTGAAAGGAAACCCTCAGAGGGACATCGGTTAGTAGATAGTCCCAGCCTTCCTCGAGCACTGATCCAGAGGATGCTGGTTGTTGGGAAGAAAGGCCACTGGCAGATGATGTGTGCGGAAACGGAAGAAGGATTTCGAGGGGGCATGGGAGGCTCAGGCAGTGTCTGCGGTGAGCCTTCGAGTTCCTTTTCTGCCAGAGGTCACTCATCGCCCCTTTGATGTGCCGCCTCTTGCAGATGACGGGCACTTGGCCACACCAGGGCCCGGAGGGGAGAGAAAACGAGATTGATGAGAGCCTACGCTCCCAGAAAGGCCCAGACTGATCGTGAAAAGCCAGTTGTTTTTGCTAGGTTTTCGTCAGCGGTAGCTCGTAACGTGGGGGGAAGTGGGGGAGAGGACTGGCCGTTCCTGTGTAAAACAGGAAAGAGGAAATACACTTCGGGAAAAGTGGTAATGATCGACTCTTGGGGTTAGAATCACGGTCTTTGATTGAATAACATGGCAGGGTTTTGATTCAATAGTAATCTGATTTGGTGGCACACCAATAATAAATTCTCCAGCAAACTGAAAAATTCTGTAGGGTAATGGAAAGCATTCGAACCCCATGGTTTTCATTGAATTAAATATGAAAATGTATCATACAATCGATATTGCAATATTTGATTCAATCAGCATTTCAGGATGGGAACCGTTTTCTCCTATTTGTTTTTATGCTGTCGCAAAATATTTCAATTTGCTTCAGAATTTATTATTGACAAATCACCCTCACGGCCGTTGGGGGTTGGGGTGGGGAGCTTGTCACAGAGGATTGGCAGCTGAGAAATGCTGGGCCAAACCAGGCCTGGGGAAATAGCCAGGGACTGTGGAATGCTCAGGTGAGATTCCAGGAAGGGGCTGATTATGCGCCGCAAGGGGATAGAGGAGGACATTCGTCCCTGGGAGAAGGGAGTCAGGACAGCTTGTCCCCCCTTTCCTCCCGATGGAGGCTACTCTCTACGGCAGCGGCCTGCCCTGGGCAAAATTAAAAGGTAGGCACAGGGGCACCTGGGTGGCTCAGGCGGTTGAGTGTCCGACTTCGGCTCAGGTTGTGATCTCGCGGTCTGTGACTTCGAGGCCCGCAGCCGGCTCTCTGCTGTCAGCACAGAGCCCGCTTCCGATCCTCTGTCCCCCTCGGTCCCCGCCCCTCCCCCACCCATGCTCTCTCTCTTAAAAAAAAAAAAACAAAAGAAATCAAAGGAAACATTCAAAAGGGAGGCAGAGGGGCACCCCCACCTCCTGGTGCCCTGGTAAAAACACCAGCTTGAGGGCTCAGAAATCTGGGTGTGATGGGTTCTTCCGCTAACTAGCTGTGTGGCTTCAGGTTAATGACTTAACTGCGCCGTGTCTCTGTTTCCTTATTTGTGGAATAGCGGCAAATTCTTACCTTCCTCATAGGCCTGTCGTGCTTGTTAAATGAATGTGGGTACCACACTCAGTACTTCATAAGCAACCAGTAAATGGCACCTGCTATCATCATCATCATCATTATTATTATATCAGTTGCCTGTTGCTGTGTAATTAACTTACGCTCCGAAACGTAGTGGCTTAAAACAATGATGGTTCTGGTGGTCATTTTGTTTCTTTATTTTTGAGACATGGTGCAGCCAGGGGGAGGGGCAGAGAGAGGGGGACAGAGCACTGACAGCAGCGAGCCCGACGCGGGGCTCGCACTCGCGAACTGCGAGCTCGTGACCTGAGCCGAAGTCGGACGCTCAACAAACTGAGCCACCCAGGCGGCCCTCGACAAATGCTTTGTGAATGAATCGTGTAAGTGTAATTATATGGTCTTAGGAGGAGGCATGCTTCTAGAAGTACATTCATACTAAAGAGTTAACTAATCACAATGGCATGCCTCACAAGGGCATATGCATTTTTAAGCTAATGGCAGGACACAGGGCATGGCTTAGCATAAACAGAAGCTCCGGGTAGAATTTTCGGAATCACGGATGGGTGGCTATTTTAGAAAAGCGTATCTCTCCCGTATTCCTCAAATGGCATGGACTGTGGTACTTTCAAGTCCACTTACGACGATGGTGGCCTGTCAGAGGCTCCTGAGCGAGGGCGTAGCTGATGGGCATTGCCCCATTTCCCTTAGGTCTCTATTAGTCACCCTTGGAGTCCTGGACGTCCCCATCCCACTGGCTTCAAGCATGCGTGGGAAGAGGTAGAAAGAGCTAGGAGGGGTTCGTTAGAATTGAGAAGGGCAGTGAGACCAAAGTCAAACTGGACCCAATAAGTCCATAATCAGTCAACCGACGGACACGTCCCAAGCTCACTGTGCGTCAGTAACTGCCTCAGACACTAGGGATGCATCCGTGAACAAGACAAAGTCTCTGTTCTCGTGGAGCTCCCATCCTAATGCTTGAGCCAAGGAGACTGAAGCCAGAGAAAGCAGGAGCCAAGAGCTATCCCCGAGGAGAGGCTGGAAAGCGTCCAAATCCTGAGCTCTGAGGTGGGTGACGTGAAGTCTGTTCCACCTCAGCTGCTCACAGCCCCCGGCACTCTGTCCAGGCACGGCGGCTAGCGGAAACGCAGAAGGCAGAATGGCACAGGGATCGGGGTGCCAGGAAAGGAACCCAGGATGTGTGAGGCGTGTGCATATGCCATGCCCAGGACTCCCTAAGCACACACCCTGGTCACGGTTCCGAGCATTTTACGCCGATGATCTCATTTCATACTAATTCGCAACAACACCATGCCTGTATCAGTCAGCTTTTGCTGCGTAACGGATAATCACAGAACAGTAGTGACACACGACAACGAACGTTCTTTAAGCATCTGCGGGATTCAGCCGATCTAGGCCGACCTCGGCTGGGGCAACCCAGCCCTGCTCCACATGGTCCGGCAGGCACATCCTTGTGGGCGGTGGCCGAGGCACGCGAGCGCAAGCCTCCGTGCACAAACTGTAACATCCCAGTAGCCGTAGAATGTCACATAGCTGAGCCCAGAATCAAAGAGGTGAGGGTGGTGTGAGGGGGCGGGAGGCGTGTGCGAAGCAATCTGCCGGAGCAGGAGGGCAGTGAAAAGTTACAAGACAAAGGACATAGATTCAGGGGGGACAGAAGACTCGGGACCCATAAGGTAATCTACCACAAAGAAGTCGGTACTACCCTTAAAGCCATTTTACACAAATAAGAAAGCTGAGCGAGGAAAGTTTAAGATACTGGCCCAGGGCAGCCCAGCTGGTAATTGGCGTATCCAGAACTTGACCTCAGAACCTCTGCTCTTACCGGCTCCTCCTCACCATTTCGCTTCTCAGCTCTCGCTTAATCCGAAGATAAATCTAAGAGTATGGGATATATGGACGGTGTCTCCTTCAGGAAATCCTCCGTAAATATTTTTTTTCTTCCAGCCTTTGGCAGGCATCAAGCCATAGTGCACTCGAGGTAAGACTCCTGGTCAAATACCCAGAGTTTGGGAATTAAGTGTTATTTGGATGTGGACCCACATGCTTTAACAATTAGCCGCGCTGAGTTTTGACATTTGGGGAAGCTGAAAATCCTGGTGAGGACACAGACGGATATGAAGATTTCTTTCCCTGCTGTGGGGGTTGGGGGGTGCGGAGGAGGGGTTCTAAGGCAGCGCCACAGGCCAAGCCAAAATTTCCCTGAGAAAATTGTTCTGGTCCTTTTTTAGTGCAGAGGAGTAAAAGCATCCCGTGGTCATTCAAGTTGACACGTACTATTAACGACCAGAGATATCTTTCTTTTTAATGGTGCAAAGTACATTATAGTTCATTTCTGAATCCTCCGCACCTAGCCCAGTGCCTGTCATACGATAAGAGCTTAGTAGGGGCGCCTGGGTGGCTCAGTGGGTTAAGCGTCCGACTTTGGCTCACGTTGTGATCTTGCGGTTTGTGAGCTCGAGCCCCGCGTCGGGCTCTGTGCTGATGGCTCGGAGCCTGGAGCCTGCTTCGGATTCTGTGTCTCCTTCTCTCTCTGTCCCTCCCCCGCTCACGCTTTGTCTCACTCTGTTTCTCAAAAATAAATAAAATGTAAAAAAAAAAAATTTGATAAGCGCTTAGTAAACGTTGAATGAATAGGTAAACGAATAAATGAGCAATTATATTTCTAATGGGGCGGGGGTGAGCTTTGCCATTTAAAGGAATCTGGAGATTAGGCCCTCTGCAATGGAATGTGAGGAATTGTACCCTAATCCACTCGACTTGTAGGTTCTGCCTTTAATTTATTGGGTCTCCTTAATGCCCTCCGTAAAGAGGTCTGGTGGTTTTAAGTTTCTTTCCTCCTCAAATGACCGAGGCTGTGGTGGAGACGCATACTTTTGTGACAGAGGCAAGAATTTAGCACTCTTTTCAGCCCTCGGCCCCAGAATTTCCGGCCCGCTGCGATTCTGTCCAAGTGGTCTGAGCAGACTGGACCCAGGCTCCCACATACTAACGCAAGAGGTGGGCGGCACCTTACGCGATTGAAGCTGCCACACGGCAGGTGGCCCATCCGGCTGCATGCTCCGGCAAAGTCATCCAACCGCAGGTGACAACATCCTGGTCCTGGGGCTGCCCCCTGCACCTGGCCGGCGTGGGAGGGCCGGGAGCACAGACCTCTAAAAATGAGTTGCCAAGTTGCGTTTTCTGTCTTCTCCAGCCGAGAGCCTCTTGTAGCAAAAGTTTCTGAATACCAACACCACACGGTAGTAGCAAGCGCTTTCTGGGATCCTTTGTTCAAATCTTAAACTGGAATTTTCAAAACACGTAGAGATTCTGGGCTGGAGGTGGAAGGGGATGGCCAGGAAGTCGGCAACCTTCTGCTTGGCTCCCTGGGCCTCAGTCGCCTCATCTACAAAATGGGGTGGGGGGAGAACAATGCACAGTTCAGCAACATACAGTCAAACCTTGGATTGCGGGTAACTTGTCCCGTGAGTGTTCTGCAAGATGAGCAAACATTTCCAATAAATTTTAACTTGATAAACGAGCGATGTCTTGCAAGTACGGGTAGTACGGGAGGCCGAACGTCACATGATCACAGCTGAGCCAATGGTCCTTTTTTTTTTTTTAACAGAGACAAACCAAGAAACAGACTCCCTTTTTTAAAGCTGATCCATTTATTTTGAGACAGAGAGAGAGAGCATGAGTGGAGGAGAGGCAGAAAGAGAGAATCCTGAGCAGACTCCTCACCGTCAGCGCACAGCCCCATGTGGGGCTCGGGCCCACGAACGCGAGATCATGACCTGAGCTGAAATCGAGGGTCAGACGCTTAACCAACGGAGCCACTCAGGTGCCCCACTGAGCCAACGGATCTTGAAATTTGCTTGAATCAAGGTTTTCCCGTATATTATCAATTCATTTTTTGACACGGTTTACGGAGCACCCATCCTCTGTCTGCTGCACAGACATGGCCACTTGCCTTGTGGACATTTAAGGAAAATGAGCTGGGCATCAGTGGGATCTGAGACCCGTAGTTACGGGCTGGGGTCGGGGGAACCACTGGTCACTGCTTCTGTGTCTTTACTCACTCGAGTGGATACAGTTGTGCAGCCGACGTGGCATCACTTTGGGAAGAAATGGCAAATTGTTTAAGAGAGAGAAGGTTAAATAGAATGAGTGTAGCCATTCATCCAGATTGACTTGACGACCCCAGGTCCTTTATGGGGGGCACAGAAGTGGAAACGCCACCCAATATTCGCAGCAGGCATACCCCCACTCAAATCAGCTAGAAAAAAAATTAAATTAAAAATTAAAATTAAATTAAATTAAAAAAATTAAACACACCAATCACAGAGCCAGATGCACAGTCAGGGTTCAGTAAACGTATGTGTCTAGGCATCGATCGGGGGGTACGCAGAGCGGTAACACAGCGGAAAACTTGCCTTCTGAGTCTCGGATTCCATTCCCAGATTTGTAATTTACTGGCCCTATAGCGTACCTTCACCGGCACATCTGAGCACTATTTCTTGAGCACCTAATATATGCCAGGCATCCTTCTGGCCCCAGGGATACAGCTGTGGAAAAAAATAGAGAAAAATCCCTGATCCTGGAGTTACATTCTAGTGGGGAAGAGACAGATGATAAACAAGTAAAAGATATAATGTGAGATGTTGGTAAGTGTCATGAAAAACATTCAAAAAAATTTTTTTTACTGTTTATTTATTCTTGAGAGAGAGAGAGAGAGACAGAGCATGAGCAGGGCAGGGGCAGAGAGAGGGGGAGCCACCAAAACTGAAGCAGGCTCCAGGCTCCAAGCTGTTAGCACAGAGCCCCACGCGGGGCTCGAACCCACGAACCGCGAGATCGTGACCTGAGCCGAAGTCGGACGTCCAACCGACTGAGCCACCCAGGCTCCCCGGAAAGCACTTTTAAACAGGGGAAAGCAATAGGCGCTGGGGGAGAGGGTTGCTGTCAGAAAAATGACTTCACCCTTCTGAGCCTCGACTTTCTCATCTGTGAAATGGGAAATAATCTCCCCCAGATTGGATTCCCTTGATAATTACATTAGATAATGTAGATAAAGTGACCTGGGCCCTAGAGGACCTAAATGGATGTGCCCTCCCCAGTCCCTGCTGATACCAACAAAAGCCACCTGGCCGACGTTCAGAAGAGGCATCTCTGCTGTGGCACTTCAGAATATCCCTGGTCTTTTCGGTCTGTATCTACCTCAAGAGCATCATCTTACCGTTAGAAGATTCCAGGCATTTGTTGTAATCTATGTGGAGGCACCCTGTATTGTGGGAAATGCAGGCTTAGGGACCGTTCAGACTGTCATCTCCAGAAAGCCAGCTGGTGACAGCACCAGTATGTGGCATCTGTTTACACCCCACCTGCTATCTGTCAGGTGCTTCCAGGAGGCGACCTTCACCCCTGGAGAGGCAGATAAACAGACTTTGATGTGGAAGACACGTGCAGAGGTGCCGACAGGTGACAGGAACCAGGCAGGGATGCGGAGGCACCCAGAAACTAGGGACAGCTGGAAGCCGTTAGCACTCTTAGGGTCAAGGAGAGGGACTGGCGTGACACGAGAGCCCAGAGGGGAGGTGGAACCTGCAAGGGGCTGGGGGAGGGGATGGTGGCCACAGCCTGCCTTGTGGCGGGGTGGGGACCAAGGAGAAATACCCTGACCTCTCTCTCCTCCCGCCTGTGATCTGCTGCTCGCAATGGCCAAGCCCAAATGGAAGTCAGCTGCCAAGAAGCCGGGTCAGGTCAGTCCGCAGAGCTGGGTCTCCGGAACACAGAACATGGTGGAAAGTAGTTAAGAATGGATCTTGGAGGGCAAACAGCGCATGCCTGTACCATGATGTTTGCTCTGGAGACCCTGCTAAGCATCGGCTGTTTCCGTACAACAGCGGTTCTCACCTGGAGTGCACCTGCAGAGCCCCTGGAGGATCGGTGAACCGGAGCGCCCGCCCCGCCCCCCCCCCCCCCGAGTGTCTGATTCTGAGGTCCGGGGCCGGGCCTCGGAAGCTGCACTTCTTTTTTTTTTTTTTAATGTTTATTTATTTTTGAAAGAGAGAGACAGAGCGTGAGTCGGGGAGGAGCAGAGCAAGAGGGAGACGCAGAATCCAAAGCAGGCTCCAGGCTCCGAGCCGTCTGCACAGAGCCCGACGCGGGGCTCGAACCCACGGACCGCGAGATCGTGACCTGAGCCGAAGTCGGACGCTTCACCGACTGAGCCACCCAGGCGCCCCTGGGAAGCTGCATTTGTAACAAGTTCCCGGGTGAGGTCGATGCGACCTCACCGAGGGCCACACTTTGAGAGCTACGGCTTTGTAACATGACGTTTCTGGAGAACAGCTGCCCTTCTCCTGTTCCTAGCACCCAACCGGGTCTGTGTACCCCGGGACGCCCCACGGCCAGCAGGACCAGGGGCAGCACAGAAGGGGCCCAGGGAGCCACCTGCAGCTCCCCTCATCTAACAGCTGTAGGACCCGGACCCCGTCAGCTGGGCTACCCTCACCTGGCCCTCGCCCACCCAGTCCTTGCTCCCTCCAGACCTCATCTTCTGTCCTTTGTTAAATCTCCCTGCCCCTCCTGCCCAGATGGCCAGTTAACATCACACACACACACACACACACACACACCCCGATTAGCTGCACCTGGATGCCTGGCCGGTTTCCTAGGGGAAGATGAGTCAACCACCCCTTGGGGCCAGGCGACATCCTGTGCTCAGGCCAGGAGGTCACAACTCCCGGTCACGCGACATTGCCTCTCCGCGGGCAGCCCTGCCAGTCCGCGGCTTCCCCTGACATCTTTGTTTGAGGGGAAGCAAACACAGAATGTGGCTGGGCCCCTGCCAAACTGGGTCACCCGTGCCCCCTCCTGGGTCCCCCCATGGGCCGGGCCCCATCTGAGAGCTGCTTTTCCACTTCATGTTCTCATCCGGCTCCTCATCTGACCCATCCCTTTTCTCGGCTTCCCGCTTGGAGACTGTCACTCTGCCAGCAGCTCCGGTCTTCCATCGTCACTAAGCAGCTGCCAGAGTCCCAGACGAGGCGCCCCACGGAGTGTCAGCGGCGGAAACGGCCTCCCGGGAACACATGGTGTTCAGGCCCCTTCTTCTGGTGGTTCCCACCCCCATTCTGTGTGGTTACGGTTGGGGTCCTGGGCCCACCATCCTGTGCCTCCTCCCCAGCCCCAGCCTCAGAGCAACAAGAGACCAAGCCCTGGCCGATCAGCACAGCCATTCTCCCGGACACGGGGCTCTGCCCAGGGCTGGGCCTGAACCCCGAACAGGGACAGTCGGACTGATGTCCTGGAGTAGGCGTACAGACACCGGAGCAGCAGCTGATGAGAGCCAAAAGATGCACAAGTCGTGGGTGACTTGAAACTTTCCACCGTGGGACTATCTGTGCCTTGGAGAAATTCGCAAGTGCTACAAGTCAGACCTTTTTTTTTTTTTTTTTTTTTTTTTTTTTTTGAAGAGCCAATCGCTCAACATTTCCCAGCACACAACTTCGGGGGGAAAGAGATCTGTTTCCTTGACGTGGCTAAACGTCCCGTACGACACAGAGAGAACGCAATGCAGAGAGAAGCAGAGGCAGTTCGCTCTGTGCCCCTGGATACAGCCATACCTAAACCCCAAACTATCCCAGTTATAGAAAATGAAAATCGCTTGCTTTGCATTAGCTCATTTGAATTGGGTTTTTCTCTCTAGCAGCCTGAAGAGTGCTTCCTGAAACAGGACTTAGGAGAAATTATCCTCCACTTGGGAATTCCCAAAATTGTCACCACAAAAGGGGGAGTTTCCTCAGTGGTTGGTTCCGGGGGTAGAAGGAGATGGAACCCGATCAGCCCCTGCTGAGCAGGATGCGGGGCCTCTGGGGTATTCTCCAGTGTGAAGGCACACCTTCAGGCAGTGGCAGTGACAGAGGGGGGCGGGGTGCCCCCGGGATTGGGCGACCGGCTCAGAGAATTCCCCACCACCACTGTCACTATCTTGAAGCTGAGGTTGGACCCCTCTGGTTTCCATTAGTGGTGAATTGTAGGATGCAAGTGTTTACAATTGGCCCCGTAGGGGAGCCGAATTTGCCACCCCAAAATATGCCTCTTTGGCATAAAGATTATCTTAGGCTGATGATTTTTAAGAAACAGCAGACATAGGAGAAGGTCTGAGAACCAAGTAGAAGCTATACCCTTTTGTAGAGAAATTTACATGTACAAGGGAACTCTCCGTTTGTAAGGGTGTCTCCCTTGGCTGAACCAGGGAGAAGACAATGAGGAGATCTCTAGAAACCCTCCTCAGTGAAGAAGGCAATGACCTAAATCTGCATAACGCCCTTACCCTGTCTGGAAACCTTTGCCTGGAAACCTCCCGGCCTCCCCTCCCCGAACATCTTCTTTTGTCTTTAGCCGGCGATGCTATTTAAGGGGGTGACCTGGACATGTCAAGAAATTACCCCGTTTTCCTGGGTGTCTTTCATGTATACAGCAGGTATATTGGTTATTAAACGTCTGGGTGTTTTTCTCCTGTTAATCCGTCTTTTATTGCAGGGGGGGTGGGGGGGGGTCCTCAGGCAAGAACCTAGAAGGATTAAAGAGAAAATAATTTTTCCTCCTTCATAGCTCAGCTGTGCGCACCACCCCTCTCAGGAGGAGGGTGCCAGCCGGTTATCTGTTCTATGTAGCTGAGACAGGTGGACTCAGCTCCCGTGCCCTAGGGCAGTATGCTGTGCTCCCGGCTACTGGCGGCCTCTCCCAACACTGGAGAGACCACATGTTAAACCCCTCTCTCCGGGGCATCCTGTGCGATCCCAGCCCCCAAGGTGCCCGGTTGCTGGTAGAGTCTTGAGAAACCCTGACCGGTTCTGAAGGACCTGCTTATTCTGGGCCATTCCCCCAGTCCGTTTCCTGATTATGAATACGCCCATCTTTTGTCCCACCGTAATTACCGCCCCCCCTCCCATCTTTTCCCCCATTTCTGATTGGCCGTGAAACCCTGACACCAGAGGTTTCTGTGGGTGTTCCTTCGAGGAGGGAGAAGGCAGAAGAGGAGAGACGGTGGCTCATCCTGAGCCCCAGGCTGGGCGGGGGAAGCAGGGCGCCCTCATGGAGAGAGGGCAGTGCACTGAGTCCCAGGAGGCTGGGAGAGAGAGAGACAACCCATGGATGGCCCCCGGTGGACAGAAAGGGGCCCTGAGTCAAGAGAGTGTCCTGCACAGAGGGGCCCGGGGGTTCAACCCCTAGTCGGAGCCTGCCTAGCCTCTGTGTGCTTGGGCACAGGCAGACACACACACACACACACACACACACACACACACACACTCCCCGACAAGCACACACACGCACCTGCACACACACTAACCATCGCATATGCAGACGCAGACATACCCAAGCAGGCACCTGCACACACACTCACACACCTGCCTCCCGCTCCTGCAAAATCCCAGCTCATAAAGCAATCGCCGCGACGCTTCCTGGATCAAACTCCTTCCCGGCTCGCAGACTCAATGCCATCTTTCCCCTCCCCACTGCCGTCCCCCCCGCCCCCCCCCCCCCCGCCAGGAATTGAACCACTTTGCCCGCTTCTCCCCCACCCCAGGCTTGTTTTCCTTTTCTGAGAGATTTTAAGTTTCCATCTGTCATCCTAAGTCATTAATCCCCAAACAGAAGGCCAAAGAAGCCTACCCCACATAGCCAAGCCATTAACTAATTGCAAAAGGTATACGTATCACATCACAATAATCCCACAGCAGCAGCCCGTCCCCCGTGCCTGCTTCCTGAGTTGTGCTGATAAAAAGGACAAGCCGTCTGCTACTGCCCTGGATGGCATTTGCCGTGATGGATGGCCCGTGTCCGGAAGGGGTGTGGGTCAGCCACGGAGACTCCTGTGTCAGGCTGAAGAGGGGGCTGGGATGTGGCCTGGGAAGGAGCCAAGACTCCCTGGGGCCCCAGGGTGGCAGCGCCCCTGAGGACCAGCGCAGGGGAGAAAGCCGGAAAGGCCCCCAGCCCCCTCCTCCTAACAACTGTTTTCTCACGAAGTCAGCAAGTTCAAGGAGACTGGCTTTCAACCGACCACCCACGGTCTGCAGGCACAAACCTTCTTTCTGATGCTGGTCCTTGAGGGCAGGTGGTCTCCCCCAAGTTTCCCCTCACCTCTGCTGGGGGCTCAGAGGCCGCGCCAGCACCGTGCGGGGACTGCGTGATGGCCTATTTCCCAGCGAGGCTGGTCGGCGAGTCCGTGTGCGTGCGTGCACGCACATCCGGCTTCTCCACTTCCAGGATCAGAATAAATTGCCTGATTGACAAACCTCGTCTGTAGTTCGTGCGCGCGCGGTGCCAGTGGGTCGGCCGTGGCTATGGTTGCAGTCAGCTGACCTAATCCATTTATCTTATTTATACTGTGTTCCATTTTCCATATGCGGAGTTGGGGCCTCCTGGATCTGGTATGCAAATGAGACACGACGATTTGCAAATGAGCGGAGGCCTGACACTTTTAAAAATTATCATTAAGAACACTGCCACCCCGCCACTGGGTAGGAGGAGGGAGGCTGGAACCGAAGGCCTGTGATAGGCAGCGTCCTTCCCCCCTTCTCCCTGCCTTCTGAAGCCTCACTGACCCCTGTCCCCTTAAGGGCCACTCCATTCTTGCAGGGCGATGGGCGCAGGCATCACTGGGGAGGAACAGGCTGGCAGGGGACTCACAGAGAACTAAACAAGGCCAGGGGGGATTCCAACTGACCCCACCCACACGCCCTGGGCCCCAGAGGCCGACAGCCCACTCCTCAATGAACAAAAGACGCAGGGTCCCCACCCCAATTTTTATTTGGAGGGGAGGCAAGGAAGCGAGGTTCCTGAATGGTGATTTCTTGCGGGCTTTCTTTAGGGCAAGCAGGCGCCTGTAGGCCACCCAAGGAGATAATCATGGATCAAATTGTTCCCGAGAACAAGCCTTGTAGGACCAGCTCTGAGCTTGAATGGGAACCTTGAGTACTACATTATAGGCCATGGCCGTGCAACTTTATACAATCTTCTCTCTCCTTCATTGTCCTTTAAAAACCCCCTTCAGGCAGATGTAGGAGTGCAAAATTGCTGCAAACTGAGCCTCGCTTAGTCTTTCTCCATGGCCCGGAGCTAAGAAACAGACAGGTGGTCGAGGCGAAGGCTGACTATCCGAATCTGGCTCTTCCTCAGGAGCAGCAAGAGGTACATTGACTGTGAGGCACCGGGGGTGGGTCCCACGAGACATCCTGGAGAGTGAGTCACCTCTGGCGGGCGGATGGAAGCCGGCGCCCGGGAACCCAGGTTTGAGAAACGGGAAAGTACGGCCATGCAAAGCTCCCCCCCTGCACAACTCCGCCCCCCACCCCCCACCCCCGGTTTCCCCCACTCCAGCCCCTGGCCGTCCACTGTGCTGTTCTCTCGTGTGGTATTCTACAAAGGAACCTCGTTTGAGTTCAAACTTCTGCAGATTAATTTGAAGCCAGTGTCTTCCTTTATTTATTTTTTTTTTTTTAAGACGCCGGAGAAAAGAACATATAATCCCAGCTTTTCCAAAGGCGGAGCAAGAGATTTCAATAACAAAGTTGTATTTCGCTTGGCAATCAGGGAAAGTTGCCCTTTTTTTTTCCCCCCCAAGTGTCCTTGTTTATTGTTCTGTTTCTAAGAATATACAGAGGAGACATCTCCAAGGCAGGAGGAATGCTTCCACCAGGAATTTCCAAGATGGCATTGGAACCATGTTGCCAATAGTGAGACAAATGTGAGCTGATCCCCCAACATGCAAATTCTGATACCTGACAGAAGGCACGCATGGCACGTTGTCTCTGACAAATAAGAACATTCACAGAGGTCTTGGCAAAATTAAATACAAGATCCTGAAGAAGATAACGCCAGATTTAACCCCAAAGCGCCTGGTTTGCATTAAGCACCTACTCAACCCCCTTGCTGGCTCTCAACACGAACCTAAATCTCCTTTGAATCTTGTCTTCCTATGATTCATTAAGGGCGAGCCACCATTGGTGACCAGGCGATGTTTTTAATTACTGCGTTCCCGTTCCTTTTCTGTACGGTTTTGTTGCTATCATTCCAGCAGATACTTACAAATATGACTTCTATGGGGGTTCCCTGTGATCTCTACAAGGACCGGAGCTGCTAATGAGAGCCAGGCAGGCCCCTAGCCAAGGGGGCTGCTGATTAGCAAGCCAAGAAACATCCAGACTCAGAGACTAATGAGCTGGCAGAGAGGCCAACACAGACGTAGAATGTGGAGTGCAGCACCGGGGAGAGAGGCCACCAAGGCAACCCGAGGAGTGAGCCCAAGAGGAGGCACACACTGGAATTCTGTCCGCTCGCGTGCGGTTGCTAACGGTTGAGGGAGCTGTGGACTTGGAGGCCGTAAAGGGGTGGATTTGTTCCCCCGGAGGCTCTGCTGACTCGGGGAACCGACCTTTGACAATCAGCTCCCCCACTGCCTGGAATGAGCCTCCCCTGCCTGGGCTGATGCCTCCCCACCTGCCGCCACCCCTCTGCAAATCTGCTCCCCCGCACCGAGGCCGGCGCTAATCCCATGCCCCCTGCGGGACCTGCCCTGACCACCAGTGGTTTTATTCACCAGACGTTAAGTTCCCCTTACGTCTCGTCTCGTGCATGGCACTGGCCAGGGGCCGGGCAGGGGATTGAGAAAGTAATCATGTTCTGCCGGGGGACCTGCCCTCGCCGCCGCGTCGTCTTGATCTGAGACTTCACTCTGCAATTGTTTCAGACAGATGCCTTGGGGCAGAGACGGGCCAGATGCTAACCAAAACTGTTTCCTCTTCCTGGGCACACAGTTAAACTAATTTTGAAGCCACCTTTCATCTTGATGAGAGACTAGCTTTCACCCATCAAATGTGAGCAAAAGGGATGAGATAGTTAAGAATGAGGGTGCCTCCTCTCTCTCTCTCTCTGTCTCTCTATGTCTATATCTCTATCTCTATCTCTAGCTCTATCTCTCTCTGTGTCTCTATCTCTACTTGTACCTCTACCTTTATCTCTCTCTATTCCTCCTGTCTGCTGGCTGGATGATGCCGGACTGACCCTGAAGGCACATCGTGGAAATGGCTGAGCTACAACACGCTAGGAGCTAGGTCAAGTCTCCCTGAAAGCAGAGCTTGCTCTGACAGCTGCGATGCGAGGGATTTAGTGACAGAAAGCTCCCAGGTGAAACGCACAGATGAGTGAGAGAAGCAGGATGAGGTGAGGGAAGCATCTACGCAAACAGGTAGTTCGAGATCAAGTTTAGTCTCCAATCGCCTAGGGAGCCCTGGGGCATGCATGGCCTCATGGAGTTGTGTCCACCTGAGGCCAAGGAGCCAGGCACTTGTACCCTGGGTTAGTGGGTCATTGGCTATGGGCCACCCCTGGGGCCTCTAACCCTCTAGGCATATCTGGGTAGAGCGGCTGCCTGTCCGGTCGGGGCAAATAGCTGCATCATGGCGCGACCAACTGCAAGCAATTCGCAGCCAACATTTACGACAGCTGTGGGACGGAGGCGCCCGCCTGATAAAGGGGGACCGAGACAAGACCTAACACAGTGACATCTCCTACGAGTCCCTCTCACTCAGTTAAGCCTCAGACTCTTGATTTCAGCTCAGGTCATGACCTCATGGTTCGTGAGATCGAGCCCCGCCTCGGGCTCTTCGCTGACACTGCGGAGCCTGCTTGGGATTCTCAGTCTCCTTCTCTCTCTGCCTCTCTCCGCCCCCCGCCCCCCCCCCATCTCTCTCTCTTCTCTCTCAATAAATCAATCAACATTAAAAAAAAATTGTCCCTGCCTGACCGCCTGGAACACAGCCCCCGAGCCGCATTCAGTCATGACACAAACAAGAAGTAATCCTTTATCGTTTCAAGCCTGAAGCCCCTGAGATTTTGGACTTGTTTGTTACAGCAGCTAATATCTGACTAGTTGCACACGTAGCCTCCTAAGCCAGAAGCTGGGGAGCTTTTCCCGTAGAAGACCAGGTTGTAAAAATTGCCAGCTTCCTGGCCACGTGGTTCTCTGTCACTACTATCGGCCAGATTTGTCTTGCGGGCCGCGGTCTGCCAACCGCACTTGCAAACTACAACTCACAAGAACAGAAAGTATGCCTTCGAGTTCTTTCTTTTTCACCTAAGGCCTAGGACAGAACTTTACCTGTACTGTGCAACCCTTTAAAGCCCAGGCGATTCATCTGAAAATGAAAAACTGAAAGTGAGTTTCTGGTTA
Source organism: Panthera pardus (assembly GCF_024362965.1). Classification (NCBI taxonomy): domain Eukaryota; kingdom Metazoa; phylum Chordata; class Mammalia; order Carnivora; family Felidae; genus Panthera; species Panthera pardus. Next base: position 90,517,363 of record NW_026526843.1, on the reverse strand, counting down.
TGATTGTTGCTTAATTTTATTTCACCTTCACAGAAGGGCTGACTTTCTGGGTCTGGTGGAGAGTGTTCCGGATTCTGTGCAGGCTCCTTAGGAATTCCTGCTGGAGATAGCTGGCTATAGCTCCCCATGCCCCCGGACCTTCCGTCTCAAGCTTCTGTCACCGGTGGGAGCAGAAGTTGGTGGGAATAAAAAAAAAGGGCGGGGGGGTGGTTGTTGTGGGAGAGCTCTGAGAGGTCCAGTGCACCAGCAGGGGCAGGCTGACTGTGGACAGCCCAGGCATGCGGAAGGACCAGGATCGTCATGTCCTAGAATTTTGGGGTTGGCCCAGCTAGCACGTAGGTCCCTCTGCCACAGTCTCAGCTTGGTGCTCCCAAATCCACTTTTAATGGTAAACAGATGACCATGGCAGCCATAGCCTGAGAACAGCATGGTAACCAGAGGTCCAGGCCCCTATATAACGACAGTGTGGCTCACCTCACCAGGAAAACTGCCTAGACCAGCAGGGGTAGTAGCTAAGCATGAGGGGAGTCTCAAATAAATGATAGGGGTCAGGAGTGATGAATATCAGGTGTAGCCACAAGACCAACTAACCCTGCTTTTATGAGTTTCCCTGGAAATGGGGCGCCTGGGTGGCTCAGTCGGTTGAGTGTCCGACTTCGGCTCAGGTCACGATCTCACGGCTCATGAGTTCGAGCCCCACATCGGGCTCTGTGCTGACAGCTCAGAACCTGGAGCCCGCTTCGGATTCCGTGTCTCCCCCTCTTTCTGCCCCTCCCCTGCTTGCTCTCTGTCTCTCGCTCCCTCAAAGTACATACGCGTCAAAAGAATTTTTTTAATACAAAAAACTTCATAAGAATACAGACAAGCCAATTTTTAAAAAATAGGTAAATAATTTTAAGCAGCCGTTTCGTCAAATGGCTAATAAGCACATGAAAAGATGCCCCACATCACTAGTCACTAAGGAGATGCAAATCAAACCCACAAGATGCCACATCACACCCACACCCACATCACACACTGTAGGATGGCTACAGTCAAAAAGACAGACAGTGGCAAGAGTTGGTAAGGATGTAAAACAACTGAGCCTCTATATTGGTGCTCTATCGGTAAAAATGCAAAATGGTGTGGCCACGTCAGAAAACCATCTGGCAGTTTCTTAAAAAGTTACCCGTAAATTCACCAGACATTTCCACTCCCAAGAGAAATGAAAACATATGTCTCCTCAAACACTCACGCATGAGTTGTTCCTAGCTGCGTTATTCATAACAGCCCCAAAGCGGAAATCACCCAAATGCCCATCGACAGACGAATAGATAAGTACACTGTGGTATATCCATACAATGGAACCTTTATTCGGCCATAAAAAGGGGGGGAAAGCCCCAATACACGTTACACTGTGGATGAAGCTGGAAAACATTCTACCTAGTAAAAGAAAGCAGACACAGGGACCACATACTGTATAATTCCATTTACATGAAATCTCCGGAAAAGGAAAACTCTACAGAGACAAGAAGGAGATTCATGATTGCCTGGGGCTGGGGGTAGAAGGGGGCAGTACCTGCTAATGGACACAAGGTATCTCTTGGGGCGACTGAAATGTCTAAAAGTGGGGTTGTGGTGATGGTTGCACAACTGGGCAAATTCACTAAGAATCTTTGAACCCTGTGCTCGAAGCAGGTGACCTTTACAGAATGTAAATCCTAGTTCGGTACAGGTTATTGAATAATAATAAAAAACAAAACCTTCTGCATATGTATCTCCATCTCAAACCCTATTTCCAAAGAACCCCATCAAAGACAACGCACACCGCATCTGACCGGAAATGCCCATTACTTTTGTCCCTAGCCACATTTGGGGAAATCGCAGTTTCAAGAGAAAAAGCCCCAAAGTATGCCCCGGTGCACACGCGCATGCGTGCCCACGCGGGCGCACGTGCGTGCACATACCCACAAAGACACACACACTCCTTTCAAGCTCTCTGCCTTTTATACCCCAGTCGCCGTCACCATCACCTTCGCTGCCACGGGTTTTAGGACCCAGCACTGACTACAGAACTCCTTCCCATGAGGAAAATACTTGAATCCCTGCCCGCATGAAGCAGACTTACAGAGGCACATCCTACCATTTTTCATCATTTTTAATTACAAATTCCTATTTTAATACATGTTTCTGCTCCGTGCTATTTTTCATAATTCTTTTGCCTGAAAAGCCCAGATACCTTGAGGTATAAACACTGGTGGTATAAATTGCCTGTGTTTGGAGGGGAGCGAGGGTCAACGGGTTGGCAGGAATGAGCCCATGAGACAGACTAGGAAACAGAGAAGGGAAGGGGAAAAAAAGACGAGTTGATAAATAAGGACTCCGAGTTCATCCCCACAAGGCTGGCTGCTCATTGCTCAATGTTGCGAGACACTGACTTCTTAGAGGTTTGCAGTAACAGCTCGCTCGAGCTGGAAATTGCTGTGAATGTGCATTCTACCCGAGGCTGAGCTTGTAAAAAGAGTTCTCTGGCATCCTTGCCTCGCTGACAGGTCTGGGACAGCAGGTGTTCCTCTGGGGGTGGCTGAGTCTGAGCCCCAGCAACCGTGCCCCCAAGCTCTTGACCCCTAGACCGATTGATCATCAATGAACTGTCCCTTCTCACTCCCTATCTCCCTTAACTCTCGCTTCTACAATCAAGGTCCCAGCCCCCCGGGACCATGCCCTTCCCACTGCCTGGAATGCCATGCCCTGACTTCTTCATGCCCCAGACAGTTTCCGAGCATCTACCACGTGCCAATGAAACTACCTCTGGTCTAAGTTCTGGCCGAAACCAGCCATGAGCAACATGGTCCCAGGAGAAAGGAGCTCACAGATGTCAAAATCTGGTGTGCTCTGTGCCATGACGGGTGCGTCAGGGAGAAACGCTGGGGGCAGAGAGATGGCTTTGGACAAGTCCACCCAGGAAGAAATGTCTGGGGAGGCTTCCAAGAGGGGGGTGCTGCTTACGTGGTCTCTGAAAAGAAGGGCGGCTGCTTGCAGGCAAGGTGTTAGATTTCATCTGCAGAAGAGAGGGTGTCAATTTCAGCAGCACCCCAGAGCAGCGCTGTCCACTAGAACTTACTCAGAAGTACGTGAAATGTGGCTAGTGCAAGTGAGAAACAGAATTCCACGTTTGACTTCATTTTGATTCATTTTAACTTAAAATCAAATATGCACGTGTGGCTAGCAGCTACTGGAGTGAAACAGCACAGCTCCAGAGGCACAAGACAGGAGAGCCTATTCCCAGAAGCTTCGGGTGCCGGGAAGCGGCTACTGGAAACAGCCAGAAAAAAAAAAAGAGAGAGAGAGAGAGAGACCGGCTCACGGAGGAGCTCGTGAGCATGGCTGGGTCACTCACCCTCACCGCGACACATAAGACACCCCCACCCCCAGTGAAATAACTCATCTCATCTCTGGCCCCTCCACTCCCTCGATTCCAAGAGTCGCACACTCCAATGCTGACAGCTGCCCCAGGGAAGACGAGGTGAGAAAGGACATACATGCGCGTCTCGGGCGCTTGGGGCGCTGTGTCCAGCTGGACAGTACGAGTCCCATCGAAAGGGGGCAGCCACTACTCAGCCTCGCTTTGTGATACTGCTGTCTCCAAATGCAGGCCCCAAATTGCCAGATCTTCGAATGATTCAGGAGAAGCCAAGAAGCCTGACTTACTTTGTGAAATCCTTCAGTGTCTAAATGTGGGATCCATTTTTCTTCTAAATGTTCTGCAGGCCAAGGAAAGCCAGCCTCGGGGCTGGGATTTGGTCCTCGAACTGTAAGTTCGCAACCAGTATTCTCTTCCGTAGCGTCTGTCATGCCACATAGCATGTACCTGCGTTTATGATGCCCACTGCTCCCCACCCGGCTCACGATTCCTCAAGGCCTAAAAGGGGCTTCAGGGGACCAAAGTCGTCTCCATGTGTCACTTCAGGAACCTAGTACAACTGTCGTCGGGGGTCTTGGTTTTGTAGATGTTTGTGAAATGAACGAACGAATGAGCCATCTCGTTCATTCGTGAAATGATCTTGCCAGCGGAGGCACTGGCTCCAAGAGACAGCAGCAAAGGAGTTAAAAGGCAGGAAATGAACTCGGCTTTGGGATAAAGCCCCATTAATTGCCATCTTACCAGAAATCCTGTTCCCTGCAAATCCGCAGGCTGTAAATTAAGATCTGAATTGTTGTTTTGAGCGCAGCTTTCTCCAAACCACAGACTTGCAAACACCTCTCTTCCCGGTAGCTTGAGGCCTCACAACAGTCTCGTGCTATTAAATCTTGCTGAAAGGCGGGCTGAGACCACTAGGTCTCCGGTGAAAATTACCAGACTTGTGGACGGCTGCCGTGGGATTTAGCAAGATGCCTCTGCCCCTGTCACCAGGGAGAGCCCAGCCACCAGGAGGCAACACGGGGAAGAGAATCCCTGACCCCGGGTGACCCCCAGAGCTGCAGCTTAGGGGAAGTCATTGAAACTCTCTGCTCCAATCGCTCCAAGCCACGGCTGGGGATAAATGTGCCTCACCGCACGGCGGCTTCCTAAGGCCAAGTGGATCTTCGAGGGGTGATGGCAGGAAGAGCAAGCCCCCAGCCAGGAGAAGGCGCGGCGAAACTTCTGAACGGTGTGCAGGCTTTGCCACAGCAGACGCAGAAATGCCTGCTCCCGACATATCCACACGCACCCGCCCGGCAGAAACACGAGACGTTGTTCCTGCAATTTTTTCCTCTGGGGCCATTTTGGAGATATTTTGGATGGCTGAAATTCAGCTTTGTAGAATCAAGAGTGAAACGCACCGAGAGGACCTTGAGGGGACCCTCTCCCCCCCCGCCGCCACCATCCCCTTCTTGCCGCGCAGATGAGGAAACCGAGGTTCACATTTATCACACCACTGGACTCGCCACTCACAGCCCGGCGCTCTCTTTCTTTTACCACGACGCGGTGCCCCTCGCGAATCCATATATCTGTGCACACCACGGGGTCCTCTCGGAGACACCGGTGACAAAGGCCATTTTTCACAGGAGGATATAATCTGCTAAAATCTTCTCCCGCGTCCCAGGGTAAGAGTTCCCATATTTCACCGAGCGGGTTAATCACAAATATCAATTGATGAGGTGGGAAGAAGGGCAGAGAAGAGAAGGAAACCTCGGTCGGCGCCGACTTCTGAAATGGGACCTGTTTCGCTTCCCCCGCTCATACAAAAATAAAAACACCCGGAAGGCTTGCAACGGGTGGCGAAATCCTTTTCAATACCTGGATACAAAATACTATCCTCTTTAAAGGGTAGACCATTTATTTAGGAAAGATAATTGATGGGTTATTTATATTAGTCTCCAGTGTCCAGTGCTGCCATCATTGAGATGAAGTGCTCAGGACAGAGTGAAATCCCTTAATTACTCTCGCACGTGTTGTGTGTTGCAGGGAAAGAAAACATAATGCAAAGTGCTTATATGTCTCAGCAGCATAATAGCTTGATGAAGATTTCTAAATTTTTCAAAATGTCATTTCTTTCCAAAAGATGGATTATTTCTGTTGGGATTTAGTCTACCTAATTATTCCTGCCTTGATTACTTAACTACTCCAGATATTTCATGCCTCCACGCTCTTATCACGTTGGGCCCTGTTAGAACTGAGGCAGCAGCTTATTAGCACAAAGTAGACGGTCCTGTTTCGGGGCAGCGACCGTGGGAAGGTGCGTTCCGAAATTGGAGGGCTGGCAACCTGAAGGGGAGGAGAAACTTTTTCTCTACCCTTCTGAGTTCTTTGGCTGATGAATTGATATAAAAGAGATCAACAGGAGAAAATTTCATCGTATACCCATGGGAACCTCGGAACCAATACGAGACCCAAGGACAGCGAATGTGGATATTCCATCCTGAGCTAAGGAATGGGGTAGGGCCCAGGGGCTTCAAAGGGGAGGAGGGTAATTCACCAGATGATAAAAAAAGCAGATGTTTGGTCATTAGATGTTCACCCTGCTCTACAGATGGGTCATTCAGATAAAAGTCGTGTCTGGTAATAGCCCTCTCCCGAGCAGGCCCCCTAAGTTATTTCAGGTAGTTAGGGGAGGGGTAAAAGTTTGTCTGTTGCATCTTGATCGCCTTTGGCTCAAAATAACCCACATGCCCAAGGGGCATATTTTGGGGTCATGTATTTTGCTCTGCCTCAGCCCCACCTTGGAAACTTCCCTAAGCAGTTTCACAGCCCAGAAGTTGAGTTGGTGGATTTCCCCCATCTGATTGAACCAGTCTCTTGGTGCTGAGAATAGATCAGTTCAGTTACACGGTGCTCCAGAAGCACGATGCAGGTGGGTTCCCAAAGTTAGAGCTATGGCGCCAGGGATCAGGTATTTAATAAAAAGCATTTTTATGGCAACAAAGAAAATCAATGGTTAATGATTGGAACCGACTATAATTCCAGTTTCTGAGCTGTGAAGGCAGACAGTCAAGATTTGTAAATGTCCGGTTTGAAACATCTTCAGATGGAGCGAGAGCAGGCGGTGACAATCTGACAGATTTTTCTGGTCTGCAGTTTGAGTGTCTCTGGTGATCTTTCTGAGCGGCCCATGCAGCAACAGGCACAAAGACTGTCCATATATGAACTGTTGTGGTGATTTCACTTAAGCTTCTATCAAGTTGTCCAATTTTAGCTTACATGGCTTCAAAAAGAGCAATTTTAGTCCTCAATGATTCCAAGTCAGAAGGGTGGGAGAAAATTGGAAATGTTAGCTTGAAGAGTTATAGCCAAATATTGGAGGAAACTGGAAGAATTCAGAATCTAGTCCAGTTTACAGGTAAAAAACAAAATCTCAAAGACAACAGCCTTGGGACTTGATATCCACAAAGGATATCATTTTTCTCTCTACAATCACCCCCATTTTTTTTTCAAAGAGAACCACAGCAAGACTAATTTGTCTGAAAACCAAGTCTAGTTTCAATAAAGTTGGCCTGATTATTCCCACGCATGCAGCAAGAATGGTGACCAACCACATAGGCTCTTATAAATCTGCGTTGCGGGACTTTTCCGTAAAGGAATCTCAGACTGAACTTTCCAAAGCCTCTCGAGGCTAAGAAGCCACGCCGAGGACTTGCCAACAGACTTTGCCTGCAAAACCTATAGATTTGGATACATTCCCATCTTCTCCAGATCCCCCAAATGCCCTGAAGTTCCTGAGCCTGCCAGGAAGTGACCTTCCTTACTCACCTTGTAAGGCCAGGAACCCTGTAAAGCAAGGGACCAGGCTGAGATTTCCAAGGGGCTTTATTGGTTCCATTAAGTAAGTCAACCTTAGCTTTTAAAAGCTGCCTGGTCATATCTCAGTCTATACACATCCTCAAATATGACATTCGAGTCAAAGCCTTGGCAATATAACCAATGCGACCAAACGTGTCCTATTTACAAGGAGAACAGATTCTCATCGAACTCACGTAAATAACTATATTCCCATGAAAGTAAGAATGCCCCCTGAGTCTCTCAATTCTGGGGGAATCGGGTGGGGGAGAAAAGTAATTGTTTCACCCTTGTTCACAAAGGTATCTCTTACCAAAATGTTGATAGCCTAGGAGAAAAGAGAAAAAGGCTCCCCTAAATCTGGACATACAAAAAAAAGAACCGGCAATATTTTAAACAAAAAGTCATAAAACTTATAATCATCCTCATCAGGGCAGCCAGTGCCACGTTTCTCATTCTGCAATCGACAAGGAAATTTAGTTATTATTGGGACATACATTTTAAGATAGTAAGGAGAATTATGTTTGATAACCTTATACCAAGGCATACTAGATTTTTAGGAATTTGATACAAATTCCAGAGCACTTATATCGTATACCTACACAATACAACATGAAGAAGCTTAGATAAGAACTTCTTATCTGACAATGCCTCCCACGTAATTTAACATACCAAATAAGCCTTATTAGTTTGGCATCTTCCTTTTTTACACATAAGGAGAGAGAACACATCTCATGCAATTTTCCAGGGATTTCTGGAAAATTCCAGAATTACTCCGAGGTGAAAAGTCTTTGTTTAGAATTTGATTTGGAGGAAACTTGTCAAAAATATCAAGAGGTTTTGAAACACTTAGATAGGATCTTGGGCTGTTGTGAAACAACATTCATTTAACCACAGTGACAACTAAAGACTTCCCAGGAGAATATGGAAAGTTACATAGTTGTAAAAAAAAAAAAAAAAAAAAAAAAAAAGAACAAAAAAATCCTAGTTCTTTTAATAGAGAAGACCCAGCTTTCTTAAGTAATCAAAGACCTGATATGAAACACAGGAAGTTACTCTGGCAACACAAAACATGTTTCTTTTCTAGGCACATTAGTTAAAAGATACACCAAAAGTTTTGCTTATAATTTCTTATTAAGAGCCGACCAACAATCCAAGAAAACTTGTCCTTTCCGCAGATGAAAGCAAATTCAGCTCGTTTTACATAGGTATACTATTTTTTAAGTTTATTTATTTTGAGAGAAAGAGCGAGAGAACGAGAGGGAGAGGGGCAGGGAGAGAGGGGCCAGAGGATCCGAAGCAGGCTCTATGCTCACAGCAGAGAGCCGGATGTGGGACCCGAACTCACAAACCATGAGATCGTGACCTGAGCCGAAGTCAGACGTTTAACCGACTGAGCTACCCAGACACCCCAACACAGGTATACTTTAAACCTTATTTTTTAAATCCTTTTAATGACAATTCAATTTTAGCCAGCTTGATGACACAAGGCAAAATTCTCTCTCTCTTCCCGATGTCCTATACCATTTTTACTTTAGGTCAAGTTTACTTTCTTTTCCCTTAACAAAAATACATCTTTACTTCTCATACCGCTTTTTACCAAAACACATCTTACCTTCCTTGCCTACAGAATTGCCACCCTTATTATTTCCAGTAGTTTTCATTTCACTGATTAGAATTCTTAACTCTTAGAAACCTTAATTTCTGGGGCGCCTGGGTGGCTCAGTCAGATAAGCGTCCGACTTCAGCTCAGGTCACATCTCATGTTCCATGAGTTCGAGCCCCGCGTCGGGCTCTGGGCTGATGGCTCAGAGCCTGGAGCCTGCTTCCGGTTCTGTGCCCCCCTCTCTCTCTGCCCCTCCCCCGTTCATGCTCTGTCTCTCTCTGTCTCGAAATGAATAAACGTTAAAAAAAAAAAAAAGAAACCTTAATTTCTGGTGAGAACTAAAAAGTCAGCTGGGTGCCTGGCTGGCTCAGTCAGAAGAGCATGTGACCTTTGATCTAAGGGTCGTGAGTTCAAGCCCCGCATTGGGGGGTGGAGATTACGTAAAAAATAAATAAATAAATAAATAAATAAATAAATAAATAAAGTTGAAAAAAAGTGAGCAACTGGAACCTGTTACATCAGCACCCTTTCGATCGGCAAATTTATAAATACATTTTGTAATTTCTAGAAGCATATGCCTCTTTCAGTTTTCCAGTGTGGCACTGACACATCAAAATATCATTTAGGTTCTCTGCAATGAGAAGCCAACAGCAGATAAACCTACGTTCAGTAACTGATGTTTCAATATTGTCTCTTATTTGGAAATGATCTAGATATTGAATGACTACCCATCACCAAATTCAACTCAGAACTCCAAGGTTTTAAGTCACCAAAAAGATTTGGGGGAAACTATCTAGGTAGACATAGCATAAAACATCAATATTGACGCAAAGTTCATTTATAAACTTTTATCTTACTTGCATCCATTTAATTCACTTGTCCTTAACAGTCATGTTTAGATCAGTCATGAAAATTTCACGAGGCATTAACTATCTAACCATCATCTTAAATTCTCTTTCTTGCTGACAAAGTCTGTAACAGATATAACATGAACTTGTTTGACTTTAGGAAACCTAGGTAGGATAAAAGTTGTATGTGGGGGGGCACCTGGGTCGCTTAGTCGGTGGAGTGCCCGACTCTTGGTTTCGGTCCAGGTCATGATCTCACAGTCATAAGATTGAGCCCCGCGTGAGGCTCTGCACCAAGCATGGAGCCTGCTTAAGATTTTCTCTCTCTCGGGGTACCTGGTGGCTCAGTCGGTTAAGTGTCCGACTTCAGCTCAGGTCATGATATCATGGTTTGTGGGTTCGAGCCCCGCGTCGGGCTCTGTGCTGACAGCTCGGAGCCTGGAGCCTGCTTCAGATTCTGTGTCTCCCTCTCTCTCTGCCCCTCCCCCACTCATGCTGTCTCTCTCTCTCTCTCTCTCTCTCTCTCCCCCTCCTCCCAACCCTCTCAAAATAAATAAATAAACTTTTAAAAAAAGTTGTATGCATGCCTCACATTTAGTGCTGGTAACTCTGAAGACATGCCTATTTTTAATTAAACCGAATTTAAACTAGCTTTTGTTTGCCAAAGACGATCCCACATCATGTGAACCTAAAAAGTAGTTGGGTTAGTTTTAATTATATTTCTGAGTATTCAGTATACATAAGCACCTAATTTTCAAGCCAATTATATAGAGCTCTTCTACAAAGTAATTTCAGTGAGGGGCACCAAGGTGGCTCAGTCGGTTAAAGCATCCGACTTTGGCTCAGGTCATGATCTCACCGGTTGGTGGGTTCGAGTCCTGCATCGGGCTCTGTGCTGATAGCTCAGAGCCTGGAGCCTGCTTCGGGGTCTGTGTCTCCTCCTCTCTCTGCCCCTCCCCCACTCATACTCTGTCTCCCTCTGTTTGTCTCAAGAATAAATAAACATAAAAAATGTTTAAAATTATTTTCAGTGATACCATCCAGTGGTAGAAAATACCACCCATGGCACCATATACATATACAGACACACATAAACATACAGACAGACCCAGAGACCTTATGGTTTCAGTTTGCAATTTAGCCATTATGACAACGGAAAATTCACTAGTCACAAAAGAACAGTTGGAATAAGTCAAGTTTGTCTGCTCAGACGGCTAAAACTTTCTGCACTAATATCTGTGTGGGAGACGCATGATTTTTCATTAGCTTAAATTTGAAATGCCTTCTCTCCCTTTATGTTTTTCTTCGGATACAAATTGCATTCCTCAAATTTGTCCTTTAATATTTACATCTCAAAAACACAGGGAAGAATGCAAGTTACAAGCCTTTGGGGATAAATAAATAAATAAATGGACGAGGTGAACTCTGGACCACCTCTAGAGCTGTATATTTAGTTTTGTAAAGATTTGTGAGATAAGGACAGTTGCTATCATTTTCCGAAAGAGTTGGGTCACAGCCAAAATGATGTCGCAGGTTGATCTACCCATCACAGCACACACAAATGCCTGTGTGTGTGTGTGTGTGTGTGTGTGTGTATTTGTAAATACTTTTACAAAAATTCAGATCCTTTTTCTTTCTCTCTAGCTAAACAGTTTCATTTTAGCTTAGGAAAGGAGGTCAAAAAAAAAAAAAAAGTTGCTATCAGGCTTTGAATATCAGCTTCCGATCCAGCCAAACTCTGACCACAGAGCTATTAAAGCCTCTTTTAAATATCTTGTCAGTTTTCAGCTGGGACAAACAGCGAGCATGTTCAGGGTTTCAGGAAATATAAAGCTTTCTGCTAAAGGCCTTCTTTCTGAAGGTGCAATTCAACTTTGGACCAATTTATCTTAGGAGGAAAAGCCCCTTGATCAGCCCCTGAATATGAGCCTTCAGCTGATCATTTGTAGAAGGGCGTAGAAAAAGTCCTGATGGTTTCCTCTGTGAAGGGAGGTTTTCAGGGGACTATTTGGCTGGTCTGATAACTATAATATAATCCTGGGAGAGAAGACTACCTTTTAGCAGCCAAATGAGGTCCCCCTGAGTGGAGGGGTAAATGACCAGCCATCTTGTTATATTCTTCTTTAAATCCGATAGGACCCTCTGAAAGGTAAAAAGGGACTTGATAATTTTTAAAAATCTGCTGCTGCCCAGGACATAGGAATTCTTCGGGTGTGGGTCTAGGATATATCTGTCAAGGATGCTGCATAGGAAGGTCTGAAGCGGGTGGTGTCTGATTACAGAGCCCAGCAGAATGAAGCTTACTGTCCATCCTGGGAGCTTCGGTTAAATTTATTTCCTGGCTTTTAGCATTTGCATGTGCACCCTGGGCCTAGAGATCAGGCTGAGTGCCCTGTGTAAATCTTACAGGGAAAGGAAAGTTAAAACAAGCAGCTGAGTGTGTAAGGGATTTTCTGGGAAAGGTGGAGAAGTCTGGGGCGCTAAGGGAATTTCCATTGGATATGAACTTCAATGTTGTTTTAAGTGTAATTTCTGTTTTTTTTAAATGTTTTTTCATCTTTTTTTAACGTTTTTACTTATTTTTGAGAGAGAGAGAGAGAGCAAGAGGGGGAGGGGCAGAGAGAGAGGGAGACACAGAATCCGAAGCAGGCTCCAAGCTCTGAGCTGTCCGCACAGAGCCCAGACACAGGGCTCGAACCCGTGAACAGTGAGATCATGACCTGAGCCGAAGTCGGACGCTTCACCGACTGAGCCACCCAGGCGCCCCTGTTCTTTCATCTTGCTAAGGGCATCCCCGACGTTGGTTGTTACACTTCTTTGTATCCACTTTTCAATTTGGTCTTTCCATAAGTACCAATAAGACAATTGTTTAGGACGAGAGCTCCCTTTAAAAAACAGTGCTCGGGACACCTGGGTGACTCCCAGTGGCTCTGAGAGCTGGCATGGCTGGACAAAGAGCGTGCTGATTCGTGACTTCGGATCCCAGGCGATACGACTGGCTACCGGATGTACCTTCCGGATGGTGGAGACCAGACAGGATAGTCTCACTGATCACAAAGCCAAGCTCTCAGGACACAGAACCGATGGAAGGAAAACCTCATCCAGTTTTTACACGAGGGACTTAAAGCAAAGTCTGTCTAAACAGATGCTGGTCGGATGAGAACCGTGAGCTCACCAGTCTGTGGGGCCAGTTCAAACAATAGGCTTATTGGGCCCATGCCTGGGTTCTACCCTATGGTTTTCCTTCTTGTGACAAATGACACAAAAGGCAGAGGCAATAATTCACACAAGCACTTTCTCCTGCTAATTTAAACCACCCTCGTTTTCACCAGACCCTGCAGGTAGAGATCCAGGAGACTGACGTGGTAAGAATTCTTACCTCCTGCTGGCTCTTGTCAGAGGTCCCAGGATCTCTCAGCTGTAGCAGGGTCCAGACAGCAGAGTCTCCTGGCCGGCTTACCAAACCTGTAGGGGAGGAAAACATTTTCTCCCTACCCTTCTAGGTTCTTTGGCTGGTAAACTGATATAAAACGGATTAACAGGATAAAAAACAAATTCAATTATGTATGTGCAGGTGCCCCATGAGAATATTAGAGCCAAGGACAAGTCGGCCAGTCGGGTCTTATAAGCCATCCTAAGGAATGTGACAGGGGCCCGGGGGCTTCAGATGGGAGGAAGGTTATTGACACAATGACAAGAAGAGCAGGGGTTTGCTAATTCGATGTTTGCCCTACCATAAACACCATAGGTGTTTCAGGTAAAAAGTTACCTTTGGTAAGAGCTCTTTTTCTGGGCCAAGAGGTAAAAGTTTTTCTCCAGTCTTCTGGGTCTTGATTGCCTTCGGCTCAAAATAATCTCTGTGCCCGAGGGGCATATTTAAGGTCACGTGTTTTGCCTCCTTTAAATCATTCCAATGAAGCAATGACCGTGAGTTCGAGCCCCGCATCGGGCCCCTGTGCCGACAGCTCAGAGCCCGGAGTCTGTTTCAGATTCTGTGTCTCCCTCTCTCTGACCCTCCCCCATTCATGCTCTGTCTCTCTCTGTCTCAAAAATAAATAAACGTTAAAAAAAAAAATTTTTTTTTTTTAAAAAATAGAAATTGCCAGGCTCCACCCTCAGAATGTCTGATTGGGCAAGTCTGGGCTGGGGTGGGAGAATCTGCATTTCTGACAAGGTCCCAGCCCATGCTGACCCTGCTGGTCCTAAAACCACACTTCGAAAACACTGCTCTAATACAATTTTTTTCTTTTAAAAAAAATGCACGCATTTAATGCTGTGGTTATTGTCTGTATTAGGCTGGAAGTTGGAACCTAATGGCATTTCTTTATTTGGTTTTATAAATTTGTGTCCAGTGTCCAACTCTGGATTCCATGAGCAAAATAACTATTTACGTAAAAGGTAAGGGCCTCAAAGTGGGAGGGAAGAAAGGAAGGAAGGAAGGGAGGAAGGAAGGAAGGAACGTGGTTGGAGTGGGCAGCTTCCAGAACATCTCTGGAAGGTATGCTCGGAAGAACTTGGGAGTGGGCACAGCTCCTCTGGACTGAAAAGGAATATGGCTTTTCTCTGTGTTTTCCTATTACATGGGGTCGGTTACCCCACCAACCGCGAGTCATTCTTCACTCACGCAGGGGGACGGGCAAAGCCCAAGCCCGGAGCCCAGTGCCTGCCCCGGGCGCACCTGTCACGCCAAGGGAAGGAGGCTCGCGCCCTTTGGCTGATCCCACAGCCTGGAAAAAAGCCAGACTCCGCTGCCTTTGAAAGCCTGTTCCTTGGAGCAATCCTGGCTCGCTAGGTTTAATTGTTTCGTCTCTCTCTCTCTCTCTGTCTCTCACTCTCTCTCTTTTTTTTCTAGTTTATGAAGCCGCCCCGCCTGAAGTCCGCCCCTTGCGCAGCGGCCCGGAAAGGTGGGAGGGGTGCAGGCAGCGCTCCCAGCTCGGGCAGAGCGGGTTTCTATTTCTCGATTATAAAGAAGCATTTGTTGGGAGCTGATGAATTGCGGCGGGGCTGGGGCCGCGCCGGAAGCGCACCTGTGATGCTCTGCGCCTGCTGGAGGCTGTTTATGCATCAAATGTGGCCACAGATCCCCCCTCCCCTCCTCCCGACCGGCCACTTGGAAAGGGCGGGTGAGGAGGAGGGAGGGCGTGAGCTCAGCCCCTGCCCGCCCCCCCCCCCCAACCCCACCACTAGTTTGAAAGCCTCTGAGACCTTGCTCCTCAAAGTGTGGTCCCTGGACCAAAAACATCACCCGGGAACTTGTTAGAAATGCAAATCTCACGCCCCACTCAGACCTACTGAATCAGAATCTGCTTTTTAAATGAGATCCTGGGGTAATTCCCTGTTTATGTCCAAGTTTGAGAAGTAGGACGCAGGGGTTCATGGCACCGAAAAGGTTAAGAGCTCTCGCTCTCAGTCAAGGAAAGGGAGGGCGGAAAAGTTTAGTCCCCCATCGGTAAGTCCCACCCCCATTCGTAAGGGGGAGTGGAGGGTTAACCCTGAAGTTTGCCTCGGGAGTAGAGGACAGAGAAATTAACATATGGATTGAGTTAGTCAGGAGGTCTCAGAAGCTGGGAGTAAACACGAGTGGGGGGGGGTAGCCCAATTTGTCTGGGGGGAAGGGAGGAAAAGAGAAGGGACTGGGGTAAGTGGGTGCCACCCACACACCAAGGCAAGATGTGTCTGTTGCACCCTGCGACCTTTTCCTCCCCCGGGCTGCGTGTATTCTGAGACCCAAGCAAGGCATTTTAGCACGTACACAGGGTAGATGAGAAAGCAGCGGTGGCCTGAGCCGCCGGCAAGCATGGAGCCGGAAGAAAGAGAAGGCGCACAATCATCAAAAGTGTGCCCGGCACCACATTGCATGGGAACCAAGAGGACGCGCTTGGCAGGGAGCCTCCGTGGGAGCTGGCAGGGAGCTGCTGCGTGGAGCAGACTGCTCTCCTTTTTCTGCACTAGTGGAGAGGTACGGAACGCGTCAAAGAGTAGGCAATCCAAAAAAGAAATGATGTGGATTTGGTGTAAGGGCAGGGACTCACGCACACACGCCTTCCTCCCCCGTCTGACCCTCTCTTGCCCTTACCTACTGTCAACCCTGCTCCAACCCCGTGGGCAGAATGATGAAAGAAGGCTTGCGTTCAATCTCATAAACTCCGAACTGGGTGACACGCTTTCACACTCCCCTCCACGTGGACCAATGACAGACACACACCTATCAAATTCCAGGTTGCCCCCAAGCTGGCGCGGTGGTTAAAAGACTGGATCATCCACTTGGATTCCAATCATGTTTCGACAGACTGTTACGATAGAGTCCGTCAAAATGGTCTTCACTTCTTTACTTACCGATCGATCCCCTCCTCCTCTCCCATAAAGGTTTTGAGGTGATTTGCAGAACCCAAAGTGGGTTCGGTTCAAATATTAAAAGAAAGCTGCAAAAATCAGGTTCCGTTCTAGTAGACCTGTGCAAATGGTAATACTTCCTAGGCAAAGATATAAGGTTCCGCCCTGGATCTAGAAAGCGGGAGCCCAGGTATAGGGTGTGAGAAATGTGGCTTAGCAAAAGAAATCGTCATGGGCGGTAAGCACACTGTGAGTAAAGAGTGGAATATGGTGGCTATAAACGAATGAAAAAGCCTCCCACCCTAGGCTACAGTCACAGATGTAAAAGTCCATAACAAGGAAACGGATGGTCCCCCTTTGCCTCGCTCTTGTTAAGACCACTCCTGGGACATTCAGCTTAGTTCTGGAAGTCAGACCTTGAAAGGTCGTTGGCAAACTGGACATACTCAGGAGAGAACAATCTGGAGAGTCAAAGATCATGGAACATGAAACATACCTAGTGGGCTACGGCCGGCCCCTGGGTCAGGTACCAAAAAGGACAAAGTCACAGAAGACATGGGCCTGCCCTTCAGAAACGTACGGCCCAGTGAGCAAATCAGAGAAGTACGTAAACCGGAGAAAGACAGGAGGCCAAGTCAGGATGTGGAATCTTGGAAGAAGTTGTGGAAATTCTGAAAGAGTTTAGACTGAGTGACATCCAGCAATTCAACACTGTCGGCAGCTGGGGAAATACGTGCCTCCGTCTTAAAGGGAGAATCCGAGCTCCGTGCCCTCTTCACGCTACATGTATCAAAACACCTGACTGTGGTGGCTGACACAAGTAAGACGTATTTTGCTCACCTAACAAGGAGAGAGGAGGTAGGCAAATGTGGGTCCGAGAATGTCAGCACCTCCATCCCTGTGGTTCTCTTGGCTCTTCCCTCATGGTTACAAGACGGCTGCTGCTGCTCCTGCCTTAATGTCTACATTCCAGCAGGAAGCGGGAGGAAGGGGAAGGGGCAACACCTGTATCAGGAAGCTTTCCCAGGAACCCACGGCAGATGTTTGCTTCCAGTCCATTGGCCAGCACGGTGACCCACGGATTCGCAGTGTGGTTCGTTATCAGGAAGTGGGGGTTGGGCCAGCCAACCAACAGTGCCTACCATAGATGGGTTTTTCGGGCTCTGGGGGGGTGGGGGCTGGATGGGACAGTGGGGCCATCCTCGGAGACAAGAAATACAGAGGAGGAACAGGTTTGCTGGGTGCGGGGGAGGGGGGGGCAGTTGAGGAGTTCAGTCTTGGACGTGTTAAGTCGAAAAGCCTGTGAGGGGTCTGCAAACAGAGATGGTAAGTGGAGAAATTCAGTGCGAGGGTCTCAATTGCAGCCGAGAGCTCTGTGCCTCAGACGTGGTTCTGGGAGTCACCAGCAAAGAAGTGGGGAGCCAAGGGCTGGGTGTAGACGGGCTGGAGGTGGGTGCCGGTTTGCTGCTGGGGCCTGAGGTCGGCGGAAAGAGAGGAGTCTGAAGAGTGTGCTGAGAAGAAACAGCCAGAGAGGCAGGCGAGCGGGAGACCGGGAGAGGGCGGTTCCTAGAGGCTCTGGGAAGAGAGACGTTCAAGGAGGGAGGGAGAGACAGCGCGAGCCTGCAGTGTAGACGCCCCTCCTCCCCTTATGGCTTCAGCCCTCCCCCACCTGAGAGCCTCCTGCACCTGGATGTCTGCGCTCACCTGCACCTGGGCGTCCTTCCTTCCTGTGCACGCTGCCAAGCGCAGGCCCAACTTGGGAGGTAGGGAGTCAACCCCCAGAAGCATCGCTCAGCCTGGCAGAGGTGGGGGGGAGGGGGAGCGGGAGCCATTGGAGGAATGCCCCCATCCTTCCCTTTGCTGAGCTGGATCCCACGCAGGTTCTCAGAAGACCCCCCGAGGGGACTGAGCTCCAGTTGCCCACTGAGGACCCGCTTTACTGGCTTTGCTGTCTTCCCACCTCACTCTTCCCCCTTCCTCCCCGGGCTTCCTGGCATCGCCTCCCATATCAGCCACCAGCACTGGAGTCCCGGTCTCCCGGTGTGTTTCAGGGGAACCTAGACTCAGAAACAGCACTACGTGGGACAGGATGGCCAGGGGAGGCCACGGCCAGGTCTGTCGGCAGAACGCCCTCCAGTAGACATCGTAAAACCTCCTGGAGCCCACAGAACAGGTGCCCACACAGGGAGAATGGTTCAGTGAAGGCACAGTAAGAACTGGGGGACCTGGGGTCCACAGGGGACAACCTGGCTCTCTGGGGAGCAGAATTGCTATGGGGTAGTTTAAGCTGTTTCCGGGTGTTGGCATGACCGTGGATATCCAAGGCGGTGAGCTCACCATTCACAGTCCTGACTACTCTCTCGGTCCCCAGGGAGCGCTGGGTCAGTTGAAGTGTGGGCATGCCTCAGTTGATCCCCGGGGGTGAATGGGGAGCCACCTACCCACTGGTTATCAAGGTCTGGTTTCAATCCCTTACGTGGTTTAGGCGTTGCTTTAGAAGTAAACCAAACTTGGGGCGCCTGGGTGGCTCGGTCGGTTGAGCGTCCGACTTCGGCCCAGGTCATGATCTCACGGTCCGTGAGTTCGAGCCCCGCGTCGGGCTCTGAGCTGTCAGCACAGAGCCTGGAGCCTGTTTCAGATTCTGTGTCTCCCTCTCTCTCTGCTCCTCCCCTGTTCATGCTCTGTCTCTGTCTCAAAAATAAATAAATGTTAAAAAAAAATTAAAAAAAAAATGGAATTTAAAGAGTAAATACCTCTTTGAAAAAAAAAAAAAAAAGAAGTAAACCAAACTAAAAAACGGGTTCCAGTCATCGCTTTCACCCATCCCTGAACTAAGACTGGACTCCGTGGGCTGACCCAGCACAGAGGTCTAAATACACGAGAAGAGCGCAGAAAGTGAAGCTCGGCTTTGGCCAAGGGGGTCAACAATGACCTTGGACTGAGCGATTTCAGAGATGTGATGATGGCTAAGGCTGCATGTCAGTGAGATAAGAAATGAATAAAAGAGAAGGACTTAGAGTTGGCAGGTATAGACTATACTTTCAAGACTCTGGACTCTGGGGGGCACCTGGGTGGCTCAGTCGGTTGAGTGTTCGACTTCGACTCGGGTCGTGATCTCGCGGCTCGTGAGTTTGAGCCCCGCGTCGGGCTCTCTGCTGTCAGCGCAGAGCCTGCTTTGGATCCTCTGTCCCCCTCTCTCTGCCCCTCCCCCACTTGCACGAGCTCTCTCTCTCTCGAAAATAAACATAAAAAAAAAAAAAAAACACCACCACACACACCGCCTCTCAACTATTATAATAAAATAACCACTGATAACAAAATTTTTTAAAAAAAGACTCTGGACTCTGAGAGGCAAGAGAGATACAGGTTCTTGACTAGAGTCAAGGGAGGCCGTTTCGTTGGTATTACTTGTATTATCTTGTTTTGCTTTGTGTTGTATTTAAGAGGGAGGTGAGCTGACAGAAAAGCCATCCTAGAGCAAATGCGTCACAGGGGCACGTAAGAGGAGAGTTGGGTGAAGTGGGTGTCTGGGGGAGGGGTGGCTTGGTGTAGGAGGGCAACCTCTTCACCAGCCTTCAGGGAAGGAGGAAAGACCAGGCGACAGAAGGTCACCGTGTAGGCGGTGGGAAAAGAAGAGGTGTTTTTCCCTAGTGGCCTTACTTTCACATTAAAGGAGGGAGACATGAGAGGAATGGGCTTCTGTCCCAACAAGAGACGCACACAAGGATGCTCACTGAAGCTTTGGTCATAACGGCCCCAAACTGGAAACAACCCAAATGTCCGTCAGTCAGAAAATGGACGCACAAATTCCCGTGTCATTCACACAACGGACTACTATACAGCAATGAAAAAGATCGAGCTCTTCGCAACAACATGGTGAATCTCCCAGATGCGACGTTCCGCGAAAGAAGTCCGCTCTACGAGTATGTACTATACGATGCCATTTGTATGAAGTTTAAGAATGGGCAAAACTAATCTATGGTGACAGATGTCAAAATAGTGGTCAGCTGGAGAAGGGAAGTTTTTGACCACGAGGGAGCCAGGGGAAGTTTCCCGAGTGAGGAAGATGTTCACTATCTTGATCTGAGTAATGACTACGTGGGTGTGGGCAGATGTAAATTTTCATCTGCTGACACTCCAGATTTGTGCCCTTTGCCGTTTGCAGTTCTATCGCAACAACAAAAAAAGAAGATAAAAGTCGAGGGTGAGATCATCACTGAGTAAAATGGGCACTGATTGGGAGGAGACAGAGGACAGAGGTCAACGCTCAAACTAGTCACAGACTAGTAGTCCCGTGACTGTTAGCTGAAGGTCTACATCACACGACTGAGGACACAAAGAATGTGAAGAAGGACTGAAGACCTAGCCAGGGATGGAGACCATGGCTTTGTTGTATTTCCAGGCCCTGGGGGTGCATTTTCCCCAAGATCTCAACAGCGTGGGTGTGAGAACAAAGATGTCCAGCTTCACCCAGGGTTAGAGTTTTGCGGTGCACGTGAGGCAGAACCACAAGGGGGATAGAGAGTCGGGGATGGGGACTGAAGGAACCGAAGCCAACGGTCCCTTTCAAGCGGCTAGAAAAGTCCTCACCTTGCAGCGGTCAAGGTCGTGAATGTGGTTGCTGGAGTCCCATGCTCCAATTCAGATGCTGGAGTGGAGGCAAAGGATAGCAAGGACGCGATTTGTTCTGTACCTCAGAGAGGAAAACCAGGACCGATCACGGGACAGGAAGCGTAGGAGGCACACGTTGGCTCTTAGTGTGTCGTCTTCTATACTTGGAGCCAGGATTTCAGCTGCAAAGTGACCAGTTGGGTGTAGAGACAGACTATCACCTCCCTTGTTCTAGCTTCTGTACTTTGGTTGATGCTGTGTAATACTTTGATATGCTAACTCACAGGGCTTTTTTTCCATCTGTGCTGTCCCTTTTCTTCCTCCCCGCCCCCCCCCACCCTTCAAGTGTGCTTTTTGCCTCAAGGGAGGTAGGTGACAGGGCAGGGGTGCGAGTCTCTCTGGCCCCTGTCCTCTAAAAGCCTGTGGTACAGAGGGAAAGGGAGTCTGTGGGGACATATAAAGCTCTTTTGAGAAGACAGAAAGGAAGTACAATTTCCTCCCGACTGGAAAGAGACTTCCCTGGGACTAGGGGGGAGGAGAGGACCAAGAGAACATTGTTTGGGTCCAAAGAGGCAGCAGGACCCAGGAGAAATGGCCCTGAAGGGGGTCTAAGTCTAGAGCAAGACTCCCCACGGCCACAGCAAAGTCTCCCAAGCTCTGAGAACCACACGAGATCCTACACGGGAGCAGGGGTGAAGACTAAGGCCTGGTCCAGCAGGGGGGGTGGGAACCGATGGCTGGAATAATTTGCTCCCCACCCCCACATCCCACCTTGCTGCTACCTAAGATCCCAAAGCTGTGGCAGAGCCCTGAGGCGGGAGAGGTCCCCCCAAAAGACCCGGGGCTCAGTTTTCCACCAGCCCAGTGAATCGGGGGCTCTGAGTCAGAATTCCACTGGACTTACAGCAAATTGCAAGAACATGGCATATAACCCCCAAATGCAGTCATGAATCTAAGCATCTGGCGTCAGTGACTGCTGAGATCACAAAAAGAGGGACGGCCTGGCGTCACGTGCCCTCTGAAGGAATTAATGAACAAGTATTGAGCCTCAGTCTCATCAGCCCCCTAGACCGGATCACCAAATTGCAGTAAGTGCCCGGGACAGAAGAACGAGTTAAACCACACCACAGAGACGCCGTCGTCTAAACCCACGCTCAGCAGGACTCCATAGCACAAATGCCGAGGTTCCTTCACCGAGTCAATTGCAAGCTTGACTTAGAAGACGCATCTACCACCCCAATGGGTGGACCTTATTTGAATCCTGATCCCCCGAAAACTCTAAAAAATCATGATGTGTACGAGGCGATTAAAAATGTGACCACCGACCAGGCGGCTGACACTGTCAACGGATAATTGTGAAGTTTTCGATGTGATAAGAATATTGGTTACATTAGGAAGAGAGTCCTTGCCTTTTAGCGATGCATACTGCGGTATTTATGTGTAAGTGATAGGATGTTTGGGATTTGCTTCAGAACAGTCCGGTGGAGCTGGGGGGGGGGGGGGGCGTGGGGGAGGGGGGAGGGCAAAGGGGATAGAAATGAAACCAAATTGGCATGAGTTCATAATCGTTACAGCTGGATAGTGGGTACGTGGGGTCGGTTGTCCCGGTCTACTTTTGTGTCTGTTTGAAATTCTTGATATAAGGTGGGAGAAAAGGAAGGAGGGAGGGAGGGAATGAGGGAAGGAAAAGAGGAGGGGAGAAGAGGGGAATCACAGCAGTTTCTCCCCAGTCCAAAAGAATCGAAATAAAAAGCCAGGAGCCATGGCGCGCCGTGCGTTCCTGCATTTGGGAAGGAGTTATTCATAGCCGCCACGGCAACAATTCCAGTCACTCACGGCCTCTCGATCCGGTTCCACAGATTTTACGAATTCCCCCGTTGACTTACTGACGCCACAGCACTGGGTGCTCTCCCCAGGCCTCTTCGAATACCCGCTGGCTAAGCCTTATGGCTCCATCCTGGGGGCCAGAAAGTGACTCCTCCCCCCTGAATTGGAAACGAGGGAAGTAAGCTGGCCCCTGAGAAGTAAACTGGGCCGTCAACACCGCGTGTGTCCCAGCACAGTCACCTTGAAGGGATGGAGTGCCCCGGCCAGCAAGACCTGGCAGCAGTCTGATTTAAGTTGTTAGGAAATTAGAATGTGTCCATCAGATGGCGAGCTGGGAGGGCCCGGCTGGAGACCTCGCATTTTCCCGCCCGGCATCCCTCCCTCCCTCCCGCCCTCCCTGCGCTGCCCCAGGGCAGGCTGGCCTATATGGGTTCCATCTTGCTTTGTGGAGTTGGGCCAATGGAAACCCCAGAAGGTGACCAGAGAGAAGGGGATTGGGGTAAACCTACTTTTTCCCCTGGCCCCCCATTGCAGGGGCACCTCGGGCTGGCTGCACCCCTTCACCAGAGGTCACTGGCTGGTCCTCATAGGGCTCCCTCTCCAGCTGGGTTCTGCTAATCACTCAATCCCCTTGCTGCTTTGGGTTTACAAATGCCCTGAACCACTCCTCTGTGAAATAAGCCTTCCTCAACGTATCTTAATGTGAGTATGCCCACCACTTGCTGTTTGAACCCCGAGGGAAACTGAGGCAGAAACAGGAGTTGGGAGTGTCCACGGAACCACTGTTCAGGGAAGATGCCTCCCTCCACAAGGCCACCTCAAACAGTCACACGTCTGACAGGTGCGGCCCACTCGGGTTTATGGGGGGGTGCTGTCTGAGCCTGCTCAGAGTCTGTCCCACCCCACAGGCCTCAGACAACTGGACAGTCCTGTGACTAATGTGCAGGGCCAGGGGCCACTGCCAGCGTGCGGTCAGCCAGTTTCGCTTTGTAAAAGACTGCATTAACCTTCTGGCTCCTTCCAGCATCCTCCTGTTAACTTGGTTCCAGAGCTGACTCACGCTGGCCAGCATGAGACTGAGGTTCTCGGCCCGCAAAGCTGAGAGCCGCACTGGAGACAGGCCACCAATGGAAACATCCCCGCGAGAGGAGCTGTCTGAGGCCCAGCCAGCCCTGACCGGTGTCATGGTCCTGCACCGCTGAACTTCACATGCCATTTGAATCACACGCACTCGGAACCTGACATCACGTAGCATCATAGACTCGCAGAGCTGGCTGGAGCCTTAGACGCAAGACGGCCTGGTCCAGACTCCTCAGTTGAAGGGACAGAGAGTTCCAGCTCAGCGAGGCCGGACAAGTATGTTGCCTGTGGGTGTTCAGGGAATGAATGGCTCCCGGCAGCCCCTGCCCCCCAGGGCAGCGTCCTGTTGGGTTTTTTTTGTTTTTTTTTAAATTTCAGTTTTGTTGAATATAATTGACAAACAAAATCGTGAGATCTTTACAGTACCTCCTGGTGACCCCACGCATGTAGAGACGTGAAAGCGTCCCTCCCCCATCTAGTTAATTAACGGTCGCGTCGCCTGATACATCTATCCCTTCCCTGTTTTCCTTTTTGGGATGAGATCGTCCGAATTCCACCGTGCGGGCAAACTTCAACCATACAACACAGTTGTATCAACCAGAGTTACCATGTCATACATCGGATCCTCAGACCTTATTCATCTTACAGCTGAAAGTCGGGACCCTTTCACCAGCCGCCCCCCCGCCCCGCCGTTACCTCCCCCTCCTCCCCCGCCCCCACTGCCCATGCAACCATTTTCCTACTCTCTGCTTTTTTTTTTTTTTAATTTTTTAATGTTTATTTCTTTTTGAGACAGAGAGAGACAGGGCACGAGCAAGGAAGGGCAGAGAGAGAGAGGGAGACACGGAATCCGAAGCAGGCTCCAGGCTCCGAGCTGTCAGCACAGAGCCCGACGGCAGGGCTCGAACTCACGCACTTGGGAGGACGTATCTTTTCCCACCTGACTTTTCTCACTTAGCGTAATGCCGTCCAGGTCCATCCAGGTTGTCACGAATGGCAGAATTTCCTTCTTTCTATCTTCTCTATCCGTTCATCCGTTGATGAACACTCGGGTTGTTTCCGTATCTCGGCTGCTGTGAATGATGTCGCAGTGAACATGGGGGCGCAGAGATCTCTTGAAGATCCTGATTTCGTCTCCTTCCGATATACCCCCTGCAGTGGGATTGCTGGATCACATGGTAGTTCTATTTTTAATATTTTGAGTAAACTCTATGCTGTTTTCCAGAGCGGCTGTGCCAATTTCTCACTCCCAGGGCAGTGTCTTTTTGACCACAGGCAGGGCTGCCCATCTGCACGGACGCAACTCGATTTGGGGATCCCGGATCTATCAGCCTGCAGAGCTCCCAGCCCTCCCAGCTCCAAGCGATCCTCAGAGCCAGGGAGGGTGACCTTGTTGGGGGAAGAGATGGAGTGCTAGACATACGGAGACAGGCCTGGGTGACCCCCTGGAAACGTCTTAACCTCTCTGAAGCTTTTCTTCATCTGCAAAACCGCACGCAGCGAATCGCTTCTTTCCCAAGGTCGTCATGAGGATCAAAACTATGATATTGTAGAGGAAAACGCCTCGTTTGGTGCCTGGCACGAAGCAGGGACTCAGTAACTACTACTCCAAGCTAAGAGTCTGAAGTTGTTCAGCCCGTTCAGGCCGAGGACCTCAGCCTCCGTCCTGACCTTACCACCTTCCGCCAAGTTGACGTCAACACCTTCCTCGACACCCTTTCACGTCAAGGAAAATGTCACAGATGCCGTCAGCGCCTCGTCTGTATCCCCTCGGCCTACCCCGGGGGTCATACGCCAGCTGCTTTTCCTGTCCCCCCGCCGGAACAGCCCTCAAACGCTGAGGCCCAGGAGAAAGGCCCAGCTTCCTTACCTCTCAATGGGGCAGCTTTGGGCCGTATCCCAGACAGTCTCTGAGAAGGTCCCCTGTGGGACTGAGCTCCCGCTGAACCGCCCAGAGTGGAAACCCGCTCGATGAAGCACCCTTCCCCGGCCTGCCTGCCTTCCTTGTCTCACTTCGTCTCACTGTGCTTCTTGGGCTCACGTCCCAAATCAACTACGGGCGCTGACCTCCTTCTCTCGGGGTCTGCTTTTAGGGGCGCCCGACCCGAGACCGAGAGCACCAGGCGGAAAGAAATCACACCGGGCTCAGCCGGGTCCACCCTGGGGTTCGCCCTGCCTGGGCGGCCCCTGGGAGTCGGAGAACTCGCGCCCACGTGTCCGGTGCTTCTGGAGAGAACCAGCCTTTGGGGAAGAGAGAACTGACAAGGCACGGCCTGGCTCTGTGCCAGAGCACGGAGCCGTATCTGAGGACAGAGCAATCTGTCACTAAAACCTTCCTCCCCCCCAGCCCAGTGGGGTTCTGTCTGCACCCACGGGCAAAAGGATTTAGAGAACGAGCAAGAAAAAGACTCAGGCAATAAAGCGCCTCGCCCCCTGCAGTGTTGATGGCTGTAAAGAAGGCAGAGATGCGCCCAGGGCCCTCAACCTGGACACCATCAGGCTACTGTTAGTGGCAGAGCTTGCCTGACGCCACCGTCCCCGGAAGCCATCGCGGAGAGGCGTGGGAAGGCTCCTCGGGCTTTTTGTCTCCCCACGCCCATTACGATGGCCATTATAAAAAAAAAAAAACCACCCAGAAAATAACAAGCGTGTGAAGATGGGGAGAGATAGGAACCCTTGGGTGCTGCCGAGAAGAGGCCAACATGCAAAATGGAATTCCCACAGCATCCAGCCAACTCCACTTCTGAGTATTTATCCCAAAGAATCGCAGGGGCTCCAACAGGTATGGGCGCACACGTGTTCACAGCGGCACTGTTGACAATTGCCAAAAGGTGGAAACAGCCCAAATGTTCGCCGATGGATGAACAGATAAACAAAATATGGTCTATCTATACAACGTTGTTCAGCCGTAAAAAGGAAGGAAATCCTGGCTCACGCCACGACATGAGTGAACCTCGAGGACGTTATGCCGAGGGACATCAGCCAGTCACAAAAGGGCAAATAACGTGTGAATCTACTTACGTGAGGTCCCTAGAGGCACAGAAGCGGAAAGCAGAAGGGTGGTTGCCGGGGGCTGGGGGGATTGGGGAGAAGGGGGAGCTGTTGTTTAATGGCTACAGAGTTCCACTTTGGGAAGATGAGAAAGTTCTGGAGATGGATGGTGGCAATGGTTGCACAATAATGAGGGTACTTAACAATGGTCAGCGTGGGGACGCCTGGGGGCCTCGGTCCATTAATCATCCGACTCTTGATTTCGGCTCAGGTCATGATCTCACGGCTCATGAGTTCAAGCCCCATGTCAGGCTCTGCGCTGGTAGCACAGGGTCCTCTTGGGACTCTCTCTCTCTCTCCCTCTCTCTGCCCCTCCCCTGCTCGCTTTCTCTCTCTCTCTCTCTCTCTCTCTCTCTCTCATAAATAAATAAATAAACCGGGGCGCCTGGGTGGCTCAGTCGGTTGAGCATCCAACTTCGGCTCAGGTCATGATATCGCCGTCTGTGAGTTCGAGCCCCGCGTGGGGCTCTGTGCTGACAAGCTTGGAGCCTGGAGCCTGTTTCGGATTCTGTGTCTCCCTCTCTCTCTGCCCCTCCCCCGCTCATGCTCTGTCTCTCTCTCTCTCTCTCTGTCAAAACTAAATAAACATTAAAAAAATAAATAAACTTTAAAAACAGTTTAAAGAAAAACAATGGTCAATTTGGTGTTAGCTCACCTTGCCAGAATTTAAATAAATGCCTCCAGCAACCCCTCCCATGCTCTTCCCCCTCCCACCTCTCGTCGAGTCGTGCTTCCGGATTTCTCGAAAGTGGTGGGCTCTATACGGGGTTTCCTGCTCCTCTCCTGGCACCCGTGGATTGACAGCCAGTTTGCGATCGGAATTTTGGCTTTTAGTACCCGCCTTGGGTCAGGTTCCCTTGAAGCAGGAGCTGAGACGGGTTTATGCAAGTGAACGAATGAGGAACATCTCTAGGGGAGTGAGGGACAGCGGGAGATCAGAGCTGTGGATTCAGTTCAAGTCTCACCGGCGCTTGACCCTCCAAGATTCTCTGCCGTGTGAGGGGACCAACCAGACTTGACCCCCTCGAGGCAAGGTGGTGGGTTTCTTGCCTCCCTATCAGTCAGCCATTGGCTGCTAGCCACCTCGGGGTGTGGGGACCTCCCAGACACTTCTAATGGGTGGCCCCCATCCAGCGGACGGCAACTGTAACAGGCCACACACAGCAACTAGGGGGACAGGTGCACCAGCCTCGGAAAGGGATGCTGGGCCTTAAGTAGCTTCCCCTCTAACACCCTTTCAGAAAACCGGCGCTGGTCTCTTGTCTTCCTTCTCCACTCCCGCGCCCGTGGATAAGAGACACCTCTGTTTGGCAGAAGCAGCAACGATGGGGTCGAATCCTGGCTCCGTGCCATACCAGGTCGTATCAGCCAGGCGACTTCTGTTTCCACACCTGTAAAATGGGGATGGAAATGGGGCAGTTACTGTTTGGGATTAACCAGGACTCTCCTCCACGCCGGACTCCCTTTCTTCTGGTAACAGGCTCCACCCACTTCTTGCTCAACCATGGGGCATGTGACACGGGCCTAGCCAATCAGAGTCTCCTATTCACCTGCCCCCTCAGGAATTAGGCCAATCAGAGGCCTTTTGTGTTCCAACTGGACCGAGCCGGGAAGGTCCGTTGCCTGACCTCCCTGGCGTTAGAAGGATGTGAAACAGACACTGGCTGCGTCCGTGTTCCCCAGCCTACATTGGACTTCTGTCTGCTAGAGAAAGGGGAGGCCTACACCAAGAGAGAGGAGGCATCGGGCCCATATCACTTGTGGCCCTAGACCCACTCGTGCCTTTGATCGGCCTCATCGTCCTGCTTCCCGGGGACAGGGGCCAACAAATTCTCTTTGTGTCTACGTTGCTTTAAGCCGGATTTCTCCCACTTGCCAATAGAGGAAAGCTGACTAGTGTACCAGGAATGCCTACCTTTCAGTGAAAGCAAGCCAAAGAGTTTGTTCAGACCTCCGCCGACGGGGACTCCGAGCGGCTGTCCGGCGGTGGTGCCCCCATGGGTAGGTGTCTCGCCTTCAGGCTCGTTGTGTGGTCTCGGTCGGGAACCCATCATCAATGTCCCCCATCTGGTTTGGCAGCCTGTAATATGCTCCTCCAACAATATGACTTCTGTTCCCTTGCCTTTGATCTCCACCCACATGGTCTCCAGCACAGCCCCACCCTGAACCCTGTGCATTTCCATGTGGGTGTAAATCTTTTTATCGTGCGCTGATGCTCCGCCTCTCCCTCTAATGGTTTCTTTTTAACAAGGTAAACCTTCCCGGGTCTGCCTCGCGGACACCGCTGCTTCTCTCTCTCACTTTAAGTGACTTTGGGCACTAACCGAACTAGTATTTTAGCTCCGGTTCCCCCAGAAGTGGACTCAGTGGCAAGGACTCATGTGCCAGTAGTTTATTTAGGAGGTGATTCCAAGATGCACCGGGAATGGAGTGGAGAAATGAGACGGGGAAGCAGCCAATACAGGATGCATGGAGCAGCCTTTTTGAGCTCTATGCACGCTAATGAGTAAACAGAAAAATCTACCTGCAAAAGTATGGAGGAGAATGGGGAAGACAAGTGGCAAAACGCGGCAATTGGAGACCGTGGGGCCCCGAGGAGAAAAGAGGCAGGTTAACTTGGACCCTATCGGCTTGTTGGCAACGTCAGTCCCCAAACCACTGCTCCCGGTCCCCCAAGATGCCCTGCATCACTTTATTAAAGGTCTGTTTAATCGAGCCAACATAAGTAGGCTTCTGTTCTGCCCCACCGAAAAGCTTTGACTAGGGCTACCTATGCGGTCTTCCGTCAACATCTCAAATTTATCTTGTTTGGGCTCCTGCTCTGTACACAGGTGTATGGATTTCTAAGGCAGTAGGACGGTTCCTAAAGCCTTTCTCAACCGCTTGCTTTAATTAATTATACAAGCCCTTTCTCCCTGGCTCTCACTCCTCCCATTTCCTTTTGACTCAGATCGACAGGTTTCACTGCAATGTATTTCTTCTCTGTCCTTTTGAGAAGCGTTGCCTCAATACCTACCTCCAGCCTGCTGTGACAATGCGCAAGAGGGGTTCTGGTACCAATTCTGATGGAAGAACATTTCCTCCCCCCCCCCCCCCCCACACACACACACCATCAAGCAATTCTCTGGACACCAGCTGGGTGTCCTACAATTTAACTCAAATCTACCTGGAGACAGCGGCAGATCCCGCAAGGTAAGGGCTCAGTCCTACAAGACTGCCTCCTTACGCGCACACACACACACACACACTTCAGATGCCAGTTGAAAGTTCAGGTAGTCGCCTGTGCTTCTGACAAACTGGCCATGAGTCAGAGGTTTCTACTACGTCCTTCTTGGGTTCAATTAATTTGTTAGAGCGGCTCACAGAACTCAGAGAAACAGTTTACTTACTGTATGACTGGTTTATCATAAAAGGACATAACTTAGGAATATCCAGACGGAAGAGGTGCATAGGGCGAGGTCTGGGGAAAGGGTTTGAAGTTTCCACGCCCCCTCAAGGCGCACCGCTCTCCCCACATCTCTACGTGCTCACCAACCCTGAAGCTCTCCCAACCCAATCTTTTGGGGTTTTTACGGAAGATTCATTAAATAGGCGTGATTGATGAAATCACTGGCCATTGGTGATAGATTCAGCCTCCAGTCTCTTTTCCTTCCCCAGAAATCAGGGGGTGGGGCTGAAAGTTCCAACCCTCTTTTCACGGCTGGTTTCCTTGGCAACAGCCCCCATCCTTAGGCACTTTCCAATAGTTATCCCGGTAACGTAAACCCCGAAGTGACGGAAAGGGTTTGTTAGGAATAACAAGACATCCATTCACCTTTGTGGCTCCGAAGCGTTTTCAGGAACAGAAGACAAGAGACCAAATATGACAAAAGGAGCTCCAGTTGGTCTTAAAGATCACTCAGGAAACGCCAAGGGTTTTAGGAGCTGTAAGCAGGAACCGTGGATGAAGACCAAATATATATATATAAGAAATGTATTTTGGACATTTGAGATATATATTTCTTATAGGGGCGCCTGGGTGTCTCAGTCGGTTAGGCGTCCGGCTTCAGCTTAGGTCCAACTTCGGCTCAGGTTCGTGGGATCAAGCCGCACATCGGGCTCTGTGCTGACGGCTCAGAGCCTGGAGCCTGCTTCAGATTCTGTGTCTCCCTCTCTCTCTCTCTGCCCCTCCCCTGCTCGTTCTCTCTCTCTCTCTCTCAAAAATAAATAAGCATTAAAAAAATATATTCTTACAAATCACAACATCAAAGCACCTCAAGCCAAGAAACTCACCATGCAATGCATCATATATGAGAAATCCACTACCCACCCTGATCCTGGAATTTTTTCCAAGCCTAAACCAAGGGTCAGTTTCCCACCACCTCTTTGCAGTGAGTGTGTTAGAGGCGGGATGACAGCACGATCTTTAGATGCCATTTGGTCACGTGGTTAACCAGACCTCAGGAGAACTGGAGAAGGCCATTAGAGCTCAGAGCCACAGAGTTTCCCGCGGACTCTTTCTGCATTGCTCTGATGGCTCCTGGGACTCAAAGCCAAAGCTGAAATTGCAACCCGTGATGTGGCTTCTCCGGCCCTGGTAGCCACATGCCTGGGGGGGCAGCAAATGCCAACTCTCCAGGGCCTCGTTCTGGTAAAGACCCTCATCTCCCAGTTCTGACACCCTGATCCCCAATCTTGATTCAGACAGTGTTCAGTGGCTCCGAGCTAGGACCCTTGATGAAGTCAGATTTTTGTGGGGTTCTGTTTTTCCAATTTGCTGAAACCCTGCCTTAGCAGCGTTTAATTACTGCGTTACCTTAGAAGTTTCAAATATTTCTTGGAACTAGGTGGGAAATTAATACAAAACTAAATAAATACGCATTTTCTTTCTTTAAAGCCAGTGTTTTTGACATGCAGCAAATGCTTACCAGATTAAAAACTCAATTCACGGGTGCCTACGCTGATGAAAATCCTGAAGTAACGGGATGTATTTTGGACACTGAGCTTTTAAGAAAAAAGAAAAAAAGGGATAAATGAAACAAACAGCACAGTTCCTTGAGCTAGGCTGGTACTCTTGAACCACTTGGTGATGGACTTAATTTGTTTAATTTTAGTACTGTTTTAATCATAAAATTAACAGTTGATCACGATAAAAATTTCAAACCTGATGTAAACAATACATTAAACTTCTTTCTACCTCTATTCCACCTCTAGTCCAAGGCCCAGAGATACCCTTTATTAACAGTTTCTTTAGTTCTTCTAGAATTTTCCATGGACATAAAAGTATACACACAGCGTAAATGCAATTAATCTAATAGGGTCATGTTTAGCATACTATTCTAACATTTGCATTATAAACATAATAATATGTAGATTAGCTTTTTTAAAAAAAAAGAATAAAGTACTTCCTGGACTTCGTATAAATTCAGCCTTTGCCTTTATTTTTAAGTTTGTTTATTTATTTATTTTGAGAGAAGGAGAGTGCATGCAAGTGGGGGAGGGGCAGAGAGAGAGGGAGAGACAGAGAATCCCAAACAGGCTCTGCACTATCTGTACAGAACCCGATGCAGGGCTCGAACTCACTAACAGTGATATCAAGACCTGAGTTGAGATCAAGAGTCAGACGCTTAACCGACTAAGCCACCCAGACATACCAGCCTCTGTCTTTTAAATCTCCAGTTCTGTGTGGAAAGAATTAATATTCAGTCTATAACCCCAAGAATTACAAAGTGCCAATTCACCAAACATTCGGTTACGTTGAACATCCTGTAGCAGTTAGCTGTTTCTGAGTAACAAATTACCCCATAACTCAGCAGCTTAACACAATAACTGTTCATTTAGCTGCGGTCACGGGGTGACTAGGCCACAGGTCTCCCATTGCCCAGCAGGCTAGTCCAGGGCTTGCTTACACGATGGCGGTGGCGGGGCGCCCCCCCGAGAGCATGAGAGGTTGAGCCCCAGCACGTCAGCAATTTACAAGCTCCTACCGTGTCACGTTTGCTAAGATCCCATTGGCCAAAGCAGATCACACCATCAAGGTTAGAGTCGAGAGGCAGAGAAAATAAGAATTTGTGGTCATTTTTGCAATCTACATGTATATTGAGGGGGCAGGACCTCATTCAAAAAGAAATTCAAATTAGCCAACATCTTACCCTCACCTTAGATTTTTTTTTTAAATTCTTCAAGTGTTACATGAAAAGTAGGAAGAAGAATGCGATGTGTTATACAGAGCTGTGGCACCAGACCCGCGGCCCTGAGCTGTGCTCTTAGTTTATGCTAAGAGCAATTCTGGGTGATATACATTAGTAGAAACAGGAAAAGCAGCAAAGCACCAGAGGCTTCCAGCAGATTCTTCCCACTGATGTCCACAGAGAAAGGAAGGTACAATAAACGCAGAGAGACAGTATCCACAAGCCACTTTCTTTTGTGGTTTAGTCATTTGGTTGATGATTAGAAAAGAAAGCCACTGGGATGGTATGATATCACAGTACTAATAACAGGATTTTCTTTCCTACATTTCTCCTCTTGCCTCTGCAAGCCGTTGGTGGATGATGGCCATGGCGTTCAGGGTGTGTGTGTGTGTGTGTGTTGAGAATACAGTTGAAACCGAAGAAGCCATTAGAGTTCCAGCACAGACTTCTAGAAGACTCAGAGCAGAGGCCAAAGTTGGAAAGGCAGGGCTTTCAGTGACAAGCACAGACCTCTCGAGAGAGCCACGGTGTCTGTGCACCGAGAGAATAAGAGCCTGGGGGGGCCTGGAGCAGACGCTGGAGCTCCAACCAGCAGAGCAGGAAAGGAGATGTGTTCTGGCCTCAAAGTAGATCAAGGCAAAGCCAGCTGGCCCGGGGAGAGGACCAGAGGGGAGGGGATTCACGCTTAGATACTGGTGAGCCCCCATCCAAGGGGCATCCCTAGCTCATCGCCAGCTAAGCCTGGCCGATGATCCCCGGGACGAGCATAAGAGGAACGCCAGGGGAAAGGGCAGATGAGTTTGGGCGAATCCCTGAGCAGAGGAGCCTTTGAGAGCAGCCCTGGAGGGAGCCAAGATAGCGCCCAAGGGCTACGGTGCGTGTGTGGGTAGCGTGTCTTGGGCCTCGACATGAGAATGGCCTCAGAGAGGTGCTCACAGCCCAGCTTGGCCCACCACGGTTGTGAGGCAGTCAGGAAGGCATGGAGAACCTCCACGGCCAGACGAGGAAGCGTGCGCAGACAGCAGGTGCAGAAAGGATACACGTGTTTTCCACGCACAGGCGGTGGGGTGAGGGCTCACGACCAAATACGCACCAAGCCCGCACCCTGGCCACCAACCGGGGGGGGGGGGGGTGGTGGGGCAGAGAGCAGCCTCATACCAGAGGCCTCAACTCCCAGACCAGGACAAACGGTCAACCCACCAGAGCTGAGAAGCAACTAAGAGTTGAGGGCAGCGGCCTAAACCGACTGAGCTTTTTAACCATCTCCACGTGGCTCTGTTCACGCGGAGGCCTAGGTCAAGTTTTCAGCAGTTTGGTCAAATGGAGCCCCAGGCCAATTTCGGCTCGTGTTCAGGGAAATGAGAACTTAAACTTGGTGATTGTGAAATTTATGCTAGAATCCCCTCCTTCCCTAATCCCTTCTTCACTGTTAGCAAATGGAGAGGGACCATTTGCTAATCCCCGGGGGACAAAGAGGTATTTACGAGCTATAATTGTGATTATAAGGCAAGGAAAGAAAAGTCATTCTGATGGCTAACATGTTGGGCACGTTTGGCCATGGCTTCAGGAAGAACGCTCATGCAGACGATATTCTTGTACTCCAGGCAGAATCTTGCCTCTAGCAACCTGGGGTAATGACCCACCCAGCAGGACCCTGGAGACCAGGTGGCCCCAGCAGAGCAGTGACTCAGGAGTGGGGCAGGGAAAGAACAGGGCCGCTGAACTCCACATGCCCATAAATCCAAGTGTAACTGGCTTGTTGGTGGAGGAGGGATAGCTGTGGTTCTCAATCATTTACATCATGGCTGCCTTCCCAGCATGCACAGGGACAGTCAGGAGCCAACTCTTCTCACACCACCATTGGATCTCTTTTGCACATCACAGTCAGATTTATTTGGTCTCTTGTCCTTCTGTATTAGTGAGGAGAATTAGGATTGGGTTTACTTTGAGAGACATTCAACATGATACATAGGTAGAATTTTTTTATTGCTTGCTAACATAAAAGAAACGCTTAATAGTCATTACATGATTGGGGAACTGCCTGGGGTGAGGGATTCAGGTCGTTCCTATTTTATTACTTTGCCATGAAGGGCTTCCAAGGTCACTTCAGGGCCAAAGATGTGCATCCAGCCAGCTAGAAGGGGTGAAGAAGTTTACACCTCATCCCTTGAAGACATTCTCTGGAAGTTACTCATGCTGTTTGTACTTAAACCCTATTGGCTAAAATATGATCACATGGCCACACCTAGCCGTGAGGGAAGCTGGGAAACGCAGTCTTTATTTTGGGGAACCATGTGCCCTGCTAAAAATCATGGGCACTATGACTGAGAGAGAAGAGAGCAGATGTTGGGGCCAAGCGGTCTTGGCCATACCCCCCAAGTCAAGGCAACCCTGAGGGGCACGTCTAAGGAGCCATTGTAGTCTGCACGTCGTTGAAAACTTGTAAATAAAATTCCCATCTCTTTATCCTGGTACCCAAGATGTCTCATAACATGAAGTCAACTTCCCTCTCTGGTCTTATCTCCAATAGACCCACTCACGCCCATCTAGGGAGCTTGCTCAGACTGACATGCCCCGTCAGACTGCTGCCTCAGACTGTCATGATATCTCCTCTCTAAATCCTATCTGTCCTTCCTGTGATCATAACAGTCATTCCACAAAGTCTCTCCACATCCCTGAGACAAGAATGAGAAAGGAGGCCCGATGATGATGAGGTCAGATGCGTTTCTAGTGTTTAAAATACCAGCCCCCAGGGATGCAAAATAATGGACGACTGGGAACCCACCAGGCACACCCTGGCAGCGAGACGTAGGGCTCTATTTATCTTCGACGGGTCCATTCCACGTCGCTATCACGGACACCACCGAGAACTCTGGTGACACCGTGATGAAATGTGCAGCTACGAGACTTGAAAGAAGACAGGATTCCGCCTTAGTTAAACATTTCGGGACCTGATTCCGTCAAGATAAAAATTTACTAGAAATACACGTGATGTCCAGCATCGGGGACTACACGGTCAGTGGCACAGGCCCAGAGCTTGGCAAGCCTATGTAAAAACACTCGCGGCTTCTACTTGACAGTGAGTTCGGTGTAAGCCATCAGTATGGCCACCTGAAAAGGTTATTGAATCCTAGCTTGAACTGATAGAAACATGGTGTCCGGGAAAAGAGAGGGGAAAAAAAATCTAGTACGGCTTTGATCTGACCAGATCAAATCTACAGCAGGCTGTCGCAACAGGCCAGTTCTTCAGCCCTCCCTTTGTCCCTGCCCTTTGCTGTGTCACTTTAAAGTTGCTTCCACAAAAGAGCCAGAGTTCCCCTCCTCCCCTGGGCCCAGATTTGGTCACGTGACTTGTTTTGTTAGCCGGCCGGACCTGACCGAAGGTTTGAAAAACGCTTGTATGGTTGGGTTTGTTCTCTTAGGTGTCTGCCATCTCCCTGAGAAGAACGTTCTGGGGCTAGCCCACTGGTCCCACCAGGGGATCAGAGACACACGGAGGGCCCAGCCAAGCCTAGCCGAGATCAGCTGGAAATGCAGGCAAGTCCAGTCAAGATCAGCAAGGCTGCCCAGGAAAGCCTGGCCTACCTGAGCTGCAGCCCAGTCGATGCAGAGAATCACGAGCTCCCTGCTGCACGCTGCCGGGATTTTTTGTGGCGGGTTGTTCCGCAGCACCAGCTAACTGAAGCAAGAACCGTAAGCTATTCCGGGGCTGCCTGGGTGGCTCAGTCGGTTGGGCGTCCCTTCGGCGCAGGTCACGATCTCGCAGTCTGAGTTCAAGCCCCACGTCGGGCTCTGTGCTCACGGCCCGGAGCCCGGAGCCCGCTTCGGATTCTGTGCCTCCCTCTCGCTCTCTGCCCCTCCCCCACTCACACTCTGTGTCTCTCCCTCTCTCTCAAAAATAAAATGAAAACATAAAAAGAAAATGAAAAAAAAAAAAAAGAACCGTGAGCTATTCTGAGTCACACTTGATGAGGGACATTGACAAACTAGCACGCGTCCATAGGAGGGCAGTGGGAACCATGCAGGGTCACAAGGCCGCGGGATATACGGAGCAGTCGATGACACCGCTGTTATTTATGCGGGAAGAGGAGACTCACGGAGCACGTGAACGTGGTCAGCAAATAGCTGAAAAGCCGTACTATGACAGAGGTGCTGCGTTAACTCTTTGTGACGTGGGGAGTCCCGAGACCGGTTGAGAGAAAGGGAGGTCCCACCATTAACTTTGTCTAGGATCGGAACAAGTTCTCAGAAGGTGTGAGTTCCTCTTTGCCGGAGATCCACAAGTAAAGGCAGCGGGAACCCCCGGTAGGTTTATTGTGGAGGACAGTGGACAACAGTGAGACCTCGAGGGTCCTTCCGGTCGTGCAATACTTCGAGAGACCACCACCCGGCCCGGAGAACCTGTGTCTCACCGAAGTGCTCATGCCCTCGTCAGTCTCCCCACTGGTCCCCGGCTTCCTGCCTCTGCCACCCGGCACCCCTCCCCGCACCTTGGACGATCTCAGTTCCCCACCAGCGGCCCCCCACCCCCACTGCCACACCTGAGGTTTATGTTCTCAGTTTCAATGACGAAAGCAGAGTGCCATTCACCACACCGGGGTACATGTAAGGGAGAGGATCCAGGCCTGGATCCACGCTAGAGAGGACCCCCAGCTCTATGTGAGCCCTTCCCCCATTGTCAACAGCGTGCCGCTCTCTCCTCCCCTATCCCTCCCTATCCTTGGTCAGCCAGAACCCTCAGGTAGGCCTGCCTTCCTCAGTCAAAATCCGGCTGGCGATGGCTCTCTAAAGTCAGTGACGTAGCAGTCCGCATGAATTCAAGCCCAAGTCTTACCCCTCTGCCAGGAGCCCTCGGGTTGGAAGCGCTCTCCCTTGCTGTAGACGAAGCATGGTCAACCTCACGTCTTGTTCAAGGCATTTATCATCGCCATGTGGTTTTCCTTCGGAGCCAGCCTCGCTTGGGCTCCTCCAGCCCCCGGCTTTTCGTTCATAAACAAGGATTTCTACAGGTGGTACCCTCCACATGTGAGACAGCGCCTCTGACACCACCCAGACGAGCGGCTGCAAACAGAAAGTATTAGTCAACAATCTGATATTTCTGAGTCATCCCACCTAGTGAATGGTCGGTCGAAGTAATCTTCAGCCTGGGTCTTTTCAAAGGTCATTTTTTAAAAATGCACCAGCAGTGGGATAAAGTCAGGGTAGAGAGACGGACTTCGTGCCCCAAATTAGCAGCACGGTTCCTGTCAAGCGTGTCTGTGTGGGAAGCAAAGCCCAGTGGTCACGGGCCAGCCTGTGGCCCCGGCTTGTCACAGCTATATTGATTGACTGCTCGCAATATTGCGGGTGATTTAAAGAGTTCCCCGCCACCTTGTTTGTTTAATGTCACCTCCATATGAGAATGTCAGCCTCTGACATGTTTGACTTCTCCACAGGACAAATGCCAAGCCACATGCAGTTGTCTCACCGACATAGATTATTCCCTCCCCTTCTTAACCACGATGGCGACAACAATTTCTAAACGCTTAATTTAAAAGACGCGCTACCCAAATCCTTGGCCCTCTCTTGATCGGGGGCGTAACGTGAGTCCAGCCTCAGGCCAAGAAAGCCCACGCCGTTGGTTCTTATCTTACTATGCCGTCTGAAGTCTCCCCGGTCCGTGCGACACTTAGTGGTATTAGGGGGTTGCCGCCCCGTGAGGGAGCCGGGGGTCAGAGGGGGCCGGGAGCGAGTGCGGAGTCAGAGCCGAGACTGTCTGGGGCCAGAGGCCAAACTTGGCCAGCCCGAGACAAACACAGACTGGAGATAAAAGGAAGAAGGCAAGAAACACATCCAGAGCCGGCAGAGAATAAACAGCACGCAGGACGGGCAAGGCAAGTCTCTGCTGCAGGGAGAGGGGGATGCGTGGAGGAGGGGAAGCAGGGAGGCAGGCCAGGGTTGTGGCGGGAAGGAGAGAAAGAAGTGGAAACAGGGAAGCATTGGGAAGTCACAAAGGGGAGACTGTGAGGGAGAGACTAGAGGCAGGGAGGGCAGGAGAAAGGGGGAAGTGGGGGCAGAGGCCAGCACGGAGGGCGGCATGAGCGGTGGGTGCCCAATGCGCACCTAGCCACAGGCATGATTGATTGTTCTAATGTTTGCTTATTTATTTATTTATTTATTTATCTATTTTTGAGAGAGAGAGAGCATGCACAAGCAAGAGAGGAACAGAGAGAGAGACAGAGAGAATCCGAAGCAGGCTCCAGGCTCCGAGCTGTCGGCACAGAGCCCGACGCGGGGCTCGGACTCACGGACCGTGAGATCGCGACCTGAGCCGAAGTCGGACGCTCAGCCGGCTGAGCCACCCAAATGCCCCGACTGATTTGCTTTTGACGGGGAAAAAAAATTCCAACCTAGTCTGGTGTGTTGGAATATAATACTCTTGGCACGTCTAGAGCAGACGTAAGAAGAAATTAAGTTCAGATTTAAAGTCAAGCTACAGTGGACTCTTGAACAACATAGATTTGAACATTGTAGGTCCACGTACACATGGATTTTTTTTTTCGATAAAAACTGTACGGTACTATAAATGTATTTTCTCTTCCTTGTGGTTTTCTTAATAACGTTTTCTTTTCTCTAGCTCACAATTGTAAGCTATTGTAAGCGCACAATATATAATAGAACACCCAAAATATATGTTCGTTCTTTATGTTATTGGTAAGGCTTCTGGTCAACTGTAGGCTATTAGTGGCTACGTTTGGGGGGAATCAGAAGTTATAGATGGATTTTCCACTGCACAGGGGGCTCAGCACCCCTAACCCCCATGTTATTCAAGAGTCAACTGTGGGGTGTTTTTGGAATTTTTTTTTAATGTTCATTTATTTTTGGAGAGAGAGAGAGAGAGAGCACGAGAGGGGCAGAGAGAGAGGGAGACACAGAATCCGAAGCAGGCTCCAGGCTCTGAGCTGTCAGCACAGAGCCCGACGCGGGGCTCGAACTCACGAACCCTGAGATCGTGACCTGAGCCGAAGTCGGCCACCACGGACTTTCCAATGAGATTAGACTGAGCCACCCAGGTGCCCCATCAACTGTATTTTTTTAAGTGTAAACTCTGATGTCAAAAAACAAACAAACAAAAATGCCTTTGTGTATGTCTAGACCGGTGGTTATCACCGAGGAGTGGAGTTTGCTCCCCAGCAGACATTGACCGTGTCTGGAGACATTTGTGATTGTCACAACTTGGGGAGGGGGTGTTGGGGTGCTATCGGTATCAAGTAGGCAGAGGCCAGGAAGCTGCTAAACAATGTATAACGTACAGGACTCTCCCCACCACAAAAATGTATCTCACCCCCCGTGGCAGCAGGGTTAAGGTTGAGAATTGACACATTGGCATCAGCTGGGACCGAGGCGGGAAGGCAGATTCGCGGCCCCAGCCCAGA
Source organism: Panthera pardus (assembly GCF_024362965.1). Lineage (NCBI taxonomy): Eukaryota > Metazoa > Chordata > Mammalia > Carnivora > Felidae > Panthera > Panthera pardus. The sequence goes on along the minus strand of NW_026526843.1, from coordinate 90,477,185 downwards.
CCTACTGAACCAGATGCTCTGGGCACGAAAACCAGCAATCTGCTTTAAGCAGCCCTGCACGCGAGCCTGATGCCTGTTGAAGGCTAAGAAGCTCTGCTCTACAGCTCCACTATCCAGTACGGAAGTCGTGAATATGTAGCCAGGTAAATTAACTAAGATGAGATAAAAAGTAAACATGCGGTTCCCCGGTCCAACGAAGCAATCGCAAGTGCTCAGTAGCTACGTACGGCTAGTGGTCGCCGTGTTGAATAGCGCAGACACAGAACATCCCTATCACTACAGAGAGTTCCAGAGTTTTACTCGGCAAGCGTTCCTCATGGACGGGAAAGCCAACAGACACGTAGGCTGGGGAAGGTTTCTTACCACTCCACTTCTACACAGGAGCCTTCTGAGGCTGAGGTACGAAAAAGATGGGAACGTGCAGGGCGTCTTAAAGAGCCTGAAAGAGGTTTGAATCTCAGTGTCATTTTGACATATGCGTGCCACGGGGCAAGCCACCTGCCATGTGTGTGCTTCGGTCTTCCATCTGTACATTTGAGTAGAATGCTGTCCGTGTCCTGGTGTATCGGTCAGAGTAAGGAATACCGGTGGCTTTAACGAACCCTCTCAAAATGCCTCTGGCATAACCCAATAAAAGGTTGTCACTTATGCACATCATAGTTGTGTGTGATGAGTCGGGGCCACGGTGCCAGAATTTCTGTCCCTTTGTGCCCTGGACTCTGTTGGCAGGCTGTGATGCCTGTGGGCTGCTTCTCAGAAGAAGCTTGATAAATGCATAAGATAATAAGATAAAATAAAATAAAATAAAATAAAAGAAAAGAAAAGAAAAGAAAAAGAAAACCAATTATATTGAAATATAGTTACCAAAATTAAAAAAAAACAGGTGTGGTATTATCATATATATGCTTCTTTACTTTTTTTTTTATTAATTTATTTCTTAATGTTTATTTATTTTTGAGAGGGAGAGAGAGACAGAGTGTGAGTCAGGGGAGGGGCAGCGAGAGAGGGAGACACAGAATCCGAAGCAGGCTCCGGGCTCCGAGCTGTCGGCACAGAGCCCGACGCGGGGCTCGAACTCGCAAACCGCGAGATCACGACCTGAGCCGAAGTCGGACGCTCAGCCGACGGAGCCACCCAGGGGCCCCAATATATGCTTCTTTATTAAGGCAGTAATTAATAAGATAGAGTGGCAGGTCTAATAACTTACAATTTCAAAGAAGCGATAAGTAGAAATGATATTTTGAGATATGCATGACGACGGTAACACGATATGAGATGTCTGTGATTTCTTTTGGAGACAAGGTCTCGGGAACTGCTAATATCACCCTGGGTTTGTTGCCTACATTCGTAATTGAAGGAAATGCTGACTCTCATTAGAAAGTTAGTGGAGATAAAGATCAATGGTTTTCCTCTCCAAGTTTACAGCCTGACGGGTTTGGAATGTCTGGTGGAGTGACTCCCCTGTTCCCCCAGGGCCTCCTGCGCTCCCAGAGATCTCCTCACCTTGCTGGTAGACAGCAAGCAAATACAGGATGGCGGGGGGGGGGGGGGGGGGGGAGCGGGGGGGGGGGGCGGGAGGGTGATGAGGGACGTTTTAGGGGCCAGGCCTGGAGGTGGCAGCGTGGATGTCACTTCGGCCCTTGCTCCACTGGCCAGATCTACTCCCATGCCCACCTGGATGCCAGGGGGCTTAGAAGCGGCATGTGACGCCGTGCCCAGAAGGCGGGCCCTCTGACGTGGGGTCTCTGTCCCATCTGGCTACCTCAAAGATCAAATAAGAACACGGCTATGGGGGCGCCTGGGTGGCTCGGTCGGTGGAGCTTCCGACTTCGGCTCGGGGCACGATCTCGCGGTTCACGAGTTCGAGCCCCGCGTCGGGCTCACCGCTGTCAGCGCAGAGCCAGCTTCTGATCCTCTGTCTCCCTCTCTCTCTGCTCCTCCCCGACGTGAGCTCTCTCCATCTCTCAAAAAATGAATTTAAAAAAAAAAATTAAAAAAAAAAAAAAAGAACATGGTTATGGAAGCACCCTGTCGAACCAGAAGAGAGTTTGGTTTTCTGATGGCTAATGCGTAAGAAATGGCAATGATGTGACAGGACACTCCTTCCTCCAGCAGAAAGCTGGAGAGATAGTGTGAGAAAGGGTGTAGGACAATTCCAAGACATGAGGTCCCAGCCTTCATACCAAGGCCACGCTGGCACCGTTTCCACCCCAGACTCTACCTTTCTGCCCCTTCCCCCCGTCTCCAGAAAATCCCAGAAAAGTTCCACGACTTCAGACCTGGTGTGGCCCACCTCCCTCGGTCATTCAGATCCGGGCCTGGCAGGCCCCTGGGAGGGAGGTAACAAAATTAAAAATAGCCTCTCCTCCAAGGAAAGAAATTAAAAATAGATTCCAACCCACATGAAAATTTGGGTGGAAAGAAAGGAAAGGAAAACAAAATGAATCATCTTTATGTGTTTTGCTGAGCGAGAGCCCGTTGCCATGGCTACGGGGCCCTGTGTGCAGGCCTGGTCTTTTCCAGCAAGTTCAAGGCCCGCCGAGGAGCCAATGGGGGCGGCCCCATCACCAGTACGTTATAGCCATCGGACCTGTGATCCCCCCAACGCAGTCACTGCCACCAAGCAGGTCGTATTAATGGCTGTCACAGTTAATTTAGTGTTTCCTTCCATTGTGATCTGTCTATCGCTGTAATTGAGCAAACGAGAGGACTGGTGCGGGTCTCCTGGGAGTTTGGGGAAATCTGGCCTGGTTTTGCAATCTAGACAGTCAAGGGAGGTTATGTGAACTTGTAGAGGAGCCGGGTTTTAAATCACAGAGTGGGAAAGTCAGCTTTCCAGCCAGCCACTGCCTGCCTTCCAAGAAGGCACGAGAAAAGGAGAGGGTCCACGGGCCACCCTGTGGTCTCAGCGGCTGGCGAAACACGTGGCCCTGTGACCTGATGCCTCTGGCAGGTGAGCTGCGCGGGGGACGGTCCCCCAGATTAGAAAGGCCTGGGCTCTGAGGTCCCTTCTCAGAAGCACAGTTTGAGGCCTGACCCCAAATCGTTAAGGGCACCTGAGCGGCTTTGGTGGAAGCTCGGATCTCAGATCCACCTAAGACAGCAGTGCTCTGCCTTTAAGAAACCCCGACGTACGGAAAACTCGAATTTACAAAATAAGTAAGATGGAGGCAGGAGGAAGGGGAGAATCACTTCGTAAAGAGTTCTTCTCTTCGAAATACAGTTGACGCTTGGACAATGTGGGGGTGAGGGCTATCCGCCTCCCATGCACAGTGGAAAATCCGTGTGTGGTTTTTGATCCCCCCAAATCTAACTACTAATAGCCCAGTGTGGACCAGAAGCTTGGGAGTAACGTAAACAGTCGATGAACGCATATTTTGTGTGCCGTGCGTATTATTTACAATATTCTCACAATAAAGTAAGCTACAGACAGAAGATGTTATGAAGAAAATCGTAAGGAAGGGCACCCGGCGTGCTCAGTCCGAACAGCATGCAGCTCTTAATCTCGGGGCTGTGACTTCGAGCCCCACGTTGAGTGTAGACATTACTTAAAAAATAATAAAATGTTTTTGGGGGCTCCTGGGCGGCTCGGTCGGTTAAGCGTCCGACTTCAGCTCAGGTCACGATCTCGCAGTCCGTGAGTTCGAGCCCCGCGTCGGGCTCTCTGCTGTCCGTGCAGAGCCTGGAGCCTGCTTCAGGCTCTGTGTCTCCCTCTCTCTCTGCCCCTCCCCTGCTCATGTTCTGCCTTTCTCTCTCAAAACTAAATAGACATTTAAAAAATTAAAAAATAATACTAATAGAATAATTTTCAAAAAAGAAAACCATAAGGAAGAGGAAATACATTTACAGTGCTATACTGTATTTATTGAAAAAAATCCACATGTCAGGGGACCCACGCAATTCAAACCTGTGTTGTTCAAGGGTCAACTAGAATCGGCCTGGAAATGGCCCACATAGGAGAAGAAAGAGACACGTCAACTTAATGCAGTATCTGATGCTACACTAGATCCTAGACTGGGGAGGGAAATATTGTCGGGGTAACTGACAAAATGGGAATTTGAATGATCAATTAGATCAAAATATATTGACAGCCCTACCGAAGTCGGTACCAAACTGTTGATAACTGCCCTGCGCTTATATAAGACAATATTCTTATCCTTAAGAAACACTGGGGCATTTTTGGGGCTCCTGGGTGGCTCAGTCGGTTAAGCGTCCGACTTCAGCTCAGGTCATGATCTCGCGGTCCGTGAGTTCGAGCCCCGCGTCGGGCTCTGGGCTGATGGCTCAGAGCCTGGAGCCTGCTTCCGATTCTGTGTCTCCCTCTCTCCCTGCCCCTCCCCCGTTCATGCTCTGTCTCTCTCTGTCTCAAAAATAAGTAAAACGTTAAAAAAAAATTAAAAAAAATAAACTAAAAAAAAAGAGAAACACTGGGGCGTTTTCGAGTAACGCGTCATGATGTACATAACCTAGAAAAAAAAGTCTAGAAAAAAAAGTATATATGCGTGTGTAGGTAGATCAATACAGAGAGAGGGAGTGCCGGTGATAGACAGATGTGGTAAAAATGTAAGCCGTTGAAAACTAGGTGAAGTGGACAAAAGGTATATGGTTGTTCTTTGTACTGTGACCATTCTTGCAACATTTCTGTTGTTTCACGTTCTTCCCAATTAAATTTTTTAAAAATGGGCTTCGATTTTCTTTCCGATAGTCTTCCCTCCCGGGGTGTTTGAGCATTATTTAATTCTGCAAAACTCTATTTATACTCACCTTTCCGGGGACAACTCCGATACCTGAAATGCAAGCACATCGGAGATTATATTCCTTCCGTCTTTTATCTATAGCAAATACGCCCTAGACCAGGGCTGTCCAATGGAAGCTTCTGTGATGATGAAAATGGCCTATATCTGCATTGGCCAATGCCATAGCCAGTAGCCACGTGTGGCTGTTGAGCATTTGCAGGGAGGCTAGTCCTAACGCGGATGTGCCCTAAGCACCAAGTACACATCCGATTTCCAAGACTCAGTGTGGAAAAAAAGAATGGAAAATATTTTGGATACCGTACGTTAAATATGTCAACACAATTAATTTCACCTGTTCCCTTTTTACTCTTTGTAATGTGGCTGCTAGGAAATTTTAAATCACTTCCGTGGCTCACATTTGTGGCTCCCCTTCTAGGTCTACTGGACAAAGTCATGGAAGAGGGGCTGGTTCTGACTTGGCCTGTGGTTGAGGCCACAAGCCTTTCCCGGCCCAGCCCTTCTGGCCCGGGGAACACTCTCGGGAAATAATGGATCCAAGGAGCTGGACCTAAGGAACTGGGTCCTTACAAGCCTGAGAATTGAACATCTAGGCAAGGGAAGGGGTTGGTGAAGGATTCGTTTACGGGCACCGCTCTGCAGAAGCAATGTTTTGCCCAAAGCCCATAGGCGAGAGATGCTGGGTTTGAGATGCAACGTGGAGCTCAGCGTGGGCGAAGAGTGAGTGGTAAGAGAGAAAGTTCGAGACGCGGGCCTCCCAAGTTCCACTGAGAAGCTTGCGTGTTCTCCTAAGCCCAGTAGGAAAGCATCAAAAGCACGTTAAGCAGGTGTCATGAGCTGAACGTTTGAGTCCCCCCACAAATTTCATATGTGGAAATCCTAACCTCCAACGTGATCGCATTAGGAATGAGGGGCCTCACCATGTGAGGACAGAGGGAGCCAGTGTCTGTAAGCCAGACAGAGGAGCGCTCTGGGCAGAGCCTGAGTCGGCTGGCTCCCCGATCTCAGACTTCCAGCCCCCAGAACCGTGAGAAAGAAATGGCTGTGCTTTATAAGCCACCCGGTCGAAGGTACTAAGTAACAGCAGCCCTGCCACGTGACTTCCGAGGCTAGGTCAGGAAAAGGACACAGTTTCCACCCGGCTCTCTGGAGACACTCATCCTGGGAATTCAGTCACCATGCTGTGAGGAAGCCCAGGCCACGTAGAGAGGCCAGAGCCAGCCGACATCCCAGCCAACAGCCAGCGTCAACCACCTGATAGGTGAGTGCACGAGCTTCCAGACGATTCCAGCCTCCAGCGCCTGAGTCTTCCAGCTGAGACTCCAGACATTCTGAAGTAGAGACAGGTCACGCTCTGTCCAAATTCTTGACCCACGGAATGTGAGCAATATGTAGATGGTTGTGTTCGGCCACTAAGTTTGAAGGTAATCTGTTTGGCAGCCATAGTGCCTGGAATACCCAGAATGTGGCCAAAACCATCCGAGCTTTGGGGAAAGAAGGCAATAGCCGTAATGCATGCTGGGGCATGGGGCGGGGCCTCTAGCAGACGGTGGGGCACGTAGTAGCTGGTAACCTGCTGTGAGCTTCGCGTTTAGCAACTGGTAGATAGTTCCCAATTAGGTTTTCTGGAACTATCAGTGGCGTGGGCAACCCCGTAGAGGAAAGAGTCAAATGAAATGCAGCGCAGATTTAAGAGTACTGAGTTCGGGGCGCCTGGGTGGCTCAGTCGGTTGGGCGTCCGACTTCGGCTCAGGTCATGATCTCGCGGTCCGTGAGTTCGAGCCCCGCGTCGGGCTCTGTGCTGACAGCTCAGAGCCCGGAGCCTGTTTCGGATTCTGTGTCTCCCTCTCTCTCTGACCCTCCCCCGTTCATGCTCTGTCTCTCTCTGTCTCAGAAATAAATACACGTTAAAAAAAAAAAAAAAGAAGAGTACTGAGTTCGACATTAAATAGGTGTTAAAATATGTGTCATCTATATTGCCTTTCAGCTCTAGAGAACTCCAATCATGACAATAATTAATATAATGCCTTGATTTACTGGCACTGTCCCTCGGGATCATATTTATTTCATCATTTGAAAATGTTTGAATCACCCAGGCAGGCTGGCTAAGGTGAAAGATTGTGGGGAATGCTCCGCCAGATTAAAAAAAGAAGAGAAAGAAAATCAGAGTTCAGGAAATTAGGGACATAAGGTAGAAGTGACCGTCCATGTACTTTAAAAATGAACTGACTCTAGGTCATCTCAGAGGTGAGGTCGATTTTTTTTTTTTTTTTTTTTTTTTAGCAAACATGAAAGAAAGCAAAGGCTGACCCAAGTGGGCGGTCAGATATGCCTGACATTGACGGGAGGGGGGGGGGAGGGGGAAGGGGGGAGAAGGACAGTGGTTGGCCTCTCCAGCTCAGGTCCTCTTGGGGGGCGGAGAGTGACAGGGGTCCACCTGTCTGCAGTCCCCCACAGACACACACTCCCTTCCCAACCCATCCCGCAAAGATGGACCCCTCTTGCCTGGACCCCACTAACGTGAGTCACTGGGTGGGACCGGGGTTAACAGCAGGGGCGCACAGAGGAATGAGCCCCTCCCAGAGAAGAGTCAGTAGGACCGAACAAAACCTGAAGTGATCAATTGTTGCGCAGGAGGGGGAGGGAACTCTCATGGGGATGTTCTCCTGACCCCCTGGGGAATCGTTCCGTTTAATCCTCGAAAGCATTTGAAGGAGATCCTTGTAAAAGGATCCTTTTAAAAGGATCCTTGTAAAAGGAGATCCTTAAGAAAGAAAATGAGCGGAAGTTTTAGGTGGAATTTCCCAAGCCCGCACAAATCAATATGTAATCAGAAAACAATAATAATCAATACTAGAGAACGGTGATCATCCGATATCAAGAACTCATCTCCTGGGGGCGCCTGGGTGGCTCAGTCGGTTAAGCGTCCGACTTCGGCTCAGGTCATGACCTCACGGTTCCTGAGTTCGAGCCCCACGTTGGGCTCTGTGCTGACAGCTCAAAGCCTGGAGCCTGCTTTGAGTTCTGTGTCTCCTTCTCTCTGCCCCTCCCCAACTCATGCTCTCTCTCTCTCTCTCTCTCAGAAATAAATAGACATTAAAAAAAAAAAGAACTCATCTTTTTGGAGCCCTTATACGTTTCAGGAAGTATTTCTCACAACGGTGATCGCGTGGCTATCACTGCCTGCGCTGTGCAGATATGAAAAGTGAGGCCGTTTCCAAGGGTGTAAATGAGACAAGCACGGGGCGCGGTACCTGGGGGAGGGAGGGGCGGGGTGCGGATGGCACTAATGGGTATAGTGCAGCGAGCGTGTCCCCAAGGAGACACGAGCCGAAGCAGCGACTCTGTGGATGGCGGGGCCCGGGGATTCACAGCCTAATGAACTAGATCATGAAATATCATTTGCCTGTTCCATAGCTTCCCCGATGCGTTCAGGTTCACTCAGGACAACAAGAAAAGGGGGACAGAGAAGGGCTCATTTTTTGCACTTCCGAAGGGTGGGAAGAGGGATGGGGAGAGGGGTCTCAAGGGGCCCTGGGGAGGCAGGGGTGGCCTGACATTCGGCACCAGCAGCCCTATGGATGTCCTGCGCAAGCTGTCCCCGACGCCGGGCGGGGCTCTGTGCCATAATGCGTGATCTCCTTTCCTGGGGAAGCTGCCGTCTACATCTTCCTCCCACCATCCAGCGGTGTTTCTCAAACCCTCTGTGGTGACGGACCAGTTCTCTTTCACTTAATTATTTGTTTTCCCAGTCCGTCCCAGACAGGTCTTTGGTGAAAGACAGTGAAAACGAATCACTGAGGGGAAACGTGAAATTTTCAAAGTCCCAGAGTTACAGCATTTGGATTTGACCGACGTGAAATTACTGTGATGTGAAGTTTCTGAGGGCTTCCTCTGTTTCCGGACGTAACCTGTCGCTTAGGGGCGACAGATTCTTCCCAAGTCTTGGACGGTCTGTGGAGCACTCTTTGGGTAGCACTGGTGCAGAGGCGTCTGGGATGGTTGGCGGTAAGACTTCCTCGAAGAAGAGATCTCCGGGCAGTGGGTGTGGCAGGACAGAAACACATGATAGACCTCAGTTGAGTGTAAACTTCGACAGACATCGAAGCTTATCACGCTTTTACTCGGGACACATCCTCGAGGGAAGGAACTGAGACAGGCATTACGTTTTGTTTTCCTCAAACGGTGAAACCAAAACTCGGCCCATCTGAAAGGTATTCGAGGGGTTTGTGAAGCCCAGGTCTTCCTCCTCATCTCCAGTAACGTCTTAGACCAACTTCCTCATTCCCATGAGGGGGACACCGTTGTCTAACGGGGACACCCTCCCGGAAAACAACAACAACAACAACAAAAAACCCTTCTCTGCGGGGGCCCCTCGTGTCTGTGGTTGTTGATGGCTTCAGTGGGAGTCTCTCAGATTCTTCCCAACCCTCTTACCCGTTTTCCTCACCGCCTCTCCCATAAGGAATGGGAATCCCAGCCTCTCCCAAAATAAGACAGCGAAACGGGGCACCCCAACCAGAAAACCTCGTCTCGTGGAAAACGGGCCCCAGGAGACCCACCTCAGAAGTTTGCCCTCACTCGTTGGCAAACTGCACCCCCTGGGAACTGAGAGGGTAGCGGCGGGAACCACCCGGAGTCTGGTTTCCCCAGCTGGGCAATCCCATGCTCCCAAGCACGCCATCCACAAGTCTTGACCATCGACGGACCACCGTCTCCGGGCCCGGCGGCTGCCAGCAACAGAAAAACCTGCCTTGGCAGAGCGAACTGCTTCTCCTCCCCACTTCGAATCTCAGTTATTTCCTCAAACAGAGGATAAAGTCGGAGGGCCCGGTGGTGACTGATGTACCTTGTATTTGCCTTAACGGGTATCCCGGAACCCCCTCCACCTTCTCCCGTTTCCATAGTAACGGAAGGGTCCAAAAAAAAAAAACCTCTGACAAAATAAGACACCTAAGAGGCATAAACAAAATATGTGATGGTGTGGGAGGCTGTAAAGTTTTTATTGCCACCTGTTTGGGAAGACCTGCATAATTCAATCGTGCTCCTGGCATTTGCGAGAGAAGCAATCACCCCAAAGTTGTGGCAATAAAGCCTTTATAGCGCCCCCCCCCCATGCTGGCACGCCCGCTTTCTAGGTACAAAGCCCCAGTTTGATAAACTTCCGTTTCTCACATTTGCATAATGGAAACGGACGAGATTTTAAACCCAGGCTGTTGGGAGGCATAACTCGAAGCTCGGCTGGAAGTGAATCATGAGCCTGTCTGGGTGGAGGTGGCGGGGAGGGGCAGCAAACCCAGAGGACGGGACCGCCGGGCCCGGGCAGGGGTGCTGGGCAAAAGCCTCCCCGCTCCCTCAGACCCGGCCCCAGGCCGGGTTCTGGTTGAAGGTCACAGCTCCCCGAGTCAGAGAACCGTACAATCGAAGTGCCTTCGTGGCAAGCCCACCGGCTGAGAGTGTGCCTAGTGCCACTTTGGGGCAGAAAGGACGGTTGCGACCCAAGCACGCATCTGATGTTCCTTCCCATCGGCCCCCCGCCCTGCTCTCTCAGAAGCCCTCACATTCTCTGGCACCCTCCTCCCTCAACCCATCCATCACCCACCACTCCTACAATTTTGCCGAGTGTCCCCGTTGGGGGCGGGGGAGGGGTGAGTGCCTCCCCCTCTCGGGAGATTACCGCAGCCCTGCCGGCGCTCAGTGGTAAAAGTTTGAACGTGTCTGCAGAGCTTAATCAAATGCTAATTCCGTGTGGTGAAAGAATTTGCTGGAATCTGCAAGGGAGCTCCTGGCAGCAAGAAAATGCGTTGATTCACTCCCAAATCTGCTTTGCCCAAGCCGGGTGCGATTTAGACTGTAAAGCTGCATTAAATCACAAAGTGCTGTGTGGATCACACAGCCATCCTTTGTGTCGTTAATGAAGGGAAAAACAGGGCTTTATTCTGAAGCTTTGTGTATAATCAGATGCCATGTTGTAAAGCTCTGGAAAACACACCAGAAATCATAATTGGGAGGAAATAAAAGGGTTAGTCCCAAACAGCATATGATTTAAATAAGAAGGAAAAAGAAACTGCCCCCAAGATTTGTGCGTTTCAAGAATCAACTTTTAATTCATTCGCAGGGAGATTACAGAAGGGGAGGAGCAGCCTTTAAAATAGTATGAAAAGCTAGTTTAGATGTAAATGAGAGATAATGGGCTTTCACCGGGAAATAAGCAAGGGGGCCAAGTTTGTGCCCGGGGCGGGGGGAGGTGGAGGGGGGGGGGCGCGACATCTTGGCGAGCCCGGCTCCAAAGGCCCCTGCACCCAGATCCGGCAGAAAACACAGGGTGAGCAGCCTGGTGGGAGAGGGGAGCTTTTGTGGCACCGGGTCCGGTAACTGGCGTTCGGGCGGTGGAAAAAGGTGCTCTAACACAGAAAATCTCCTCGGTGTGAGCGTTTCGAGGTCGCTAAGGAAGGGGGTTGGGGCTTTTATGCTTGTCTTACAGCTGGAGTTAAGGAGCGCTGTGTCGAGCCCTCCCCAGCCCTAATTCACTAATGATTTGCTTATTAGTTCGGATCAGGGAGCCAGCTTCTGGAGAGATGTGAATTGGCATTGATTTAATCCTCTTCCCAGCACGCGCTCCCAGCCCAGGGTGAGGCTGGGGAGGGGAGAGGGGGGCTGCCAGCCCCGTTCAAGAGCAAGTTGCCGCTTCTCGGGCTTCGCTTTGTCTGCTCTCCTTACCATCTGCTCTCAGGCAGAGAGGAGTGGGGGAGGGGGGTGAAGCCCGGGGGTCCAGCCGGGGCTCGCTCGGTGGAGGCTGCAGCTCCGAGGCCTCCTAGGGAAACGCGGGGCGCGGGTGGGATGCCGTGCAAGAGATGGGCCGGGGCCTCTGCAAAGTTTGGGGGAGACTAAACGCGCCCAGCATTTCGTCACTATTCCGGGACCTTGCAATACCCCCAGGGCTTAATTTAATCTACCTGGTCCCACTCTGACCTCTCCTGTGAAGAGTGTCCCTTCCCGCACTCTCAGGGGACACGCTACCTGCTTACTTCTCTTGTCTCCCCTGTCGGACTAAGCTTTTGAGAGGTGGATGGGAGTCCCGTGCTCCTCTACGTTTCGAATTCTAGGGTCGCGAGCATAGCAGGCCCTCAGAAAATAGTTGCCAGGTGACTGACTAAAAGAACGTGGGACTGGACTTGCGGTTCCTTTGAAAATCTTTGCTGGACATCTTCACTCCCTGTATGCCCGGCTAAGTCGTCCAAAGAGATTCGTGCCAGATTTCACCCGCCGAAGACTCGGTCTGAGGATGCTGTTGAGGATCCAAATAAAGTAAGAGCCTCCAAGGAATCCCTGAACTTGGCCGCTCCTCAAATCAGTTCCAAAAGTGTGCCCAGACACGGGACAGACCTCGAAGAGAGCAAACTGAACAAGATGGAGGGTCTGCCTTTCCATCTGCAGGATTACAACCTGAACGAGACCGCCCCCCCTCCCCCAACTAAATGGTAAACTTTGTAAGAATCGGGAACGCAAGGCTAGTTCTGTGCACCGTTAGAGCTCCAGCATGCAGTGCAGCGGAAGGCGGGCTCACTATGTGAAATAAACGAACGTGCGAGGCGCTTGGCCTTGTTACCTTGTTGAATCTTAAACCCCCACATGGTGAAATTTCGTACAGTGATTTGTCGTTCTAATGATGAGAAAACAGGCTTGGCGACTTTATATAAGTTTCTGGACATCCTCTTTGCCGGGGGGAGGGGGGAGTCGGACCCGTGTCTGCCTGACTCCAAAGTCACCGAGCACGCCCTTCCCCAGGGACTCCCAGGATGCCCCCCTGAGTTGGTAGAAAATGGGGCAGAACGCTGGGGGCCAATTCTGATGGACTGTGGGCTGCCACCGTCTCTTCAACAGCCAAGTTCACACCCCAGCTTAAAAAGATTCGCTCAGAATGAGCCCACCTAGCTCTTGGTTTCTAAATACCATTTCCCATCAGAAGGAACCAGCCTCCTTGGAGAAGCAGATTAAACGAGGCTAAAAAGGCATGACAACTAAATGCAATATTGATCCTAGATTGGATTCTGGATCAGGAAAAGAACGTGCTACAAAGTACAGTAGAGGCACTATTGACAGAATTTGAATATGGACATATATTGAATAATATTTTTGTGTCTCTGTAAATTCCTCGGATGTGAAAATGGTCTTGTGCTCTTGTAGGGGAATGTCCTTGTTTCTAGGAAATACACGATGAAATAGTTAGAGGTGAAGCGTCCCGTTGCATGCAAATTACTTTTGAAGGGTTGGGGGATAAGACAGACAGAAAAGCAAACGTGACGAAACATAATAGTGACTCACGAGGTAGGGTGTGCGGGTGTTCATCGTACTATTCTTTCTATTTTTCTGAAGATTTGAAAAATTTCAAAATAAAAATTGGAAGGGGAGAGGGTTCCGCAGAAACGGCCCTGAAATTTTTGCCCGCTCCCATCAGGAAGGTCTGGGACGGAGGCGGGGGGCCATAAATGCAGACACGTTGGTCACGGTAAGTAGCCAGCAGCCATGGGAATAGATGCGTGAGCCGAAGTCCACGCTCAAGAAGCTTCTGTAAAAACCGATCGTTTTTACAGGCGTTTGCAAACGCGAAGCCAAATTAACTACTACGTGCCATTAAATACAGAGCCATACGCGTGAAAACCCTTGAGTGGTAACCCAGGATGAGGTGGAAAGCAGGTTGGAGGTATCCCGTCTCTACTTCAGAGACTAAAATCTGGGCCACTTATTACCTCGGGTAACACCTAAATGTCAAAAGGCTAGGATGGGGCCAGAGAGCAAAGCTCGCCTGTGAATACAAATGGCGGCAGGCTTTAAAAATAAAGCCGGGGTTCAGGTTCCAATACTCCAAATGCCAATCAAAAGACTCATTTAGTTTTTAAATATGTGGGTGAGAGTTGAGAATTATGTCTGAAAGGCTGCTCTCCAGGAGGAAGTACAGAAATCATCCTGTAGATTTCTGAAGTTCTGTTTGTCTGCCTCGGCTTCACTTCCTTCCTTTCTTTCTTTCTTTCTTTCTTTCTTTCTTTCTTTCTTTCTTTCGAATAAAGGTGCGTGGGTGGGGAGGGGGTGCTTTATTTGAAATTTTTAAAACGAGCATGTGTATTTTTTTCCCAAATAAACATTTGGGTGAAAGAAAAAGGACTGCTCAGCCCTGGCCCTGAAAATTTCCAGCCCAAGTAGGTCTGGGCCGTGGGGATGGAGAGAATCTTGTAATTAAAGAAAGTGGGGGCACCACAGGGCCTGTGATTAGCAATACTGTGCTGTATACTTAAAAACGTGCTGAGAGAGGGGTGCCTGGATGGCTCAGTTGGTTAAGCATCCGACTTGGGCTCAGGTCACGATCTCACGGCTCATGAGTTCGAGCCCCGCGTCCGGCTCTGTGCTGACGGCTCAGAGCCTGGAGCCCGCTTCGGATTCTGTGTCTCCCTCTCTCTCTGTCCCTCCCTTGCACTCTCTCTCTCTCTCTCTCTCAAAAATAAACATTAAAAAAAACATTTTTTTTAAATGTGCTGAGAGAGTAGATCTTCCGTTAAGGGCTCTTACCACAAAGGAAAAGAACATAAAAGGAGTGGAAGGAAACTTTCAGAAGTGATGGATACATCTATGGCATCGGCGGTGGTGACGGTTTCACGGGTGTGCACTTATCTCCCAAACACGTCCAGCTGCGTACGTGAAATAGCTACAGCTTTCGGTGTGTCTGGCACGCCTCAATAAAGCAATTTTTCCAAAAAGAATGAAAGAAAGGGGGGATAGATTTCAGGTCTACAATCTTGCCCTAAGTGGAAAACTACTTGATGACTTTGATGTCAACACTTTGAGGCAGGCACTGAACCCAAGAGGGCTTTCCGAAGACAGCCTCCCTGCCAATGAAAGTTGAGAGGCCTTGGCTCGGTGGCTTTGAATTTCTGCTGGCGAAGTTCTGGTGACACCTTTAGTAGCTGATGGCAGGATTGCCTCCTAAAGCCTGGCAGTTGAGAGGTGGTCGCTGACGGGGGGGGGGGGGGGGGGGGGGGCGGTTCGCAAAGTCCACGACCTTGTTCTCGAGTGGGAGGGACTAGCTTGGTGTGAAGGAAAATCCTCACCGCCACCACGACCGCTCCTGCCACCACCCCAAGCAGCCACTCTGAAAGCCAGTAAGGGTGGAAGTTCCGCTCGGGGTTCAGGAGAACAAACTCTCGCTTTCCTGGCCTGGCAGCATTTTGTTTCTCTCGAGAGGAAACCCAAAACAAGAGGAAGAACAGAGCTGAAGATAAGGAGGGACGGTCCATGCCAACCGAAGTTACTCCCATTTGGAAAAATGGAGTCGAGTTCATTGCTGCAGGACACGGTTATTGCTGTTTTGGTTTTAGTCTGTTCGGGGAAGGCAGAGTATCGCAGGGAATAGAGTCAAAAAGTCGTTCAGACTCCTGCTTTGCCTTCCAAAAGTTCTCACCGAGAACTCACAGAGAAGTCTTTGGGCTGAAAGGAAAAGGGAGCGAGCCCTGTCTGATGCTGAGGCTTTGGAATTCACGTAGGTTGCCTTTTCAGTAGGTTACATTCTCTCTTTTCGTAAATGTGCCATGTGCGTCCCAAAAGGGTGGGTAGGCCGTTTGTTGAGTCCCCGACTCTGTTGACATCCACCAGTTCGAGTTCATTAATTGTGCGGTTCAAATCTTTGATAGCTTGTTTTTCGTCTCGATTCCTCTGTTTTCAGAGTCAGAAATCTTAAAATCTCCAGCTACACTTCCTGGCTTAGCTATTTCATTTTCTAGTTCTGTTGTTCTAAACACTTGAGGTTATGCTAATAATTGCAAGGAATGTATCATTCAAACCTAAATTAAGGCCTAGAATATTGTAGGCATTTCATACATTCTGCTGTGTGAATAAATAAGTGTGTGGTCATCATTGTCACATACCCTGGAACTATTATTCCTTTTCCCAGTATTTCTTTTCAACTTTAGTGTCTGTCACCTTGAGTTCTGTATTGTCTGATGGCAAAATTGCTACCCCAGCTTTAATTGATTTCTTTTTCCTGGCACATCTTTTTTCCACTCGTTTGCTTACAAATATTCTGCATTCCTTAACTGTAGGAATACAAAATAGCTGAGAGCAAACGCTAGCAGGCTGGGTCCTGATCTGTGAGTTTGGCCCACTTATATTTATTGTAATTACCTTTAGGGATTCATTTTACCACCTCATTTCCCATTTCCTATCAACCATAATTTCTTTTTGTGTTTGTCTTCTTTTGTGCCCTGACTTTCATTGAGTATTCCACGTGTTTCTCTGCTTGTTTACAAGCTACACATTGTAGGTTTATTCCTCTGGTGATATCACTCGCTGATTTATCCTCATTTCTTTAATCAATTTGTTAAAGTAATCAACACCTATACTGTGGCAAATTGTGTTTTCCAAAGACGGTCGCAACAACGTCTCCCATTCCGCAACCCTATTCTGCATCCCACGGTTGTAGCGCATAATGGGACCTTAACACTCCTCCCATCGTGAAGGAGTCATGTCCCCTCCCCTTGGATCTGGATGCACTTGTAACTTGAATGTGGTGAAGGTGACACTGTGACTTCCAAGGCTAGGTCAAAAATGTGACGCTAGGGGCGCCTGGGTGGCTCAGTCGGTTGAGCGTCCGACTTCGGCTCAGGTCACGATCTCGCGGTCCGTGAGTTCGAGCCCCACGTCGGGCTCTGGGCTGACAGCTCGGAGCCTGGAGCCTGCTTCCGATTCTGTGTCTCCCTCTCTCTCTGCCCCAACCCCGTTCATGCTCTGTCTCTCTCTGTCTCAAAAATAAAATTAAAAAATGTTAAAAAAAAAATGTGATGCTACATCTACCTTGTGTATTAAATCCCTTGTGCCACCATTTAAATGGTCCAGCTCCTCCCGAGGCTGCCATGCTATAAGCCCAAATAGCCCACATGGAGAGACATGGAGAGGCCCTGAGACCATGAGAAGAGGGAAAGAAGCCTGACCAGCCCCCAGTTGCCTCGGCCCCCTGCCGCTCCATCACCAGCCACGGGCTGGCTGTAACCACACGAGGCTCTCCAAACCAGAACCGCTCAGCCAAGCCCTTCCAGAACTCCCCACCCACAGAAATCAAGAGCGATAATAAAAGGATTACGGTTATTTTAAGTCACTACGCTTTGGAGCATTTTTTATGTGCGTGTACAACTGGAATAGATACATTTCCCCTGAAACGAGAGAGGCACTGCAGCATTCTCTTAGATCCTTTTCGTTTCCCCCCCCCCCCCCCACCCCATCATTATGCTGGTGTCACTGGCGTTTTGCTCCGGATTGATGGGAATGTGCTTGGTAGAAGAAGGGGGTGTCTCATCTTTTTACAGAGCAATATACTTCCTAAGTTATGAAATCATTTTCACTTTCCGTATGTCTCATAACCGGAGTATTCAGTCCATTTACTTTGACCAGTCATTTGGTACACATGTCTATGCTATCTGGTTCCATTCTATCTATTTACTAGGTTGCTTTCTTTCTTTTAATCCTCCACTTCCTGTATTGGACTCCTTGAGTTTTCTTTATTTTCCTTTTTCCCCTCTCTACTGGTCTAGAAATTATTTACTCTATTTCTGTGCAGTTGATGTTGCCCTTAAAGTTTCAACATACATACTTGACATAAAGTGTTCAGTTACTTAGTAGTTCTGCTCTCCTGCCGAACAGCAGGAGAACCTTAGGGTACGCTTATTCCAATCACCTTCCTGAATCTTCTACGGCATTATTGTCCTATTTTGCTTGGTGCTTCAAATGAGACTGCGCTGCCATTATTTCACAAATCTACGCCCCCCCCCCCAATTTATTTATTTCACATTGCCATTTGCGTCACATGCTTACTTCCTGGGGTCATTTTCCTTTTCTCTGGAGTGCATCCTTCAGGAGCCTTTTCAAGGACAATTTGATAGCAGTGAGAGTTTTTGTTTGTCTGAAAATGTCTTTGTTTCCCCTTCATTCTTGACTGATAATTTCTTAACATATTTTTCGTTTATTTCTTTACTTTGAGAGAGAGAGCATGAGACGGGGAGGAACAGAGAGAGGGAGAGAGAAAATCCCAGGCAGGGTCCACGCTGTCAACACAGAGCCCAACCTGGGGCTCAATCCCACGAACTGTGAGATCATGACCTGAGCTGAAATCAACAGTCAGACGCTCAACCAACTGAGCCACCCAGGCGCCCTCTGATTAATAATTTGACAAGGTATAGAATTCTAACTAAACTGTTTTCCCTCAGCATGTCAAAGATATTATTCCAGGGGCGCCTGGGTGGCTCGGTCGGTTAAGCGTCTGACTTCGGCTCAGGTCATGATCTCACGGTCCGTGAGTTCGAGCCCCGCGTCGGGCTCTGTGCTGACAGCTCAGAGCCTGGAGCCTGTTTCAGATTCTGTGTCTCCCTCTCTCTCTGCTCCTCCCCTGTTCATGCTCTGTCTCTCTCTGTCTCAAAAATAAATAAACGTTAAAAAAAGATATTATTCCATTGTCTTCTGGTTTTTATTGTTGCAAGTGAGAAATCTGCTGCTATCTCTCCTCTCTGCTTTTAAGATACTCTCTTTCTCTGGAATGTTACTATGATGTGGCTGGGTCTACTCTTGTTTAGCCTGCTGAGGACTTATTGTGCACTCTGAACCCATCTTTCATCAATTTTGGAAAATTCCTAGCTATTATGTCATTGACTATTTCTTCTCCCGCATTCTTCTCCCTGTTCTTTCCTTCTGGAACTCTTATTGGTTATAAATGGAACTTTTTTTTTTTATTCTATTCTTCATGTCTTTTTACCTACCTTTCTAATTTTTATCCCTCTGTGCTGCATCCTGGGTAATTCTCTGACATCGTTCTCAGGTTCAATAATTCCTGTTTAACTCATATGCTGAGATTTTTATTTCAATGACCATATATATATTTTTTTATTTCTAGGAGTTCTATTTAGTTATTTTTTAAATGTGCTTGTTCTTTTTCATAGTGTCTGGGTTTTTTTTCTGTTTCTAATAATTTTAAACATGCTAATTTTATGGTCTCTGTGTTACGGTTTTCTAGAGAAACCAAACCAATAGGATATATAGAGATATGTATAAAAGAGTATTTATTATAGGAATCAATTTGCATAATTATGGAACAAAGAAATACCATGACCTGTTATCTGTAGGCTGGAGAACCAGGAAATGTGGTGGTATAATTCAGTCTAAGTCCAAAATCCTGACACCCAGGAGGGCCAGTGTCTAAGGGGAAAAGAAGATAGATGTCCCAGCTCAAACAGAGAGCAAATTTTCCCTTCCTCCACCTTTTCATTCTATTTAGGCCTCAACGGATTGGGTGATGCCCAACACATTGGTAAGAGCAATCTTCTTCACCCAGTCTATGGATTCAAACGCTAATCTCTTCCAGAAACACTCTCAGAGACATGCCCAGGAATAATAATTTACCAGCTATCTGTGCCTCCCTTAGCCCAGTCAAACTGACACATAAAACTAGTCATGAGCGTCTTTAATAGATTGTTAAACGATCGGAAATTCTTGGGGGTCTAATTCTGCTCTGTCTTGTTCATGGAGGATTATTTCTTCAACTGCTTTGTATTTTTGAGTTGTGAGCTCATCTTAAGCACAATCTTATCTGTGGGAATTCTGTAAGACATGCTTGATGCAGGGTCCCGTCACGTTTTGCTTTTTGTCTCTACAAGGCTTTCCAGGGGGTTCACTATCATTTTGCCAACAATTGCTTCACTAGGGGCGTCCTGGACCACAGAAGTAATATATATTCAATTCCCAACCTTCATGAGAGACAAGCTGAAATTTCTTAGGAGGCTCTTTGTCCCACTGAGAGCCTAGATCAAGACAGATGGTCTTCCCTGGGACAGTGAGCAGATTTTTTTTCTAATCTACCTTCACACTGAAGGTTCCAGCTTTATGGGTGTATCTCAGGTCCAGCTCTTGCCTCACGGGACCCGAGGCACTAGCTCCTGCCCCTGCCACACGGGCGTTAAATTGTCCTAAAACCCTCAAGTCCTGAGACAATGTCTCTCCCCACCACAAGGCGGTCACGTGATCATTCCCAAGCTTTGCTGCCCTCGTTTTCAGCACCCTTTTCATTTACAGCCCCTGTCAATCTCCCACACACACATCTATTCATTCAAATAAATATTTATTTACTTGCAGATAACTGTGGAAAATGGGTTTTTGGGTTATCTTGATCATAGTATTGCCAGAACTAGAAGCTGAAATTTATTTATATAAGCAAATATGAAATTCGCCATTTGCTGAGATTCCTGGCTGTGATATTGATATTCTTTCCTTAAGTATCACTGACAGATTAATATAGTGGTTTGTATTTTTTGCACCCTCTCTCTGCAGCTCAGTTTCTACCATCCATAAAACGGGGAAGCGAATACCCACTTTGCAGGGATGAGGTTAAAGTTAGAGCTAATGTTTACAAAGCATCCGGCACAAAATAGGTTTTTGAATTATTATTTAATCCCCCTTTGAGGTGTTCTCTCTTAACTCTGTAAGTATGCCCCCTTGGCATCCTCCACAGTGGCTCAGAGCGTGTTCCTTCAGTGACAAGTGCCTTTATCTCACTAGTCACCAACTATTTCCTTTTCTTCACGTCAACAAAACTCCCTTTTTTATATGCTTCTGGTCATTTAGAGAGCAGTCCCCTTAACTTTAATTGCCTTAACTAAACCTCAATACCCTATAAATGTGCCTTGTTTCAGCCATAAAATTAATCATGGCTTTATCTGCATGATCTTAGCCGGGATGATGTAAGTAGGAAAGGTGAGGTAATTTGTAAGTTTTCAGTTGGAATATTATCTGATCCAGAGGATGTGACGGCTGAAAAGGGGCATAGAAACCCCCAAGATGAGGAGTCTAAGGGCTGGCCAGGAAAGCTGACCTGCCCAAGTTCACCCGACCGGTGAGTGACAGAACCGAGATCAAAAGCCAGTCTTCTTGATGTCGGGAGCAAGGCTTTAACTAGAATCATTCCCACTGACCACACTACAAAGTTGCAACTAACCTCTGAAATGATCAGTTGGTAATCTGGAAGCAAGCCAAATTGTCACTGTTAATAATTTCCCTTCCACTCTGTTTCTGTGGCCTATAAACCTATCAATTGTAGCTTTCCAGGGACCCTTATGACTCAGCGTATATAGTAGATGTTGAATAACTGTGTGTTCAATGAAATAATGAAGGACTGCCTTGCCATTATCTGACATTATGTGCCGTGAATTCTAAGCATGAATTGAGCTCTTTTGCATTCTGGATTCATGTAAGAAGTGGCCCTTATTGTTCTCCTGGCATTACTATTTTTATGTGTTTTTAATATTTTCCCCGCACGGGAACTGAAAACATGCCTTCCTTTCATTCCTGGGTGGTTAATCCCTTTCAGGCACAGGAAGTTGACAACCTTTCCATAAAGAGTGGTCGTGTCTAGGCTGCGCTCTGTGCTCTGTGCTGTGACCACCCGGCTGAGTGACGGGTGCCATTTGGCCACAAGGAGCCACGCTGGGGCAGGAGATGGAAGGGGAGGATGGCTGAAGATCCATTACCTCCGTGAGAAAATTCAAACGTGGTGTATTACCAACACTGGGGTGGATATTTGGTGGATCTGGACCGAGGTGTATTGTCCTCCCGAGCTCCGCCAAGTGCTGGAAGTGTCTCGAGAAGAAGTAGAGGCAGAGAGAGTGAAACCGCGTGTCCCAGACTGTGAAAATGGCATCACTGTTACCGGGCATGGCAGCAGGAAATGGGGAAGCCCAGAAGCCCTCACGATCCATCTGGTCCGTTCGGTCTGGTCATCGGTTTGGGTTCGTGTCCTGAAATCAGATGGATCTTCCTCTGAAGGAAGGAAAACCATGTCCTTCAAGACAGCGAGCGGGAAGAGTGTGGGATCTCACGGGATTGGGCTGAGTCTGGTAGCTCATCGTCAGATCACATCCCATAGAAATAGCTGGGGCGTGGAGGTCCCTGGTCCAAAATAGATTATTTCGTCTTTGAGCCTTGACACTGTGTACTTGAGTCTTTTGGACCGTAAGACTCCATCAGTTCAAAACCGTCCTACCTTGGGAGGGATAGCTAGGTGTTTCACTCAGACCCGTGTCCCTACCCCCTTTGCGTAGTATAGAATTGTCATTGACACACGGTTGTGCAGGCCATGACTACCTTTCCCAACTACCCTCGTATTCTGGACTGGCCATGTGACTCATTCTCTCATCTACCAAATGAGAGAGGAAATTGCGTTTATCACCCTGGACTAAGGCATTTAAGAAGTACGCACCCCTGCCTCCTCCGCGTTCTCTCCTTCCCCTTCCTTCCGACTAGAAACTGAGGACACCTGAGTCCCCAGATCAGTGGTTCTCGAGACCAGCAGCGTCCGCATCGTTTGGGAACTCACGCGAAGGCACATTCTCAGGCCCTACCCCTGACTCACTAAATCAGACACGCTGGGTGTGGGGCCCAGCAGTCCGGAACCCTCCAAAAGATGCTGATGCCCACTAAAGTTTGAGAAGCACTGTCCCCAGGAGAGGGCAGAGCCACAAGACAGGGGAAGCCTGGGTTCCAGAATCATCACATCACATCACACCCACCCAGCAGAAACACCCGCATCAGACTATTCTGCGAAAGAGAAAACAAACTTTGGTTGTGATAGCCACCGGGATCTGAAAGTCTTATTTGTTACAGCGGCTGGTGTTACGCTAAGGCAGGTCAGAGGCCCAATTCCATCCCGAACCCAATCGCAGTGGGGGTGGGGCTGGGGAGAAGGGTAGTAAATATCACCGGACTCCTAACACTGGAAAGGGAGTACAGAGGGGCACGACAAGGCTACGGTCGGTGGCGGCAGCAGCGGGAGTAGAAGATGAAGGTCTGCAGGCCTCAAGTAATGGTGGATCGTGGTGCTCAAACCAGCAGCCCTCAAGAACCGCCAGGAAGAGCAGGAGATGGGGAGCGTGGAATGACCGTGTCTCCCAGAGACCCTCAGCCAATCTCACACGGATGGTTTTCTCAGGAAACGACGGGGCTACAAGGGCTCTCTAGGCAGAATTCTAGAATGGACCTCTTGAACCTCCCTGCCTCCAGTGGCTTCCACCCTTGTATAATCCCCTCTCCTTTGAGTATGGGAAGAGCCCGTGACTATGATGAACTGTCACCCCAATAAGTATGTTACAGGACAGGCCAGCAATGGGCTCATTCTGGGTGGGCCTGATCTAATCAGGTGACCCCTTTAGAAGCAGAGAGTTTTCTCTGGCTGGTCGCAGAAGAGGAAGGCCGAGTGCCATGCTCCCGATGGCCTAGAAGAAAGCAAACATCCATGTGAACCGCCTATGGGGACCACCCGGCAAGAGGCCCCTGGAAACTGAGAGTGACCCCCAACCAACAACTTACAAGAAGATGGAGCCCCGGTCCTACGGTCCCAAAGAACTGAATTCTGTCCACTTCCGCTGAGCCCGGAAGAAGACTTCAAGCCTCAGAGGAGAACCCCAGCCCCGGCCGACACCCGACGTGGGCCCAGCGAGACCCCAAGCAAAAAGTCCCGTCTCACGGTAGCAGGGTTTCAGACCTACCGAAGTGCGAGATGATAAATTTGAGTTGTTTTGAGTTTCCGAGTTGCTTTATGCAGAGTATGGAGAGCTGGGAGTGCCGGGGAGTTTCTGTGCCCCCAGGGAGACACTTGGTCAAAGACGGAGTGGTCTGGAAGCATAAACTCCAGCTCCCTTGCCTCAAGTTGGGCCAAACCCGAAGGATAACTCCCACCCCAGAGTTTCCGCGCACGATCCAGCTGAGGTAGGACGTGGCCTCCCATCCCGCCTTGCCCAGCATCCTCCCCCTGCCGTTCCGCCCCCACCCCTCACCCCTGGGAACCCATCCCTAAGAACAATTTCGTGTTCTCCTTGCGGGTAATTCCACCTCAAACAGTCCGTCACCCCTTTTCCTCCGTCCCCTGCTCCTCCTCATCCGGCCAGAGGGTGTGTGTGACAGCACATCACAATTGCCAACCGGCCCCACGTGACTAGCCTTGTGTGCTGCTTTTCTTCTGCCCTCCCCCTTCAGTGTTGGTGTGTCAGATATCAGATGACTATCCCAGCGGCTGGCCATTGAGTCCCTTGTCGGGAGGAAAGGGTCTTGGTTTGGGAAAAGATCTTGGGGGGGCAGAGGAGTCACTGAGGGGATTCTTTAGAGGGAGACCACTAAGTAAAGTCAGTAACATGCCGGGCGTAAGGAATGAGCTAGAAGTTAGGGCAGGGAGGGGAGAGAAGAGAGGAGAGGTGAAGGCTGGCAGTGGGGGAGAGGGTGGCTGGATTGGCATCCACAATGGTGACACTGTGCAGGGAGAACTTGGCTCTTGCAAGGCGAATTGTTGGCCTGGGTCTCATGTCACCGCCCCCTCCCCCCCCCCCCGCCCCCCGCCAGGCCCCCGGCATAGCCTAGAACCTCAGGGAAGTCAGTCAACTTGGGAGGGTGGTTTTCAGGAAACCAGAGCAGACCTGAGACAAGGACTTGGATGATCCCCAGTGAGGGGGTGGGAGTGAGACAAAGAGCCAGGAAAGGATGTGGGCAACTGGGGCTCCATCGTGCAGAATTTTTCGGTCAAAGGATGGAAGAGCTAAGGGTTTTTTTCCAACAGCCCTCATTGGTTGAGAGTTGCTCTGGGTGTGTTAAGTTCCTGGAACTTCTGGGCTGAAAAGCTCTCACGGGGCCAGAGAAAGGCCCGGAATGGAGCGCCAGGGAGGTGCGGGTACCGGAGGCGGGAAGCTGTGAGTGTGCTCGGGGACGGCCCACCACAGCTGCGGGGGAACTCAGAGCTGGGCCGGAGGGGCGTGCGGCGGGGCACGGACAGCCCCTCCCTCGTCCTCACCCCTGTCAGCCCACCGCCGCACCCTCTGCTGTGACTGCTCCTTCCTGCCCCTTCCCAGCCACTACTCAGGCCCACATGACCTCTCTCCCGGAAACAAGAACGGACTTTCTGACTGAATCTGGCCTCCCCCCAAAGTAGGGTTGACACCCCCACCCCAAGTGGGAATGTATCCAGGCTTAGGGCCTATGGGGGGGCGGGGGGGGGGGGCGGGTTCATTCCGGTTAAGTGAGGTTATGGGGTGGGGCCCTAATCCCACAGGACCGGTGTCCTTAGAAGAAGAGACACCAGAGAGCTAGTTCTCTCTCTCCGTTTCTCTCTCTCTCTCTCTCTCTACCTGTCTCTCTCTCCGTGCACGGAGGAAAGGCCACGTGAGGACACAGTGAGAAGGCAGCCATCTATAAACCAGAAGAGAGGCCTCGGGAGAAATCAACCTTGCTGGCGCCTCGCTCTGGGACTTCCAGAAAGGCAAATCTGACCCCTTCACTCCCCAGCGCAAACAGCTTTGAGAGTTCCCCGGGGCCTCCAGGGTCTAACGAGGAGCCTTGACCTTGGCCCTGCAGCCCCGCACACTCCACGGATGTGTCCAGCGTCGTTCCCTGACACTTCCTGGCTTGCTTGAGGTATCCCAGCCACCCCAAACTATTTTTAGCTCCTGCCTTCTGCCATGTCTTAAAGTGCCGTTGTCCCCTTTGCCCCCTGACAAATCCTTGTTCCTCCTCCAAGGGTCCTTGCCTCTCCCCTGGCTCTTCCAGCCAGAATCTTCTATGCCGGGACCCTCCCCCGGCTTCTCGCATCCACTAGGTATT
Organism: Panthera pardus; assembly: GCF_024362965.1. Lineage (NCBI taxonomy): Eukaryota > Metazoa > Chordata > Mammalia > Carnivora > Felidae > Panthera > Panthera pardus. Next base: position 90,451,767 of record NW_026526843.1, on the reverse strand, counting down.
GGGCCTGTCCCCCCACCTGTCTGCCTGCCCTCCTCCAGCATCAAGACCAGCCTTTGAGTAGATGCTCGCATATATACTCCGTTAGGAAGGAAGGAAGGAATAAAGAACTGTTCTTTCATAGGTGGTTGAGTGTTACAATGGAAAGGAACTTTATTTCTTTTTTTTTTTTATTTTTGAGACAGAGAGAGAGAGAGAGAGAGAGGCAGAGAGAGAGGGAGGCACAGAATCCAAAGCAGGCTCCAGGCTCCGAGCTGTTAGCACAAAGCCCGACGTGGGGCTCGAACTCATGGACCCTGAGATCGTGATGTGAGCCGAAGTCGGACGTCCAACCTACTGAGCCACCCAGGTGCCCCTGAAAGAAACTTTAAAGATGCCATGGTTCAAGTTCCCTATGCTGCAGAAAGGATAGTGTAGTGGTGGTCAATGCCCCACCCCCCACACTCTTAGGCTTTTCTGTCCCCATGCAGTCCGGCCTGTGTGGCCACTGTCGGGACCTTGGCTTAGGCTGGGGTTGGGGGGGGGGTTCTCTGGCTTCTGGCACGTGTTCTTTGCAGCAAGCCAGAAATTTGAGGAACGAATGCCTACCGCCTCTCCAGGAGCAGCCGGCAGCCGTCAACCAATGACTGACAGGACTTGGTGGATAAATACCCCAGCTCCGTCTCCGCCTCGTCTGGCTGTCGCTGTGGCATGTTCCGGAAGGGCCGAGCTCAGGCTGCCAGCAGTAGTGATAATTCCCCTTTATTGATTTCCTTCCCTTCCCAGCCCTACTTCTCCACCTCTCTGCCAGCGTTTCCTGAGATCACCTCCCAAATAAACCCTTTGCACTTGAATCTTTGTTTCCGGGTCTCTTCTGGGGGAACCCAAGCTAAGACAGAGACCAAGGCTCAGGGAGAACAAGGAACATGGCCAAGGTCACACGGCTGTTCAATGCCAAAGCCGGGTCCACGTGTACATCTCCCGGCTCCTCCTGCCCACAGTTCATCCTGCTCCGTACGTGGGACCCTTCCAGAAACCCCGGGCTCCAGGCCCAGGGTATGCAAACCTTTCCTCGTGTGAACCAAGGAAAGAGGCTCTCACCCTTAGTGAGTGGCGGGGGCACCCGGCCTGTGATTCGGGGGCCGGGACTAGGGCCCCATTCTTTCCCTTCACCACCCAGCCCCGTGCTGTCACTTTTAAACCACTTCTTGGGTCCCCCGGGGCCCCAAACTTTCACCTCCCGATGCAGACAACTCCGGCTGGAAGAGGCTGTCTTTGGAGAACCTTGAAATGTTTAAGCTTCACACCCCGACCTCAGCCCTCACCCCCCACCCCTTTCGGTTTCAGGCTGAGCTGGAAAGGAACACCCCGCTGGTTTCCAGCTGAAGATGTCCACTTCTAAGCCAAAGACGGCGAATCTTTTACTTGAAGGCCCATTTCAATGCCCTTGAGCTTTAAGGAATTGACACAAAAATAATCTCTCATACATGCGCGCACGCACACCCTCACACCCCACAAGGGACACATAACACACAATACACACCTACACCAGCACAACACATGTGATACAGGCTACACACGCGGGCCACATAATGCACACCAACAAGACACACACAGGACGCACACAACCCCCATAGCAAACGGCACACACATACACACAACAGCACACACGTGGCACAGGCACGCGGTCACGCGGGCCACCTTATTTCTTTCAGTCCCTTCCCCACCTGGGCAGGAGGTGACATCTGGAACAGGCATGGCACCAGCTTATGATCCTGTCAGCACGTCTGGGCCCCACGGAGCACGCTGCTGAAGAGCAGGTTATTCAAGTTCATTTCCACCAGTCATTTTAACCGACTTTTCTCCTTTCTTTCTCGTGCCTCGGTATTAATTAGCCCCGGGATTTAAATCGGATGCATCAGGCAAAAACAATTCTAAATGCTCTTGGAGAAACAAATTCCAAATTAGCTGTAGCTGAACGTGCATCTATTTGAAAGGCAGGCAGCATGAACACTGACATTCTGAAAAACAGAAGCGAAAGGCCAAGATCAGAGGTGTTTGTTGACTGCCTGGTTCACAGCCGGCCCCGGCGGAGGCTGCGGGGTGGACGTTCCTGGGCCACAGGAGGGTAGGAAGGAAAAAATTAGTTCTATGTCTAGGTTACAGGTAAGAGGGGGGAGGGGTGACAGCCGCTCCGTCTCCTTCCGGCTTTCCAGTCCCCGGCTGGTTCCCGTCTTTGGAACAGCCCTGCCTGGTAGTCTAGGGAGATCAATTCTCCTAAGGCTGCGGGAGGCAAAATGCATCTCCAATTCCTGCCTGCTTCTAGCAGTAATCTTCATCCCCCTGCGTCCCGCTCTTTGGAGTGGCCCTCGGGGTAATAGGGAGGGGGGTGGGGGGGGGGTGGCCCACCTGGGGGACCGGTTCCCGTAGCATGCAGTGCCTGACTCTGCCTGCCGCTGGTCTCCAACGGACTCTTGACCGTCTCGTCTTCCCCCCGCCCCCCCCCCCCCCCCCCCCCCCCCGGGTAAGACTTCAGGAAGTCCCTGCCTTCGGTGCAGGGATGCGGTGCTCTTGTGTTCTCTGCGTACGGTTGCCTAAGTGGTTGTATCAGCGGGAGCCGATCCGGGGAAGCAGAACCACCGTGAGGGATCCCGAGAAGGGGGAGATGCTATGGTCCGTGGAGATCAGCCCTGGCGCAGTGGAGGGGGCTGGCTCTGCTGTCTGTGCAAAGGCTGCTGCGTGGGTGCCCGGGGTGGAGGGGGGTGGAGGGGGGTGGGGGGGATGGAGGGGGGTGGGGGGGTGCTCTGAGGTCAGCATGGACAGAGGTCGGGAAGGAAAGAGGATTGGGAAGCAGGGGAGGCCAGGGACAAACCGAACCTGGGACGACAAACTGCGACCCGCGTGTATCTGTCACCACCTCCAACCTCAAAGACACCGGGTGCCCTCCCGCGCGGCGGCACGCCCACAGCCCCGGCGCTCTGAGAAGCTGAGTGGGGAGCCGTGGGGGCGCTGGAGGGGCTGCGGGCCCTGCCGCCACCCTCACCAAAGTGGCGAGAGAGCGGACGGTGACACGGGTGAGCTGCGACGGCCCCTGCCCGACTCCGATGGTCGGACCATGAAAATGGCGGCTCCTTCGCTTCCGCCTCCCAAACCCCGCACAAACGTCTCCTGTGGCCAACCCCGACGAGAAACATACAGGACAGTGAATTCTGGAACACATAACTCAGTCCAGTTGCCACAGTGCTCAACTGGATAATTCCTTCCCCGTTACCCAACACTCTCCAGTCCCTCACATTTGTGCCAGCTAGTAAGTAAGCTGGGTTACTGGCAGCCAGTAAAATCATGGCAGCCTCCAACAATGAACTTCTTACAAGTTCATGAGTTGGCTGGGGGACACGGCTCCACAAGTCTCTCAGCCGCTTCCCAGGACCAGTACAAGCTCGGACGTGTTCTGCTCACAGCGATGCCAGAGACACAAGAGAACAAGTAGAAACTCACGAGGCCTCTTGGGGCCTAAGCTCAGACCAGGACACTGTCCCTTTCGCTCCACCCCATTGGCCAACCAAGTCACATGGCCAGGCCCAAAGTCAAGGACAGGTAACACACACTCCACCCATGACAAAGTCATGGCAAGCATATGGATGCAGGCAGGGGTGAAGAACTGGGGCCAATGATTCCATCCACCACAGGGGACAATTCCCTCCATCTGGACATATCTCTCCCACCATTTCCGGTACTAAGCCGGGAACAGTCCCTGTGTCTTGCAACCTCTCTTTCTTCAGTTTTGCTCAGTTCATGAATCTCAGGCCGCTTCCGTCTCACGCTTGGGTCCACCCTTCCGCCTTCTTCTCTCTCGAATCTTGTCTGGCAATCGCGGCGGGGGAGAAAATCCCTTTTCCTTTTTCTTCATTCTGTATCTGAGCTCCAAAAACACGTGATGAGCAGGTGAGACTCGGCAACAGATACAACTGAATGCAGGAAAAGAAAGGCTGTGAGTTTTGAAGCGAAATTAGATAAAATAAAGAGTCCACGTCCTCAGTCGCTAACAGCCCTTGGAATTGTCTGGAAGTGCCATCCATAATCACTGCAAAGTCTCCACGTGCCTCCTCAGACCCGGCTAATTAATCTCTGTTTTTCTTCAAGTCCCAGCAGCGAGGTATGAGAAACTTTCTCCGTTGAAAGCCACTGTTTGCGGCCTTGGTGTTTAATACTAAGATTGCTTGCTACTCGTTTACAGTAGAGGAACCGATGAGTTAATGCACAGAATGTGTTTGGCACACAGTAAGCACTCAACAACTGTTAGCCAGTTAAGAGGGGCCAGAATCTTCATTACAAAGGCACAGTGCTTTGGACAGCTACTGCTGTGTAACAAACTGCCCCCAAAATATAGTGGCGAAAAGAAAAAAACAAAACGAAAAAACAACGGCCCTTCTATTAAGCTCACAGACGTCGTACATCAGGAATTCAGACGTGATGTAGCAGGATTGGCTTATCTCTGCTCCATGATGACTGGGGCCTCAGCCGGGAGGACCCGAAAGGTTAGCAGTCCTTGAATGACCGTGGGCTTCTCAGCCATCTCTCATCTCTACCTCTCTCCAGCATGGCGGCCTCAGGCATCTTACATGGCAGCACAGGCCTCCAAGAAAGAATGTTCTAGCAAACGAGGCAGAAGCTGCAATGGCCTTTTAAGACCCAGCTTCCGAAGCCACGTTAGCGTCACTTCTGCCATACTCTATCGATTGAAGCAGTCGCAACCCCACAGGACTCAAGGAGAGGGGACACAGACCCCACCTCTCAATGGGAAGAGCATGAAAGAATTTTCTGCCATGTTTCAAAGCCACCACTCAGCTATTTCTGGTACATTGACAGTTGAATTGGTTTTTGTGGGTTGACTGGGAACCTCAAGATTCTCCCTAGCTGTGTTTCTATGGGAACTGTGTTTTTACGTCCAAAAACCAGACGTGCAAGTTCACTTTGAGACACAACTCATTCATAAAGTAGAACTTTCTGAATTGTCATTCCCCCATAGCTACTGATATTATAAATTGTCATGGCTTATGGAGCACCTCCTAGATACTAGACTCGGCTCCACACTCTACATGGATCGTGTCATTTGGTCCTCCCGACAATGCTATAGATGCTATCGTTATTTCTATTTCACAGATGGAGAAACTGAGGCTGAACGGGTAAGTGACAAGGCAAAGGTCACGTAGCTGGGACTAGGACACAGATTTTGTAAGCAGGTCCGTCTGATTCCCAAGTCCTTGCTTAACTACCACAGTGTACCGACCCCGTGAATACTATTTGAGTAAAGGAAAGTTCCGGAGATGTGTAAAGGCCAGGGGGCTCTCTCCAGGGGAGTGAGCCTAATGGGGAAACCGTCAGGTGGGGCCACCAGTCCCCACCATGTGTGACCTGTTCTTATGCTAGCAGGTCAAGGGGCACCAAAGGGACTGCCCTTCCTTCCCATATGGATCCGGTTACACAGACCTTCCACGTGGTCCCCACCCATCTGTGCCCTTTACTCATCCCTGCCTGCCCCTCGGCTCCCAGGCTTCTCGGTCCCCACCAGCGCCATCTTTCCTAAACCAGAGCAAACAGGGCCACACTCAGCTTTTTGTCCCAGGCATGGATGGGGAATGAACGGCCGTTTTTGTCCCTGGCTGTACAAAGCCATTTGTGCCTGGGGAAGCTCTGGGAGGGGGGTTGGGCAGGAGGTGAGGCAAACACAACCCCATTCTCCGGGGCTGCTTACCAGACAGCAACTACACGCAGGCGGGAGGCAGAGCCCAGGCTGGAACCCAGAGCCCGGGGGCTGCTCGAGAGGAAAAGAGGTTGTCGCCCTGGTGGGCGTCCCCAGGGATTTAACAGTCAAGTGTCTGTGTCACCAACTCCAGCCCCCACCCCGCTCCCTGTTTCCCCGGCACCCCTCCTCCGCCCCCATCCTGCCATTTGGGATGAGAAAACCCCCTTGTTTGGGGTCTTTGCAATAACGTTGAAAGCCTTTTTTTTTTTTTTCCTTTTTAAGAATTCATCTTCGCATTCCAGAGGGGGCATTTATCACCCCGTGCCCAGGCTGCAGACATGTCCCTCCTTCAGATCCTCCTTCCCAGAAAGGCGGCCTTGTCAGACACATGAAACCAGCCCCTCTGGACATCTGGACAAGGCACAGCCCTTTGGCTGAGCACGAGGCCGTCCTGAATGCCACAGACAGTAAAAGGAGAGCCCTTGTTCCTGGTCCAAATGGCCCAGCTAAATGGATGCAGCTGAGCATGGTGGGGGCAGTGGGGGGGGGGGGGGCGGGGGGGAAGGAGGGAGGTGGGGGGGAGGGGGGAGCCGGGCCCTCTTGGCGCCACCCCGGGCACCTCCAAGGGGGCGATGTGAAAGGCAAGTCTGCTTCCAGAAGAAGCTCTTGGAGCCGCCTTAGTGACAACCTCTCAGCAATAGTTAAGAAGGCTCAATGGGTATGGGGACACCTGGGCGGCACAGTCGGTTGAGTGTCCGACTTCGGCTCACGTCTTGATCTCATGGTTGAGAGTTCGAGCCCCGCCTCGGGCTCTGGGCTGGCAGCTCAGAGCCTGCAGCCTGCTTCACGTTCTGTCTCCGGCTCTCTCTGCCCCTCCCCTGCTTGTGCTCTGTCTCTGTCTCTAAAATAAATAAGCTTTAAAAAAAAAATTTAAGAAAAAGAACAAAGCTCAATGGGTAACCAGAAGCAGGTAACTAGGGGCTCTTCTCTGCCCAGAACCCCCATCTTCTAGAGACAGAACCTGTCTTTCCTGTGGTCTGAGCCTGCCACTGCTCCCTCCCACCCCGCCCCCACCCACCAGACTCTGACCCAGCCCTGGGCGGCCAGTGGGTGCACCCCAGTACCCTGGGCACGGCCCCTGTGCATTTCACACTAGCTTATTCTGTCAAGACCCCTCCTTGGGACTTTTCTCCCAGAGACGAGGACTCTGTGTCCATTAGGGTTGCTGCCCCCTTGCCCACCGTGCGGCTTGAAGCCGGCTAAGCAATGCAGTGATGGAGCCCTAAAATTATTGCTCGATCCCCCATGTCTGAAGCTATTTGCTGGACGTCTCCATTCCCTACACACCAACAACGCCTGCTTTTTGCTCCAGCTGGTTTGCTTTGGGTTTCTGTCATTTGCACCCCAAAGAGTCCGAGTCCTAGCTCCTCCTTGAACAAACATCAAGTCCTCATCCGGGCATTCAAGGCCCTCTGTGACACAGCCACGGTGTAGCCATCTGGGGTCCCCGCAGGGCAGCTAGGCCAGCTTCACCCCCCGGCTCCAGGAGAGTCCATCCCAGCCCCGCCCCCTGGGAATAGGCGTGTCCCAGACCAAGTGGCTCTGAGGGGAAAATGTGATGACCTGGAACTCCAGGATTTCTGACCACGCGGTCCACAGAAGCTTGGGGAGGGACCCATCACTCTCACACCGTGCCCTGTGGTCTGGGCAGGCCAGCCACCGATGCCGCATACGTAGCTCCCACCTGCAGATTCATGGCCCCAGTGCCCCTGACAAACAGGCAGAAAACCGCGAGGAGGTTCTGAGATGCCCCAGGGCCCAGGCGCTCCCAAGAGGACCCCAGGGGCGACCATCTTCGGGGCTGGACTACCAGTCCTCCAGCAGGAAGGAAAGTCCTCGCTGCCCAACAGCAGGCCGGAGGAGGGGCCCGGGACGGCCGGACTCCGATGACCCAGGCACGTGGGCCCCAGCCCTGAAGTTGTACTCCGCCATCGGGGGGCCGCGATCTGCTTCCCCAAGAGATTACAGTGGCGACTCCCTCGGCACCAACCCCCGCCCTTCCGTGCCGCGCACACAGTAGACATTCTGGCAATGCCACTGACATTGAAGGTAAGCTTTAGGCTGAAAATTGAGGTTCTGCGCACCGGTAAAGTCAAGCCAAGAGTTAAAATATTGAGATACTGTGTGTGTAAAGGTTAACCACCACGGACCCTTGAGGATGCCCCCTGCCACCCAGCCTTCTGACCTTCTTCTCTATCCACCACCTGCAAGGGTAACTCCAGAACCCTGCCTCAGACCCCATCCAGCGCTAAGGACCCCTCCCTGGTGGTTAAAATATTCTCACCCTCAGTCAAGCAGAAAGCTTAACCCAAGTATGAACCCAAGCCAGAGCCCTGACGTGTGGAGCACGGGGTCCCTGGCAAGGACTGAGGTGTGTGGTGTGTGTGTGTGTGTGTGCGTGTGTGTGCGCACAGCCAGGTGCAAGGCCAACCTCGATGGATACGTCCCACTTGCCCTCTTCCCCCTCTGTGTTCTCCCCCAAATCATTTTCTGCCTCAAACCCCCCATCTCTCAGGCTCTTCCCTGAGAACATTCCAGAGAGCCTCCTTTATGTCACTCTTTCTGGTACTTCCCAGTAGGTATTACCATAGCCATTTCACAGAAGAGGCGAGTGAGGCTCAGAGAGTTAATGAAGTCGCCCCAAACCACACCCCGGGGCTGAGATTTGAACCTGGGTCTGAGGAGACACCCGCACCCGCCATCTTGTGCTGTACTTGAATCGCTTCCGAGACAGCCCTGGCCAGAAAAGGCTGCCTTGAGTGTGGCGAACTCTTCAGAAGGGTTCTGAAAGTGGTCTGGCTCTCCTCCCCTCCCCGGGCCGTAAAGGCCTCGGGTGCAGCGACTCTATTCTTTCTGTGTTCTTCAGGCCCTGTCTTCCTTCCGCGCTGGCATTATTCAGGCACTCCATCGATATCGATTAAATTGGATGCCATCAGATGTACGGCACTAAGCCATGCGGCCAGGAGGGCAGCAAATCGCTTTAAAATGGCTAGCTGTGGGACATGTCACTTATCATCTTTGGTCTATAAAAGGGGGATAACAAGTAGTAACTACTTCACAGGTTTGTTATCAGGTTCGGATGGAGAGGGGGAACGGCATAGTGGGGGCCCACAGGAAGTGCTCAGTAAATATTCGATAATGTCATTGTTGTTACTATTCCCACCCAACGGTCCAAACTTGAAGCAAGTTTTTTTTTATTCCTTTGGCTCGGTAAATCTCTGCCAACTGCTTCGTTCCATGAGGGAAACACCCAAGAAGACAGAGCCCAGTGACCGTCCCTCGGAGCTGCTTTTCAGGTCTCCCATAAAGGCGCCGTTCTCCTGTGACTCACAGAAGAGAGAGGGAGGGCCAGCCGAGTGAGCCCTTTTGTGTCTCGCACGCCGGTGGAAAGGTCACTGTGATGCAACCACGTGACTGAGCCTGGGCCCAACAAAAGCCCGGCCCGGGATCGGCCGCCGAGCCCCGCTCCCGCTTCCTGCGGGTCACCGGGCGCAGCCCCGCTTCGCGCCCGAACGCCAGAACCATTTAATGATTTAAAAAGATCGAGATCAATGGCTTCAGCAATTTCTGGGAAGCAGTAACTCAGCGAGCTGTGGAAGGTTCTCAATTTGCTGTCTCCAGCCCGGCCCCGTGGCAGGATTTATGCTGAACGGGCTCCGTGAGGCAAATCTATCCTGGGACGGGGCCCCGTGCGCTCACCCCGCCCAGGAAGCGCTGGCATAGTGACATCACCCTCACAGCTGCCAAGTCTCCCTTGCTCTGAGGGGCACTCTCTCATTTCACATTAATTAGAAGGCCATTTTCCAAGCATTTCCATCCCATAATGAAGGGCTTTCTGCAGTGGCTCAGTGAAATATTAAAACATCTGACTTGGAATCTTAAAAAAAACAAAAAAAACAACAAAAAAAAAACCATCCTGCCTGTTCGGTCTGTATATTGTATAACCCTTCATGCACGGGGTGGGGGCGGGGGGGGGGGGAAGAGGATGGCTCGTCCCTGGGCCGGGGAGGGGGCTGGGGGATGACCATGCAGCCCCCATCACCACTGACCACCGTGCCGTCTTCTGCCCCCCTCACGCCTCTGAAAGGGACATGGGGGGGGGGGGGGAGCAGGAGGGAGGAAGGGACAGGAAGCTAAGGGAGTACAGAACGAGACCCTCTGATAGGACAGAAAACAGTAGGCCCTTATGATAGTGGGGGGAAGCCGCGGATCCCCGCGAGCTACGCCTCTGAGTATTTGCCCCCCGGCCTAGTCCCCTCCCACTCTGACTCCGTGCCTGGCCACGTGACTTGCTCTGGCCAATGGGGCCTTAGTAAGAGTGACAGGGCTGGAGGCTGGATTGGCACATGGGCGTTGTTCTTTTGGAGCAACTTGGGATTCAGCCGCCAGGCAAAGAAGCCCAAATTAGCCACCCGGAGAGAGACCCCAGCCCTCTGGCCATGCCGCTCGAAGAGCCAGACGTGTGGATGAAGCCGTCACACACATCCCAGCCCGTCCGCCAGGGGACGTCAGCCACCAGAGCTACCCCAGGCAAGACCAGCAGAAGATCCACCCAGCTGAGCCCTAGACAACCCACGGAATCACGAAGAAGAACAAAATCAGGCTTGTTTCCAGCCACCAAGTCTGGGGGTAGCGTGTTCCGCACCAGCGGAGAACCAGAAACGTTCCGTGATTCTCTGGCGGCCCCAAGGTCAGGCCCACCCCTTGTGGGTCATCCCTACTGAAAGTTTCCGGGAGGGCTGGCTGTCCTTAGCAGCCACCCTTCTCCTGCCCCCTAGCACTGTCACCTCTCCTGCGCAGCAAAAGCAGGGCTCCTGTTAAACCACGGTAACTACAGTTGTCGCACAGTAAATCTTGATTATCAGATGCTTTGCTCAGTCATGGCCCTTTACTGTTATAACAAACCAGAGCTCTGGGGTTATAAGAATGTAACAGAAAAATCTCCAAAGTTCCACCCTGGGGGGCAGAGGGTCTATTTGTGTAAGGCAGGGTGTGATGCTGAGAAATGATATTTGAATTACTAAAGATATCAATTCTATGTATTTAGATGCGCGTGTGTGTGTGTGTGCGCACGCGTGTGTGTGTGAGATTGTATATAGTGGCTATATATATATATAATTTCCTGGTTCATGCTATATCACAAACTAAGCTAAGTATTGAAAGGTTGTTTTGCTCTGTGGAAATCCTTGCTGTAATGAATTAATAAGAACACTGTGCAATCAACATATTAATTGTATGTAAATGGTGTTTTTTAAATGCTTTAAAACAATTTATTCCCCTGAGCATTTTAAATAGGCCCCCTGGAAAGTTGTTTATGTAGTCGTTCGCTTGGCAAACTTCTCACTCCTTCCTCGGTCCTTCTCGCGGGTTCATCAACCCACAAAGGAACGCTAGAGGAAGCCTTGTTGTCTCCCTCACTCTTCCTCGTGAGGTCCCAGGAGCTAATGTCCTGAGGGCTGGGGCTTGGGCCGTGCCAAAGCAATTCTGAAATTTGGTCGCTCGTTCTTCCTGTCAAATGTCTCTGTCCTTTCAGTTAATGCCTATCCTGCACAAGGTGCGGGCAAGGTGAAAACTTCCGCGGCTTTCAGGGACCGAGGAGAATCTATCAACCCACTAAAAACTGCCTTCTCCGCCCCTGCCACGTTCCCACCTTGGCATAGGAGAGTTGCTGGAGCCAGACATCCGGCGTGTTCCCAAGACAGCCATCAACATTAAAATGCCACAAGTCGGGGCACCTGGGTGGCTCAGTCAGTGGAGTGTCTGACTCTTGATTTTGGCTCAGGCCATGATCTCAGGGTTTTGTAGGTTCGAGCCCCAGGTCAGGCTCCGCGAGCTAACCTCAGGGAGCCTGCTTGGGATTCTCCCTCTCTCTCTTCCCCTCCCCTAGTGGCATTCTGTCTCGCTCTCAAAAATAAATAAATAAACTTAAAAGATAAAATGCCACAAGTCACAAAGGACATTCCTCCAGGAACTTCAGGACCTTCCCATCAAGCTCAAGCAATGAACCAGGGAACACACAGCACAAAAAGAAGATGTTCAATAAAGAAAATGCATGAGCCTCAGACATGGAAACAGCCACTGTTTTGTTTTGTTTTGGTTGGGTCTCTAAACAAATTAACCCAATTTCCAAATTTCCAATTTCCAGATTAACCCAACTTCCCAAGGACCTTGCTGATAAGTAAGGTTTCCAGTAAGTAAGGCCTGATCTGAGACAGGCCTGTTGTCCATCTAGAATTTTCCCGCAAGCCCCATGGAAGGATAATTCTATTTATTTTCTTAAGATACATAAGACGCCAGTATAGAAGAACCAGGCAGAGCCATTCTGGGCAAGTGTGCTTAGAATCAACCTTTCTCACCTGGAACATTCCAAGGGAGGTCCTCAGAACGTTGTCTTAAGTCCTTCTTCTTCCTCCTCCCTTCCCCCTTGCGATGACTCCATTTACTTTCCCCAGGCTCTCAAGAAGGAGGAACACGAGGCTTAAGGGGACAGTTAATGAAGCCACCGCACATTGTGACCTGGGACCACAACTGCAGCTACCTTGGTGGCCAAGGTGGCATCCGTAGGGGGGTGAAGTAGGGGAGTGGACGTGGACACCCAGCACTCCTACAGGCTGGAGGCCATCCTTGTGGCATCTGAGCTAAACAGAAACCTGTCATCTGTTGCTGGGGCTGAACTCAGCTTGATGAGGTTTGAAAAGCCCTTTGTCACCTGGTCTCACAATGGCAGCAGGGCTATAGCCAGGCCAGTCCCTGCACTGGTCAAATGCTGGTTTGCGTGTTTTTCCTGGCCTGCCCATACTGTAGGGAATCATAACCCTGGGGCTCCATTCCCCTTGGGCAAGAAAGGACGCAAGGAGGGAAGGAAGAGGGAGGGAGGGAGGGAGGGAGGAACAACTGACATTAAATGAGCAATTACTTTGTTAAATGTATATGCGTTAACTCCCTCAATCCCCACAACATTATGAAGTTGATACTTTTATTTTATTTATCCTCATGATACAGATGAGACAACCAAGGCTCTGAAAGTTCAGCAATTGGCCCAAGGGCACACGGCTAGGGAGCGAGGAGTTCAAGCCTATGAAGGATCTGGATCACCTCTAGGAGCCGAGCCCCCTAACCCACCAGATGGCCCATCTCCCCTAAGAACCAAGGCACGCAGTGGGGCGTGGCGGGGGGGGGGGTGCGGCATTCTGAGCTGGCATTCTAGGCAGGAAGTGACCTTGGGACTCTGCCTGGCTCCAAAGGGAAATTCTTCAAATGCGGGCAGGGCCAGCTTTGCACTCTCCAATTCAGGAAACCTCAAGCAGTGATGAGCTGAAGGTCTCTCTGCTTTCCTTCTGGACTCTGTGTATTTGGGAAGGAGACAGGAGCCAGCTGCCCTTCTCCACAGTCCCCCACGGCTGGCCATGACCCAACCCTGGAAAGGGGTGTGGAAGCTGCTCTGGATTTCCAGAAGCACCCGAGCCAGGGTGCTGAGGGCCAGGTGGGCCCATTCTGCCAGGCTGTGAGACTCCAACCTCAGGCCCCGGGGCGGGGAGGGTCCCCAGAGGCCCTCCGAGATAGACAGCAGCATCCGGGTCTTCCAGCTGGGCAGGCGGGTGAGGGCAGGTGGTTAGGCCAAGCCCTGCATCTTGGCTCCCATCCCCCCATCCCCCCACCCCCGCCCCCACACCACACCACATGCTCAGGGCACAAGATTTGCAAAGACAAAGATGTAAAGAACATTTGCAAACAGGACCAGAGGGGAGGCCAAAGCTGAATACAAAACAATGAAATCATGAGCGAGATATTTGGAACCTCCACAGAAGGGCATATTTGAGGGCGAAGTCTCTCAAGTTCACCAGTAGGTCACCAACTGGTCACCTAGTAAATACTTTTGGTAAAAGCCAGTCTGGGGCTGTCTTCCCCACCGACCGATCAGAAGAGAAGCAGCCTGGGGCAGGGTCCGGAAACCGCCTCCCCCCTCCCTGCACCTGCTGTTAAATTTTCATTGCTGGACTGGGGGCATGTGTCCCGAGAGCAGTGAACTTGGGGTATCAGGGCCGTTTACCAAGGGGTTCAGAGGGATTTCCGCATGTTAACGACTGGTGAGGGCTCGCTGGTGCAGGACAGTGGAGCAGACCCCTCCCATAGGGAAGACAGAATTCTGCTTTGTGACGCAGGTTCTCCCAGACCCCCAGGAATGGGCCCACAAGAAAGAGTCCCTTCCTGAGCAGACACCGTCTGCCCCCAGCACTGCAGAAACACAATGGCCCGTAGCACTGGCGCTCGTCCCCCACCCCCACCCCCACCCCTGCAGGGACACAGTGATTTTGTTTCCCAGGCTCAAGCTTGCTCTCGCTCTCTCTCAGGCCCGGCGCCTGGTCTGTGAGGCAGGCGTTTGTGAGCCGAAGGAGGAGGTCAAGGCCCCCACTGGCTATTTTCTGTGAAAAGCTAAGTGGCCTGGGGGGCTGGGAGGAAGACCTTGACCTCAGGAGCCCTAAGCCACCAGGCTGACAGCAGACAGCAAGGAAGGCCCTTGGGAACGGTGCTTTATTGAGGGACATGTGTCTTCATTTGAGGCAGCCTACATCTCATCCCAAAGGCGTGCTCTGAGGCTCGAGCTCCCTGACCCCTACCCAGACTCCCTCCGCGGTCGTGGCACTGACTGCAGAGAAAGGGGCTTCTCAAAGACCCTCAGAGTGAGGCTGACAGATGTCAGGAAAGAGTAACAGGAAACTCCCTGCCTCGCCCCAGAAGGGCTCCACCCAGGGCAGGGTAGGGACCTCCTAGGCTTAGCCCCCCAAACCTGGCTCCTCTTGGGCCAGAGATTCTGGAAGTTTGAAACTCCTACTCAGCATAGCAATCATGGGTTTGGATAATAAATTTCTTTTTCACCTATGGTTTTCCGGATGCACGCTAAAGAAATTGACCCTCGGAATCTTGTGGCTGGTCAGGAGGTCCCCAGATCCTCTGCCTTCTCTCCCATGGTGGGAAGGATTTTTGAATCTGCCAGTAGCCTTTTGAATCTGGAAATATCAGAGTGCAAGATTTTGGTGGTTTTTTTTTTTAAGTGATGATATTTAAAATGTTGAAAGACCATGAACTGTGCCCTAGACGCTGCCACTAATCTGCGGCGTTGGGAATAAATCATTTCGTCTCCGAGAGCCTCGTGTTTCCAAATATTAGGAAAACAAATCGCCCCCTCATCAGAGGAGATGACCGGAAGCACGGCCACCAAGACGCGACGCTGACTCTAACAGGCCCGTTGACCCAGGTTCCCGGGTTCCCAGCTCGGCTTAGCCGGGCTCGGTTCGGGGGTGCCCTCTGGGCCTGGGGGGTGGTGGCGGCGACGGTGGGGAAGGCCGCGGTCGGCCGCTCGGCGCTAGGCACAACCCGACAGCCAGGTTTAGGGCACCGCGGAGAGGGAGGCATGTGGCACCCTCGCTGGGCACTTTGCAAACGCGCGGGGCGGCGGGGCCGGGGCGGCTGGCGCCGGGGGCTACCGGGGACCCGATGCCCCTGCACGGCCGCGGGGGGTGAGCGGCGCGCGACCTGGGCGCCCGGCCTGGCTCGCAGGGTGCATTTACAGCCGGAGCGCGGCGCGTCCCAGCGCCCTTATCTCGCCGCCGCCGCCGCTCTGCAGGCGCGGGCGCCCGGGGCTCCCTCCCCTCCCCTCCCCCCCCCCCCGCCTCTCCCTCCCCCTCCTCCCCCGCCCGCCCGCCGCCCGCGCCTTTGTCTGGCCCGGCGGCGCGCTCCGAGCCAGCAGGGCGGGTAATTGGCGGCCCGAGGAGGCGAACCGGCCGGCCCGGCCTCCGCTAATGAGCGGGCGGAGCCGCGGGCAGGGCGCGGCGCGGGGGAGGGGGCTTCCGTGACCCGGCCGTGGCGGGGATCGGCGCCCCGAGGGACGTCCCCTCCCCGGCTCCCACGCGGTCCCCGGCGCGCGCCAATTACCCTGCGGCCGTGCCCAGGCCTCCGGCTGCCCCCGGGCCGCCCCCGCGTCCCCGAAGTGCCGGGGACGGAAGGCGCGGGCGGGAGGGTGGCGGCGGCGGGTGGCTTCCCGAGGGGGGGGTGTCTCGCCGTGCTGCGGGGGACCCCGGTAGCCCCGGAGGCCCTCAGTGGAGGGGGGGGGTGGAGTACGGGCTGGGAGGAGGGGGCTGCCCCCGGGGTCCGATGCCAGAGGGCACCCCTAGCGAAACCCGCAGGCAGCGAGGAAACCTGCTCCGTCAGAGCTGGTGATAAAATCCGCCCTCCTTTCTAAATTAATTATACTGAAGTCGCCGCACCCGGTCGCACGGGCTTGGATGGCCTATACCGAGGGGCGCCTTGGTCCCTGGCCCGGGGAGGCGGAATCACGTGTAGCTGGCTCAGAGAAACCTCCCTCTCTCCAAGCCCCAGTGTGCTGGGAATGACAGAGGCCAGCTGGGCTTCGGGCAGGGGAGAGAGGCGGTCAGGACTGGGAGACTTGAGGGGGAAGCCTTTTTCCGGCCAGCCCTCTCCCTCCAGGAAGCCGGCCGTGCTGCCAACACCTGATGCAGACTTCAAGGAGCCGGCCGCTTCCCTGTGGTTCAGTCCCCAACTCTCAGGAGTGGGATTTCCAGCAAACTGGCCCTGTGGCCCGCCCTCAACCAACGCTGGCCTCCACTGGTCCACCCTGCGTCTCCACTCCGCCCGTGGCCTCCATCTGTGTTCTTGAAGTCCCTGATGCTTCCTGTTAACAGGAGGCTTCACGGAAGCCTTTCAGATGTGGCTTCTCAGACTTGGAGGCTGAGACACTGCCTGTGAAAGGAAGGGCCCAGGTCTTGGGAACTTGGGAATTCGCGGGGAACCCCACACAGCTTCAAGGAACCACAAACAGCTCAGGACGGCCCTGGGCGGGGGATGGGGGGGGGGAGTTCCCCCAATGGCCTCCAAAGTCTCCCCACCTAGAAACCCCACCCTTTTCCCCCTTTCCTGCCAAACCTCCTGACAGGGGTCACCCAGGAACAGCCCACCCAGAATGAGCTTTTCCTCCTTTGTATTTACGTTTTTATCGAGCTGTAACTTACATCCAGTAAAGAACACGTATCTGAAGGGCACACACCTTGATTTTTTTACATATGTATATGCCTGCATGATCACCACCCAGGTCAATATAGAGAACATTTCCCGCAGAGACAGAAAGAGCACACTCATGGGTGAGCAGGGGAGAGGGGCAGAGGGAGAGAGAGAGAGAGAGAGAATCTTAAGCGAGCTCCACACTCAGCGGGGAGCCCGATGTGGGACTCAATCACACGACCCTGGGATCATGACCTGAGCCGAAATCGAGTGAGACGCTCAACCGACTAAGCCACCCAGGTGCCCCTGTGTATGGCTTCTTTCATTCATTGTCTGCCAGATCCATCCAGGCTGTTTGTGTGAAACGGTGGCTCATCCTTTTTAACTACTGAGTGGTATTCCATCCGTTGAATGTCCCACAATTTAGTTATCTGTCTGTTGATAGACACTTGGATTGTCTCCAACGTGGGGCCGTTGCCGCAAACATTCTGCTGTGTGACTTTGGGTGCATACGAGGACCCGTTTCTGTTGGGAGTACACCCACCCGTGGAACTGTTGGGCCATAGGTAGGCATGTGTTTCATTTAGTTGCCAGACAGTTTTCCAAAGTAGTTGTACCCAGTTAGCTTTTTGAAGCTGCAATTGGGGCACAGATGCTATTCAGAGAATTAAATGGCAGGCAGAGCATAATAATGACAGCAGACATAAATCGGAGCTTAGAATGTGCTAGGTACTACTCTAAGGGATTTGCATGTAATTAACATGTACTTACAAGCATTTATATGCAAACGTCGTCACAGTGCCTGATTTCATCTTTGAATGAGCACAAGATCTCCAGGGCTGCGGGCACGTTGATCTTTACGTTGATCTTTACGTCGCCTACCCCAGTTGGGATCCATTCTGTGTTTGTGAAATGAATCATCTCCATCTTATGGATGAGGAAACCGAGGTCCAGGAAGCGGTCACTTGTCTCCAGGCTCCTGGCCTTGCCGGCATTGTTATGAATCTAACTTATACTCCGCTTGAAGACTCCTTTCATTTTCTCCTTCTTACACCCCAGGTTGACACTGGCAGCACTCCAGTCCTCCGATCCCTTGGGACTCCTGTCTTTTTCTGTTGCTCTTGTGGAACGAACAGCCCTAACACCCAGCGACTCGACACAGCAGTTATCATTGTCTCTCCGGTCCCGGGAGCTGACTAGACTCAGCTAAATGGTTCCGACTTGGGTCTCTCAAGCGGCTGCAACTGCAGTCGTCTGCAGCATGGACCGAGCTGGATGCCCAAGATGGCACGTCCACATGGCTGGTGGTTGACGCGGGCTGTCAGCCCACAGCTCAGCCGGCGCTGTCAACGGGAGCGTCTCCACGTGGCTTGGGCTTCCCATAACATGGCAGCTGGGTTCTGAGAGGAGTGTCCCAAGAGCAGGTGTCTCAAGAGGAAGCCACCAGGCCAATTAGGGGCTACACCCAGAATGGATATAGATTCACTTCCGGCATATTGTAACGATCAAAGAAAGGTATCAGAGGGTCTCTCCAGAGTCAAAGGAATGGCGACAGACTTGATGGAGGAGTCGCAGGTCATGTTGCAGAAGACGTCGTGGAAATGACAGCCGTAGCTGTTAACCGTCTTTGTAAAGTACACACCTTCCTCGTCTTCTTACCTTGCTTCCCAGCTGTAGGTTCCAGGAAGGCCAGAAACATCCCTCCAACCCTTTGGTTCTTGAAGCTTCAAGGTTCCCAGGACCCCTCCCATTTCCGGTCAAAACCACCCGGGCCCTTGTGGTGTCCACACTGCTCCACACCCTGAGGCAGTTCACCGTTCCCTAGAGTGCACGGCTACTCTGGGTCCCTGCTCACAAACATCAGTTCCTGTCCAAGTTCTGAGAACTGTCACCACTCTGGAATGTCCCAGCCCGAGCCTTGCCATCTCAGCAACCCCGCCCCAGCCGCCACCTGTCCAGGCCTTCCCCTCCTGACAATCATCCCTTCTCAGGCAAACACAGAGGCCACTGGGACACCTGACCAAACTGGGATCCTCCTAAGGCCATCTGCGGTGCTGGCGGCAGGGAGGGGGGCCCTCTACCCCTGTGCATTACCCGTTTGAAAGAGCCAACAACGGTCTGTCCAGCTGGAAGACTGGGGTTGGAATCCCTCCTCTGCTGCTAACTGGCTGTGTGATCCGGGGCAAGCGGGGAAGCCATTCCGTGCCTTGGTGTCCCTAACTACGGAATGGATGTCATTACGGGATGCAGAGGGTTGGGGTGGGGATCGACGATACGTGAGCATGTGGTACCGTGCAAGGTGCCAAGAGTAGAGGCTCGCAGAACCGAGACCCCTTTCCCCAGACTTCGAAGCTAAGCTTTCAAAGTAAACTTTTTCCACGTGATTCGTTTTTCTATTTGATGAATTTACACCAAGCACACCCACCCACTTAATCGGCCCCCAGATCAAGAAGTAGACGTTATCAGCACCCAGGAGTCCCTGTCCCCTGAGAGTTCCTCTCGACCGTCCAGGACCATCCAGACTTGTAACACCCTAGACTAATATCCGGCCTCGTCCATGGCAGCCAAGTCATCTGCCCGATTGGCAAACAAGACAGTCATCTATCTGGTGTGATTTGAAAAGAGCCAGCAAATCCAGCTCCCGCTGTGCCGAAATTTCCCCTATTATGGAGTCATCCTTTTGTGTGAAGCCTTGCCCCCACCCACGGTTGCCTTTTAAAATGCAAATCCATCTGTGTTGGGGTAACAGCAATTGCCCAGTCCCACAGGAAAAAAACATATCTGGTCAACCTTTTCACATTGGCTCTCAAAACCGTAGAACCTCCTTAACCAGAAAAGAAATGCAGAAAAGGAGAGAAGCGCGGGTAGAGGAAGACAGACTCTACCTCCTTCATCATCTTGCCCGAGGCCGGTTCGCCCTTTTGGCGTGGGTGGGTTTTTTTTAATGCATATGTTAAAATCTGGTGTTTGAGGGAGTTAAGAACCCAACCCCACCACCACCCCCCCCCCCCCCAGTTGCCATCAACCTCGGCAATGCCATCAAGCCACTCAACGCATGGAAAAGGAGCAGGTGGTGGCGGAAAACGAAGCCTGTGGGTCCGCAGGGGTGTGACCTCACCCTGCTCTCCCAATATACCTTGTCTAAGCTAGGCCCGGGAGAGCTTCTGGTGCTATGACGTCATCAGATGTCAGGCCTTTGACAAATGAGTCCGGCCCGCAGCTGGAGCCTTTGATAAGCCATTTGCAGGCGTCTGGGAGACATCCACGCTGGTCTTGGGAATGCATCCTAGCCCCATCTCAAATTCACATCTTTTCAGGGTTGCTTTTTTTTTTTTTTTTTTTTTTTATAAAAGCACGCCATGCATCTGATGCACGGCCTAAAATATTTTTTTCTTTTTTCCTGACATCTCACCTTTTCTCTTTATTTTATTTTTTTAAGGAAAAGAAAATATTCACTCCAAGGTTCATTTAGTTTCTGGGTAATAACTGTCAGATATTAACGGATAGCCCCATACATCCAGCATAAAATAATAGAATTTGTTGAGTGCATTAGACATCCAATAATGGGCACGGCGGATGGTGTTGCAGAGCTGAAGAAGGGCTTCTCTCAGTAAAAGAGAATGCATGCTATGACAAACAAAATATAAAGGACATTTGTCCAAATGCCCTCTTGTGCCTTCATCCATTTGCACACGCAAGTCCCCCTAACCTGGAAAGCGTGTCTCTTGACTTTCTCTCCTATACGCCCTTCTCCTCATTCAGCAAGACTCAAATCCGCCTCACCCCTTCCGGGAAGCATTGCCCTCAGCCCTTCCTCTGTAGCCCCCCACCCCCACCCCCGTCCCCGTAGCATCCCGGGCTCGCTCCTGCCACGGCACTTGTCATACGGCATCGTGACCGTAAACCGCACTTTTGTCCTCTGCCAGCCCCGAGCTCCTTGATGGCGGGGCCGCGTCCTCTCCCTGTGCATTCCCAGCACCTAACGCTGAGACTCAGGCGAGCAGACGGCACCCGTGCCCGCCCGTGCCCCCGGCCCTGACCGCTTCAGGGCAGGTGTCTCCAATTCCAGCGAGCAGCATTCGCATCGCGGCCCGAGTGTTTTCTCCGGCTCCCGCAGCCCATGTCTCTGCTCCGGCGGCAGCCTGGAAGAGGTAGGGAGTTGACGCCCTGCCCAACAGCCCTCGAATCCTGCCCGAAGGGAGTTGGCATACTCTTGCCCCTCCCTGCATGGGAAAACTGGGGCTTGTGCTCAACATCGGTCTGAGAAGATCCCCAGTGATATTAAATCCTGATTGCCCACGGTGGTCACAGGCTGGATAGCAGGCTCTGCCCTGCCTGCCTTCTCTTCCCTGCCTCACTTGCCTGCTCCACGCCCCCCCCCCTCCACCGACGCTTCCTGGAATCACCTCCCGAATAAATTACTTGAGTTCAAAACACTTGTCCAGGGTCGGCCTCTGAACCACATGTTACATGCACAATAAGTCATCTTTGAACGAACGAAGAAATGAATGATGGAATTTTTTGAAATGTTTATTTATTTTTGACAGAGGAGGAGACAGAGCGCTAGCGGGCCGGGAGGGCGGGGCAGAGAGAGAGAGAGAGAGGGGGACACAGAATCCGAAGCAGGCTCCAGGCTCCAAGCTGTCAGCACAGAGCCTGACCCGGGGCTCAAACCCAAGAACCGTGACGTCGTGACCTGAGCTGAAGACAGACGCTTGACCAACTGAGCCACCCAGGTGCCCCTAGAATGACGGAATTTTTATAGCACAAATACCGAAAGGAGCTCACGGGCTGGATTTTCTGTAGGGTCTGTATTATCCATTTTAGGTGACCGCATGGACTCAAAGTCTCCTTGGAAAGTTCTTCACCTTGGAGCAAGCAGATACGGCCAAGTGACAGGGAACCAGGAAAATTCATACTGCGCGGTGGAAACCATGCATATGTGGTTTTGATTTGGGTCTGCTGGCCACCGTGCTTCCCCGTTTTCCTTCTTCTCTGATCTATCACATGGCAGCTTCAGGTGGGTTGGGGGTTCTATTTAAGTAAGAAGCTGCCAGGCTGTGTGTGCTATGCCTTTCCCCAGGGTAGACGTCAGCAGCTGAAAGTCTGGCGTCACTGTTGTCTGTCAGTCCGTGTGGCTACCAGAAGGGGCCAGGAAATCAGGAAACAAGTGAAGGTGGGGCTGAGAGCCCACGGTTTGAGTTCACCGATTGCCCTTTTCCTCAATGATTATCGGTCCATTAGACTCGAGCCTGGTTCTAAAAGATGATTTCCTGCCCAGCCTGATGTTTCTGCCACTTATATGGTTCAAAGGGCTTTTTCTGGAGGTGCTCAAACTTCTCAGAGACAAGGCTGACCACACTGCCATTCTTTCTACTTCAAAAATTCTTTGAAAATTTTAGAACATCCGGACTTCTAATAAACTAAAATTTATCTGCCATTCTCACGTCCCTGTGTTTCCCGGCAGGATTTCAGAATTGTGATTTTCTTTTCTTAGGCCTCCTTGGAGGCAAAAGAGGCTGGATGCCCAGTTGGCCTACAGGTGGGAAAGGAACCCAACAAAAAGAGCTAATGTGTATTCAGAATTAGAATGTTTATATTACCTCCTTGACCTTCACCCAACCCACGGGACACTGGGCCCTAGGGTTAGGTTGTTGGGGGACTTGCTGGGTCCCCCTGGGATGCCCCAAGGAAGACAGAGGCAGTAGGCAACTCTAACATATGTTTTCACATCATTCCGGCTACTCGAAAGCAACAACAGCAGCAAATGCCCCGTGCTTCAAGAGCTGTCTCCAAGTTTGAGAAAGAAAAAGGCATTTAATGAATGACCTGCATCAGGGAATCCCCTGCTCTCACACCATATGCTCGGGTGCCTTTGTCCAGCCACAGGACAGGGGAATTGCCTTGAAACCCTCTCTGGAACTGGTCTGACTCCCAAAGCAATGGTGCTCTCAGCCGAATGATTCAGGAAAACTCCTGTTTCCCAAGGGGGAAAAGCCAATTTGGGTAAGAGAATGGCTCTTGAACTATAGAAGTTCAAGTCATTTCCTCTACGACTCTTCACAGTGCTGTATTGCCAAGTGTGGGAGGCAGAATAATGGCTCCCAAAGATGTCTGCGTCCTGGTCCCCAGAACCTGTGAATATGTTACTTTATACAACCGATGGAATTAAGGTAACTGCCTTGAGATGGGGCCGTGATCCTGGATGTAATCACAAGGGTACTTCCAAGTAGAAGAAGGAAGTGGGCAGGGAGGCCAGAAGCCTGCTATTGCTGGCTTGAAGATGGACAAAAGGGGCCGTGAGCCAAGGGATGTGGGAAGCTGCTAGAAAGTGGAAAAGGCAAGGAAATGGATTCTTCCCTAGGCCTCCAGAAGGGAACACAGCCCTGCCGACATCTTGCTGTCAGCCTAGTGAGACCCACTTCAGGTTGCTAACCTTCAGAATTGTAAGATAACAAACTCGTGTTTTTAAAAGTCACTACATTTGGGGCGCCCAGGGTGGGGGGGCTCAGTCGGTGAAGCGTCCGACTCTTGGTTTCGGTGCTGGTCACGATCTCACGGTTTGGGAGTTCGAGCCCCGCCCCCCGAGCCCCGCGTCGGGCTCTGTGCTGACCGCGCAGAGCCTGCTGGGGGATTCTCTCTCCCCTCCCTCTCTGTCCTTCCCCTACTCAGGCTCTTTCTCTCTCAAAAAATAAATAGGGAAGCATTAAAAAAAAAAAAAAGTCCCTACTTTTGTGGTAACTTGTTACTGTAGCAATACAATGCCAACACAGCATGGCCCCCGGGAGGCTCCCACGCTGATAGGCTGCTCAGATGCCCCGTGAGTGCTGTGGGGATGGGGTAACCTCGTAATTACCCCTTCGAAAGGTTCCAGGAAAAACTGCAGAGGGCCCCCACTTCTTGGGAGACAGACAAAAACGGGTCCCCACCAAACGTCAGGGTATAAGAAGATACCCAGCCTCTGCACTCACCCAAGAGACAAGTGCCACAGGAACCAACAAACGTTGTCCTTGCAGGGACTCTC
Organism: Panthera pardus; assembly: GCF_024362965.1. Lineage (NCBI taxonomy): Eukaryota > Metazoa > Chordata > Mammalia > Carnivora > Felidae > Panthera > Panthera pardus. The sequence goes on along the minus strand of NW_026526843.1, from coordinate 90,427,945 downwards.
TGAGCTGAAAGCTCTAGCCCAGCTGTTCCTTAGCACTGCAGGTGGCTTTAATTGCATCTAGAACCGTAAACCAGTGGTTCCCAAACCTGGTTGGGCCTCAGAATTACTTGCAAGCACTTTGCTAAAGAAGCCCGGGGCTACCCCAGCACTGCCCTTAGCGGCTTCATCCCGGGAACCCTTCCCTCAGAATCTCTGAGGGTGAGGACTTGTAATCTGTGTTTTGTGTGTGTGTGTTTGTTTGTTTGCTTGCTTGCTTGCTTTTAAGTAGGCTCCACACCCAACCTGGGGCTCAAAGTCACAACTCCGAGATCAAACGTCGCATGTTCTACCGACTGAGACGGTCGGACTCCCCTGGGAATCTGAGTTTTTAACGAGCATCTCCAGGAGATTCTGACACCTCTCTGTGGACCTGGAAAGAGGAAAGCTGTCCTGAATTGCTCAGCTTTCAGAGCCTCAAGAGATGTCTCAACTGGCTAAGATACGTGGGTTCCAAAACCCTCACCGAGAGCTGCGTTAATGAAGGAGTTTTGCCGTGAGAACGTAAACTCGTAACCTACGTGGTTTTCACCTCGACGGTCTCCAGTTGAAGGCTGGTCCCAGAGTTGAAAGCCCACCACATCAGCAAAGGTTCCAGCTCCACCACATTTCCTGGAGCCATGGCCTCCGCCTTGGGGCCCCACTGCTCCAAGACCTCCGGTAACAGAATACCCAACATGGCAGAGATCGTCGGTTGACCACTCAATAGCTTCTCCTTCCTTATTCCTTGCTAACAGAAGCTGGTATTTGCTGGCAGGCAGCGAGTGAACAGGAAAGGTGGGTCCCCTGCCCCAGCCTCAGAGGGACAGTTTTTCTAATCCATACGTGGGGAGTCCCAATCCTCTTTGCTAGTGATTGAGGAAGAAATGATCCCATGACCCGATTCTGAATAAGAGGTCCCAACTGGAACTCTGCTGGACGCTTCCTAAGAGAAAACATCCCGGGAAGGTTCTTTCCTACTCATGCTGTTCCTTCCGGCTCAGGACGCTATTATGTGGGGACGTAAAGCTTGGCGCTGTACCTGCCATTTTGCGACCATGCGGTGACAGATTTAAGGATTGAAAGAGACACGCGAAAGATCGCAGAGCTGAACGGGCTCAGTGCCTGGAGCCTGCTTCGGATTCTGTGTCTCCTTCTCTCTCTGCCCCTCCCCCGCTCGCGCTCGGTCTCTCTCTGTGTCAGAAATAAATAAACATTAAAAAAAAAATTTAAAGATCGCAGAGCTGAAAAATGAAGAAGAGTAGCCCCCGGTAAAATTATTGGGTAGCTTGACCAACCTTGTAAACATCTAGCTCCAGACTTCTGAGCATGGGGGAGGGGAGCTAAAAGTCGGTGTTGTTTAGGCCGCCGTTAACCATTCTCTATGGCAGATTTTAAACCTGACCCCCCCCACCCCCAATTTTCTGACATCCCCTCCATCGAGAGGTGAGTCTATGTCTCCTCCTCTTGAATCTGGGCTCTGTGACCCCTTGGTCAGTAAGATATGATGGAAGGGTGCCTGTTTCCAGGCCCAGGTTCTAAGAAACAGGCCATAGTCTCCTTCCGGTCTCCTGGGATGTCTGCTTTTAGAAGCCAGACTGGAAGCTGTGAGGAACTTCTGAGCAGCCTGTAGAGAGGCCCACGTGGTGGACAGGAAACGAGGGCCCTGGTCCCCAGCCCGGCTGTGCTCCCCACTGGCCGCCAGCACCAACTGGCCAGCCGTTTGAGGGAGCCATCTCAAAAGCGGCCCATCCCTTCCCAAGCCGAACAGTGCCAGCTGATGCCACGTGGAGCAGAGATGAGCCTTCCCCACCAAGCTCTGCTCAAATTACAGATTCGTGAGATCAGTAAGTGATTCTTCCTCTTTTAAGCCACCAAGTTGTGGGGTATTTTTTTTTTAAGTTTATTTATTTTGAGAGAGACAGGGTGCGTGGGGGAGTGGGGGAGGAGCAGAGAGAGCCGGAGAGAGAGAATCCCCAGCAGGCTCCCCGCTGACAGCACAGAGCCCGACGCGGGGCTCCAACTCACAAACCGTGAGATCGTGACCTGAGCCGAAGTCGAAGTCGATGCTTAACCGACTGAGCCACCCAGGCACCCCTGGCTTTGGTTCTAACCGCTTAACTCCCCATCTTAGCATGAAGGCAACCCTAGACAATACATAAGGAATGGGTGTGGCCAGGTTCCAATAAAACATACTTGATAAAAACAGGCGGTGAACAGGATTTGACCATCAGAAGTTTATGGACTTCTACTGTAGATCAAGGCTACACATTCTGCCTCACCCCCACCCCCCCCCCCCAAGCCTGACTCCTTCTGTCAGTCATTGTCCTGGTCCTCATGTCACCCAGGAAGAGATGACTGGACCTATTGTCATCATCCGTCATGATGTTTTCACCAGCCAGCGGGGAAGTTGAAAAACTCAACTCTCTACTATCCATTGAACCTGGGGCTTGACCAAAAAGCCTTCCAAAAGCCTGTGGTTTCTCCCTGGGAGCCCAGACATCAAAACCATAAGGAGTCTTCCCCAGGCAAATCGTTACCCCCATTTGACACTCTATTTAATGGAAAGCCTTTCCCAGAAATAAGTATATTAAAATAAGCTTTGCATTTTTTACATTAACTGAAATTTGATGCAAATTGATAATAAATTACCTTCCCCCTACTCATTCATTTGGGAATCACATAAACTAGTTTACAGTTATGTATTATTACATTTCACATTAATATAGCCATAGGAAGCTAGGCTTTGGAGAAATTTGCTTCCCAGCAAACCATCAGAAATCGAGGAGGTAAAAGTGGGATTTGGTAAGATAGCTGACTGTCCTAATGTGCCAGCCACTCAGAGTTGTGAAAAGTAAGGCATCAGTGCACTGCTCAAGGCTCAACTAATTCATCAAGTGACCACCATTGGTCTTATGTAACTGGCATCATTTTTTCTCACTTTGGGATTTTATAGACTGCCTTCCTTCCTTGCCTCCTTCCTTCCTTCCTCCCTCCTTCCCTCCCTCCCTGCCTCCCTCCTTTCCTTTCCTTTCTTCCTTCTGTCTTTCCTTCCTTCCTTCCTTTCTTCCTTCTTCCCTTCCATTGACTTCCACATGAGTACTTTTGGGATCATGAACAATGTACTACTTTTGGATGGCAATAACTATGTTAGAGAACGAAAAAGGTTTCCTATCTAATGGAAACATGACAGCTTAAGCAAAGGAGCAAACTGACTAAAGGCATTCACAGTAGAATTTCTTATATACCTTTACATCTAAAATATAAGTGCAGGGGCGCCTGGCTGGCTTGGTTGGTAGAGCTCCCAACTCTCGATCTCGGGGTTGTAGGCTCAAGCCCCACGTTGGGTGGAGACATTATAAAAATAAAATCTTTACAAAAATAAATAAAATAATACAAAAAATATATGTTCCGCGGAGACTTCTGTTTAAAGATGGTGGACTGAACACACACACACACACACACACACACACACACACGCTTGCCTTCCCCCTTTAACACATCATTAAACAAAGGAAAGGACTTTTTAAAAGTCAAACTCACAAAGGCAGAGAGAATGGGAGAGGTGTCAAGACCACACCTTTGAGAAACAAGTGAATGAGTAGTAACTGACTGGGCGGACTTGGGAACGTAAAGACTAAGCAGGCAGTGGCATGAGGGACGGGAGAGCCCAGAGCCTCTAGTGCACCCTAGAAACGCCCAAATACAGGTGACAGAAATGGGTGACACTACTCAACTTTCTACAGACAGGATCCCGATGTTCCCTGCATGGTCCCTGGTGAAGATCTCTAGACAAGGGATTACCAGGTCGAGTTGAGTGGAAGATACGAATACCATCTGGACAAGGGGTTCAGTGAAGTCCGTGTTCTGACTATTGGGGCAAGTCGTTCTCTCTCTCACCAGCTTTCAGAATGACGGCGGGCAGGCTTATCCACCTCTTAGGCAAGAAACTGGACCCTCTTACTCTGAGGATTGCGGCCAGCCCAAGAAGAGAGGTCTGATACTGACTCCTCAACGTGAACCGATAACCAAGGGTCAGCAGACACTTGCAGGAAGTCTCTAACTTGAAAGAGGAATGCCAAAGCCGATCAATAAAAACCTTGGGAGGAACAAAGACAATGCGGGGCCGGGCGGGGGGGGGGGGGGGAGCTTGAAGAAAAACTGCTAATGTTGTCAGTGAAACACTGTGGTGACAATACCTAGTGTTTGCTATATAGAGATACTCTTCTAATCTCTTCCCATTAATAAATTCATTTAATCCTTGCAGTAGCCCTGTAAGGTAGGTATAATCGTTATGCCCATTTTAAAGATGAGAAAAATGAGGCCCAAAGAGGTTAAGGAAGTTACCTAAGTTTATATAATGAGTAGGTAGGATCTAAACCCAAGTGATTTGGTTCAGTCTGCACTCTAATGATGGTACAATTTTGCATCCCTGAAGCAAAGGCAGGATGGTGTTGAACAGGAAATTTTGGAAAACCCAAAAACAAAACAAAATAGCTCTTGAGAATTAAAAATCCTGTAGAAGAAATTAAAAAAATCAATAGAACTGTTGGAAGATGAATGAGAAAAGTTTCCCAAAGGCAGAGCAAAAAAGACAGAGATGGGAATTAGGACAGAAGCGATAAGAAAACTGAAGGATCTGCCCAGGACTTCCAACATCTGAATAATAGCCATTCTAGAAAAAAGGAGAGAAAATGAAGGGGGGGATATCGTCAAAGAAAATAATTCAGGAAACTTTCTTAGAACCAATAAATATACATTTCCAGATTGAAAGGGTCTCCTAAGTATCCAACCCAATGGAAATGGACCTACGCAAAGGCACACACCATTGCTCAACTTTAGAACTTGGAACAAAGACAAGACCCTAAAGGCTTCCAAAGAGAAAAAAACATGGATTGCATTAAAAATTGAGCAATCAGAATGGTATAGGAGTTCTCGGCAGCAACTGGAAGCTAAAAGGTGACGGAGGAATGCCTTCAAAATGCTAAGAGGAAATGATTTCCAACTCAGCATGCTATACTCGGAAAAACAAATATGACAACTAAACACGAGGAAACACAAAGACATTTGCAACCATGAAGATCCTTAAAAATGTATGTTCTGTGCACCCTTTCTCAGGAAGCTAATGGAGAAGGCATTCCTACCAAACAAGGGAGTAAACCAAGAAAAAGACATGGGATCTAGGAAATAGGAAATCTACTATAGCAGAGTTAAAGAAAGGGTCCCAGGAAGACGGTAAAGAGAGATTCAGGAAGACAGTTGTAAAACAGGAGGAGAGGGGAAAAACAGTCCAGGCTAAAGGTTGGATTCCAGAAGCGATGTCTCTAAGAAGGTCGAATAGATCAAATATTTTCTGTGCTTGATTATGCTAAGAGGAAATTTAGACAACTGGAGATTTGGGGGTTGAGTTCGCAATAGGTTCACAGAAAAATGTCATAGGTATCTACTGCTGTTCAACAAACCATTCAAAAATGTCGTGGCTTACTCTGGAAAACAGTGTAGAGATTCCCCAAAAAATCAAAAATAGAACTACCCTACGACCCAGCAATAGCACTACTAGGAATTTATCCAAAGGATACAGGAGTGCTGATTCATAGGGGCACTTGTACCCCAATGTTTATAGCAGCACTTTCAACAATAGCCAAATCATGGAAAGAGCCCAAATGTCCATCAACTGATGAATGGATAAAGAAGATGTGGTTTATATGTATGCAATGGAATACTACTTGGCAATGAGAAAGAATGAAATCTGGCCATTTGCAGCAACGTGGATGGAACTGGAGGGTATTATGCTGAGTGAAATAAGTCAGTCACACAAAGACAGATATCATATATTTTCACCCATATGTGGATCTTAAGAAACCTAACAGAAGACCATGGGGGAAGGGAAGGGGAAAAAAAATAGGTACAAACAGAGAGGGAGGGAGGCAAACCATAAGGGACTCTTAAATACAGAGAACACACTGAAGGTGGATGGTGGGGGAGAGGGGAAAATGGGTGATGGGCATTGAGGAGGGCACTTACTGGGATGAGCACTGGGTATTGCGTGTAAGCGATGAACCACGGGAATCTACCCCAAAAACCAAGGGCACACTTTACACACCGTATGTTAGCCAATTTGACAATAAGTTATATTTTAAAAATAAGAAAAAATAAAAACAAACAAATAAATAAATATTCTTTTACCATGTCGTGGCTGAAAACAACCACCACTTAATTTGGTCACAAGTTCATGGAGCAACAACTTGGGCTGGCATCTGGGTGGTTCTATTGGCCTCGCCTGTGGTCACTTACCCAGTTGCAGTCACCTGGCTGAGGCTGGATGGTCCAAGATGGCCCCACTCGCAAGGCCGGTGTTGGCCAGGCCTCCCTTGGCTGGGAAGTCTCTGTTTCCCTCTACGTGGCCTCACCAGCGAGATAGCTCGCCCTCAGTCACATGTTGGTCTCGGGTTTCAAACTGCCTCACATTTGCCAACAGTGTCCGTGGGAGGCGGAATAACAGCCCCCGCCCCACAAATGTCCACGATGTAATCCGCAAACCTGTGAGATGTAATCCGCAAACCCGTGAATGTTACCTCTACTGGCAGAAAGGACTTTGCAGATATGATTAGATTAAGGATCTTGAGATGCAGGGGCCTTGTATGGGCCTTTCACTGTTTCAAATATATGCACGTAGAGTATGACAAAAATAGAAACGAGGATTTTGAAAGGAAGGCACACTACATCTCCCATATGACAGGACAATCTCTCACTGGCGATCCAAAGCCAATGTTGAAGCTGTGCTTTCCCCTCACTAATAAACAAGTACAAATAAACTTAAAAGGCAATGTCTTATACAAATACATGCAGATAAAACCAAAGGGCCTCAAATAGAAGTGAAGGCTCCAAGCCACATAGCCTGCAGGCTGATGAAAGGCCACCATAATGTTAACAGGCATTTGCCGCCTGATAGTTATAAAGGTAATTTATACCCAGAACATTCCCACCCATGTGAGAGAATGACCCTCCATTTTACTACATGTTGTATTAATGTCAATCAATATATGTTTGAGGGCTTTATACATTATGGATAATAATGTTGGAGCTTTGCAAACCATTCCTCTTGGGGGAGCTACACAAAATTCTACAGGAGAGAATAAAGCAAAGTGACCCCGGCCTGAATGGCCAGGCTCTCTTTGGGTTCGTTAGATGTTAATCAGCTCCAGTGCGCACATGAGACCGGAAACCGGTCCACCCCCAGGCTGAAAATAGGTAATGCCCATGGGGGTGAGGCCATTTGAAATGGGAAAACGGGGTCTGGATCTGTGCAGGAGGGAGGCCCCCAGGCCAAGAGTCTTACCCCTGGACCATGAGGCTGTGCCGAGGAAAGGCAGCCCTGCGGATGGGCTGGGGGACCTTGGCCAAGTCAGTTACTCTACACCTGAGGGGTTGCCTTTAAAGTCGGGCATGCTAGTTAATTAACTCGAGGGGGAGAACCCTTTCACAAGGTTTCCGTGTTATCACATCGCCACATTGTGCTCTTGAAGTATCTTAGCGATCGTGATTTGTCAATTACACCTCAACAGAGACGAAAAGCTAAAAAACGATAACAATAAAATAAAACACGGACACCCTAATCACCCATACTTGAGGGTGTTGTGAGGATGAGAAAAAAATCTAAACTATAAATTCACTTTTGAAAACTCCTATTTCCCCTTGCAGTCCCTTCTACTTCCCCTGACTTGACTCTGGGCTTGGCCCCATGACTAGACTCCTTGAGATGCCTCATGTGTTTCTGTTTGCCTTCCTCCCCCCCCCCCCCCCCGCCCCGGCTATTGTCATTGGAAGAACTTGCCCCCGGACGTTTCGAGGTCCAAGAAACATGTAGAGTAAATCTGGACCCAGCTTGTAGCTCGGAGTTCAGCCCAGCTGATCCAGTCTAGATGAACAGAGCCCCCTCAGCCCACTCACGTAGGGAAGAGAAATAAATGCTTATGACGGTGCCACTGAGACTTGCGTGGCTGCTTCTTACACAGCAAGAGTTGACTCATTCATGCGATTAAGCCAAGAGGCTATAAGGACAAGAGGACCAAGAGCTGGAAGGGAAGGAAGGCAGGCAGCTCACCTGTAGGCAGTGGCCATCCAGAAAGCACCCAGAGTGCTGGGACCTTAGAATAAAGATATGCTGTGCGCCGAGAAGCTCAGATGATCTTACTAGAATTCTTGAGATATGAAATTCTTACTTCATGAGCAGATGGTTTTATGCCTTTTAAAACATTTACATTTTAGAATATCTTCCTTTTCCTTAGCTTTGGTGGTGGTCTGCCCACTTTGCCAATGGGGAAAGAGAAAGATCTGTGTCCACGGTAGGGCTGGAGAAAAAGGAACAGCGACCTCTTGGAGTCCAGGCATAATCATGGAAGTGCGTATAAACATCGCTGCGGAAAAGGCAGAGATTCAGGGCGAGGAAATCAGGCAACCCGAGTGGTGCTTCTTGCCTGGAGTTGTTTCTCCTCTGAGGTCTCCTTTCATGCCCTGGAGCACTCAGCACTGTGTTAAGTTTAAGCACATAATTCCTGTATGCAACCACAATTTACTTGGGTTTGAATTGCAGGCATAATTCAAAGCTGTTCCACTAGATCCTGAACCCTTTGAGTACAAGAATGTCTTACTCTTCTGAGCCTCTCCTGTGGTTTTGCACGGAGCCTAGCCCATGTTACATGGATGGATGGATGGATGGATGGATGTTGGTTAAATACATGGATGGATGAATGGATGGATGGATGGATGGATAAATACTCACTTCTTGGAATTTGTGCAAGTGTAAACCTATACAGAATAGAGACATTTTTGCTTGGAGATAATCCTATTTAATAAAGACTTCATGTAAAGTTCTCTAAATCACTTTCTATATTGTAAGTGCTCAAATATCTTTAACGTTATTGCTATCATTTAATAATATTTGCAAGCTTCCTCCACTATCTGGCAACTAAGAGAGGTCATTTAAAACAAGTTCTCTGACATCTAGAAACTTACTGTGTTTTGCTTGTTTTTAAAGTTTATTTTGAGAGAGAGAGAGAGAGAGAACGAGCAGGGGAGGGGCAGAGAGAAGGAGAGACACAGGGAGAATACAGGATCTCAAGCAGGCTCCATGCGGTCAGCATGGAGCCTGACTTGGGGCTCGAACCCACGAGCCTGGGGTCCTGGCCTGAGCCGAAGTCAAGAGTTGGACGCTTAACGGACTGAGCCACCCAGGCACCCCAGGAACTTACTGGGTTAACACAGTCTTTAAATTTCAATAGTAGTCATGCTTTGGTTATGTATCGTTTCTCAGTCTCGTTAATTTCCTATTTCTTGTAGCCTAAATGTTAAGCCATTGGCACAAGTGTGTTACAGCGGAGGGCCAGATAAACCAGGTGATCTTAGAAAATAGCTGCTCTGCCCCATGATGACAGAGTACGCTGGAGCCCCAGCCAGCTCACCCTCATAGTGAGAGTCACATAGAGGACGTGGCAGAAAACTCACGCACCGAGCACATCCGGGTGAAGGTGACCGCCCGCAGATCGGGGGGCAGAGTACGTTTTCCCAAACACCAGTTGCCTCTGAATATTGTCTCTTCCTGGCCCACTCCTTACCTCTCTGATGCCCATGACTTGCCTCACCACCCAGATCCTGCTTCCAGGTTCCGGACACCCTCAACTTGCCCGTTGAGCCTCCCGTCTGCCACCTGCCGTCCTCCACACTCCTCTCCAACCTCAATCCTTAACCTCAGCACCTGCCCCATCCCGAGCCGGTGTCCTCCTCCCTGGCCCAGGACTCCACCTGCAAACGTCGAGGCATTTATTTCTGTTCATTGATTTCAATTTGCTGTGCAGTCATTTCCTGGGCTCCCATTGGCCCACGCGCTCCGAGCCCTCTTCCAGGCTCAACCCAGAGCTACACGGAAGCCGCTTCCGTATGTGAGCCCGCGCTGAGCAAATGGGAAAAGAGTTTCGAGCCGCAGGCTTCTCCCGAATTAAATATTTACTCATTTCGTGCCTCTCCCTCTGTCCACGGAGAATCCAGCTCAAACTAAATCACAAAGGAGGTCAGGCTTGTGATCCGCACAAAAATACTTACCCTGCAATTATAGGAATATCGGGCCTTACAATTAATGCCAGGTCTGTGGAACTTGGAGAAAGCCCAAGGAGAAGCAACAGAAATGATGAAGGGGCAGAAAGATAAAGCTGGTGGGGAAAGCTGGAGAGGTGGCGTTTGTTTGGAACAGAGAAGTCCCTGAGGGTGCCTTAATGACAGTCTTCATTCTATTCTCTGTGCTGGGAGATGGCAGCGTGGGGGTCTCCGGGGCCACCGGGGCGGCCACCTCCGGCGTTCCAACTGTTTCTCAGTTCCCTGTTAATAAAAATATACTGAGCACTCACTCCATCATTGGGTTAAAATTGTCCTCACATTATCTTCAGGATGAAACATGCACAGAAATAGAAAATGCTAAAGAGGGAGAAGAGCACTTTAAACAGGCATACTGGGGCGCCCGGGTGGCTCAGTCGGTTGAGCGCCCGACTTCGGCTCAGGTCATGATCTCGTGGCTTGTGAGTTCGAGCCCCGCGTCGGGCTCTGCGCAGACAGCGGGGAGCCTGCTTTGGATCCTCTGTCTCCCTCTTTCTGCCCCTCCTCCTCTCCTCAAAAGTAAAATAAACATTAAAAAAATAAATAAACAGGCATGCTAAATGGTCCTTCTCCCACACCAGTGGGCCACCTTGTGTCACGCCCACATTGGAGCCCACTGTCCGGGCCCAAAATCTGCCCCGCCTCAAGGCCGTGATGAAGGCCGGCACCTTGCCACCTCTTTCTTTTCCAGAAGGGAGACCGTTCGAGACCAAGATCCCCAGAAGCACTTTCCGAGAGGAGGGTTTGTGCGCGCAAGTGACGGGTGAAGGACCCACTCCCCGGCTGAGGTCAGAGAGGGAGCAGGAAAGCAAGGCGGGGAGGCTCCAGAAAAAGAGAGCCCAGTGCTGGCTGGAGAAAGCCCACGGTAGGGGTGAGGGCCTGCGGGTTAAAATGGACGTCAGGGGATCTGAGGCACACCGACACTGCGCATTATGGTAACTAATTTGTGGCACATGCTCAATTAACGTTCGCCAACCGACAGACCGAACGGGTACACCGCTCTCCGGACGTGGCTGAGAAGGGCCAGGCGGCCAGATCCCCTGCCCCACCTGGACTGCAGGGGGGCGGGAGGGAGGCACCGTGAGGAGGCGGCTCTTTATGACCCGTGTGTGGCGTAGCCCCGGGGGGGAGATGGAGACCGAGCCGTGTCCTTTGTAAAACACGACAAAGCAGAGTGAGTCGTGATATGTTTGCGGCTGCGTTCCGAGGGCCCGGAGCTCATCGTGTGGCCGAGTTCACAGAAACGAACACCCGTGGCTCTCCGCGACGATGTTATTGCCCTCTGTTCCCTGGCCGTCTCCATCCCAGATATGTGACCGTTAACATTTCGCCGGTCTTGTAAGCATTCTTTAATGAAGAACTCTGTTTCATCATCTGCAAGGCTGTGGAGTTAAAAGTGTGTGGATTCTAAGGCCACTGGATTTTTTGACTCGCCAGACAATGATCAAATTTATATTTTCCTGCACCATGCGCCTTTGAGATGGTGTTTATGTTTCATGTTAAATATAATTCTCTTTGGCTTCCCCCGCTGCCTGGGGCCTAGTTTGCTCTGTCCTAGAGCGGCTCACCCGGGAGCTACCTCTCCATGTGGCCTCTGGGGTCGATTCATTTTTCTCCCAATGCCTTAATGAGTGATGATTTCTAGAGACAATCAGATCGGCTGTGCGGGAGATTCAGCTCCATCATTACGACAGCCGGATATATCACACGCACCGTTTTTCAAACCCGTGTTTTTCATCACACAGATATGACTTGATTAAACCTTTGTGATATTACATCGGGATATTTGAAAATCGCCTTTAGTGGCGAGCGTGCCGGGCTTGTTTCTGAGAAATGAATTACTGCCGCGTAAGGTACTTTTGCATTTGGGGTTCGAGAACAAAGGCTGAAGCCTGACTTCCCGGGTCCAAACCTCAACTCTCCTCTACTGACAGCTGGGCAACTTTGGTCGAGTTACTCAGCCTCTCTGGGCCTCCGTCCCTTCTTTGATAAACTAGAAATGATATTAATAACAAGATTCTTACCTCGTAGGATGGTCGCCTGAGTTAAAAGAGATAACGCGTGGGAGGTGCTTGGCACACAGTAAGAGCTACAGACGGTTGTTATCACTAGTATTCTTTGCTGTTGTTAATTGTGAGTTACTCCTCTCTCTACTCCTGTAGAGGAGAACTGATATTCAAGAAGGGGTAAGTAACTTGCCCAAGCGGTTAAAACACGGCACCAAAGTTTATGTGCGGAATCGGGTATCTGTGCTCACGGCTGTTTTACTTCTCCCTTCAAGGTCAGCCTTTACGTGGAGGTAAATAAAGATGCGGGAGGGGAGGGGGAGGGGGACCCCCACCCCGAGCCTCAGCAACAAGCAAAAGCAGCGATCGAGACATGCATTCAGTTCGTCAGTCAGTCGTTGATCAAGCCCACATAAGCACCCACGATGTCCCAGGCCTTCTGCCAGAGCCTTGAGGATCTCTCGGGCTTTCTAGGGAGCCAGACAGAGACACAACTAACCCCATACACCATGATGAGTACCAGAAGAGACACCTGTGCTGAGTCTCCCAGGGAAACAGAGGTCCAAGGAAAAGAGGGAAGCGGGGAACCTAGTTACTATTGTTGGCTTGTATCAGTCAGGTTTCCCCCGGGACTGCTGCGTAACAGACAATCCCCAAGTCTGGCTAGCTTCCGGTAACAATCGTTCATTTTTCTTCAGCTGAGCTTGGCTCCAGGAGGCAGGTTGGTTTCGTCACCGCTCCACCTAACTCTGCCTCTTGAGACCGGCACCTATCACCCCATGTTCTTCTCACGGCAACTAGCAGGAGGGCAAGAAGCCAATGCAAACCACACGAGCGTATTTAAAGCCGCTGTTCACGTCACTTCTGCTGACTCCCCATTGGCCAAAACGAGTCACATCGCAGAGCAACATTCATGGCTCAGGGCAGTTTGCTCAGCGTCCTCTAACCGGAGGGCCTGCCAAGTCACCCTGGTGTGGCTGTAAAATCCTATTAGCGGGACAGGGTGAACAGCTGGGAGCCAGAGGAGCGCCTGGGTCGTTCAGTCGGTTAAGCGTCCAACTTCGGCTCAGGTCATGATCTCACAGTTCGTGAGATCGGGCCCCATGCTCGGGCTCCGAGCTGAGAGCACGCAGCCCGCTTGAGATCCTCTCCCTCTCCTTCTGCCCCTCCCCCGCTCAGGCACACACACGCGCACACGCACACATGCACGCTCTAGTTCTCTTCCAAAATAAATAAATAAACCGAAAAAATAAATAAACAAATCTCAGGGAAGCTGCCAATAGGCCAGGTTTGCCCCATCTGTGCATCCCTGAACCAATTCCTATGACTCTAGAACAGCACGCTGTGCGTGACTGGTTAGGAGGCTGGCAGCCTGGAGACACAATGACCGCCAGCCCCGCCGAGACCACTTAGAGCGGAGGAGGGACAGTTCTCCCAAGGAAATCAGCGTGCTATTTCAAGACAAAGAGGGAACGGACGCCAGACACTCCTAAAGACTCTGATTCAATAAGCATTGCTGTTAGATCTGCTGTGTAACAAACCATCCCAGGACTTAGTGGCTTAAAACAAAGATGGAGTATCTCCCTTGGTTCATCTGCTAGTCTCGCCAGGGCTCATTCATGACGCTGCTGCCACACGATGGGGCCACTGAGACTGAGGGGTCCCGAGTGACTTCGTTCACATGTCCAGAACCTGGTGCTGCCTATTGGCTGGAGTGCCCAGTTGCCCTCCACGTGGCCTCTCACCATCCCGCTGGCTAGACCGGTGGTCTCAGCGGTCCAAGAGAGGGGGAAAGCTCAAGCTGCAAGGTCGCTTAAAGCCTAGTATCAGAAGTCACCCAGTATCGCTCCACCAGGAGTGCTACCAAAGCAAATCACAAGGGGGAAATAAACTCCACGTCTTGATGGAAGGAGAGGCAAAGTCACTTGGCACAGGGGCCTGGGAGGTGGAAGGATTTGTCGCGGCCATCTTTGCAAACAATCCACCGCCAGAGGTGTGGAGGGGCCCGAGGCTTTTGGTAGTCAAGCCCCCCCCCCCACGGGTGATATTGACACGGGGGGTAAGGCACGCTTTGCAAATGCGTTAGGCTTCTCCCTACTGCGATGCCTCTCTGCCAGACGACGACGCTCTCCCCGACCCATTTCTACCCCTCAAAGAAAATCCCTCCTGCACACCACCCACTTCCTGCGGGAGATCTTCCTGATGCCCCTGCTCCAAGTCAACTCCCACAGTCACGGTTCTAAAGGTTCTGAGACAGATACCGTAGCGTCCTGCCTTGCCTTCTTTTCCACCACGGCTCTCCAAGGCGAAGGCCTCCCCTCCTAGACTACCAGATCTTGGAACGCAGAAGACACATCTCAGATGACACCGACCCATGCCCCGTGGCAGCAGGGACAAGACAAGACCCTATCAACACTCGGCAACTGGCGGATGGATGGAGGTGCCGCTCCTGCGGGACCTCCCCTTCCTCCGGGCCCCTCCCAAGATAAAAATTCTGTCCTTGTAGTTGGGTGTCATTTTCGGTCTCAGCTGGAAAGAAAAAAAAAAAAAACCCAGAATGGGGGTGGAGAAGCAAGTGGAGAATTGAATTACTAAACTCTCCTGGATCCAAAATGAGGGAGTAGAGCCTAGCACGGTTTAATTACGAGGAAAAGAGTACGGCCCCATCGCTACAAACCACAGGCTCACTGAGCTCTGGCTATCTTACCACCATGCCTTTGCTCCATGGGGCAACGAGACTCAAACCCCAGCTGCTCTCCTACATTTCCCGTCCATTCAGTTCTCTTTTCTTAATTTTTTTTTTAATGCTTATTTATTTTTGAGAGAGAGAAACAGACAGAGTGCCAGCGGGGGAGGGGGAGGGGCAGAGAGAGAGGCGGACACAGGATCCGAAGCAGGCTCCAGGCTCCGAGCCGTCAGCACAGAGCCCGACGCGGGGCTCGAACCCACGCACCGGGAGAACACGACCTGAGGCGAAGTCGGACGCTTCACCGACTGAGCCACCCTGGCACCCCTCGTCCGTTCAGTTCTCAAGCAGCAGGAAAAAGCATCATATTAGGGCTTGCCAAGAGTGGTGTTACCTACCGTTAAGTGTCTCAGATACCAGGTAATGCTCCCTAACGAGGCCAACCTCATATGTGCAATACATTGTTGGACTCGTGTAAGAAAGGAACTTGATTTAGGAAGTGGCAGGGGCCGCCACCGCGAGCTCTACGGAGATCCCCCGCTCCCCCTGCCCCCACCCTAGTTTCTAGAATGTGCAGTTGTGAAGTGTGATCCCACAGCTCGGGAGAAACACAAGCGTTCCCCCGCCCCATGTCATTCATGGGGAATGCGTCCTGCGCTTTTCCAGGGCTTACGTCTTTGGCCGAGGCTCCACGAGGCTCCGAGACCCTCCCGACCGGCATCCTGTGCACATCTTATCAAAAGCATACAACTGCCTTCTTTCCCTTGGCAGAGGTACCTGTGACATAACTCCGGAACAAATGCACTGCTGGAATGTGGACTGCCTTCCAAAACGCATGCCACGCTTGCTCGCAGGGACCACACTGTCCCTTGCTCGGATCGTTTGTGAGGTTTGAAACGCATCCATGTTAAACACGGACTGCACCGTCTGCCTTCCCATCAGCATTCTGCAGACTTGATATGGATACGGGGAGACGACTGGGCCCTTCGTACTTAGCTGAAAGGCTGGCGCTCTGACAAGCCTTTGCATGAGAAACATCCGGAGAAGTTGAGAGGTTGGCTGCCAGCGGGTCAGCATGGTGTGGTGCGTGCGGAGAAGGTCCGTGTGGCGGGACGCCTAGGTTCGTCGGCTCTGCAAGGGTTTACGCACGGCAGGCTGGGGCGCAAGCCCCAGGGAGAGCCCGGCCAAGGGGTGGAAGCTGCCCGCAGGAAGTTCCCGGTCTGGTTGGGGAGCAAATTCCTTCCCAACGCCCGCTGGAGAATAATGCACAGGCCCCAAGTCATAAAGCACTAGACAGGAGACAGGAGACAGAAGAAACAGGGGCGCCAGAGCCCTGAACGTTGTGTCGACGAAGTCAGATCCAGCACGCACCAGCTACTGGGCAAAGATTGGGCCCCTCTGGGTTCATCACGCCAGAGGAAATTGGAGAGAAGATTTAAAAGGAGCCCATGGGGCGCCTGGGTGGCTCAGTCGGTTGAGCGTCCAACTTCGGCTCAGGTCACGATCTCGCGGTTCGTGGGTTCGAGCCCCGCATCGGGCTCTGTGCTGACGGCTCAGAGCCCGGAGCCTGTTTCAGATTCTGTGTCTCCCTCTCTCTCTGCCCCTCCCCTGCTCATGCCCTGTCTCTCTCTCTCTCTCTCAAAAATAAATAAACATAAAAAACTTAAAAAAAATAAAATAAAAAATAAAAATAAAAAATAAAAGGAGCCCAAGGCCAAAGAGAGAGTGAGATAAGTTGGCAGGGCAGAGGGGTTCGGAACAGGCTCAAAGCCCATTCAACGTTTTCTCTCTATGGGTGTCTGTGTTTGCCTTTGTGCCTTTATTTTATTTTGTCTTTTTCTACAGTTTTCTCTCTCCCCTCCCCCTCTTCCTTCTCCTCCTCTTCTTTTCTACTCCTCCCTCTCGCTGACCCTGTCTGGCTCCTTCCCGACTCATCGTCTCTTTCCCTTTCTGAATTCCTCTTTTAGAGTTTTCTGGTTTTTTCTTTCCAGCCTTTTAACCTATCTTCCCATCCTTCAGCTTTTCTTTCCGCGCCTCCCGTCCCTGACAAAAGCAGACAAGGAACTAAAAGTACGTTGTTGTTGTTGTTGTTGTTTCGGCTCATCTGCTTAAAAACCATTCTGCTTGATTTTTATTTTTTTATTGTAAAAAGTAAGAAGTGAACCAGCCTTTCAAGGGGGAAAACATAAACACTATTCACGTTACCGATTGTCCTAAGTTGCCTTCGTGTGCGGTCTTCTTTAAGGTATTTGTCTGTGTCTGCTGTTACCAAAGCATATAAAAAACTCTTAGAAGATACTTTTAAAAAATAAAATAGGAAGAAGCAGTGGGGGGGGGGGGAGGGGGAAGGCCAAGGCCAAATAATCCAGGTAAGCAAGTCATAGATTGACAAAACTTACAAAGTTGAATAAAACCCAATGCCGTAGAAGATGTGGGGAAATGGGGAGTCTCACGCACCTGCTGCAAACCTTAGGAGCCAGGAACGCCCCGCCTCTCCCCCCCCCCCCCCCCGCCGCCCCAGGGAAACTCGTGCATGGCTCACGACGGGGCATGACTGAGGCTGTCCATCATAGCTGCCTTTGCACTGCCAGAGTGGAGGGGACAACCCGGGCATCCCTCACGAGGGCAAAGGAGAGGTAAGCTGCCCACACTTGCCTTCTTCCTCTGGCCCTGCTTGGCAAACTCCCAGCAGGACCGCCTGAATCAGAAGCCTGCAGATGGCCGATCGAGGGGAACGGCGGGGATGCTCGGGCCACGCCTGACGTCCGTCCACCTGTTGATGCCGGAACCCAGGCCGGGTCTCCACACGGAGGGGGCCGGGTCCTCCTCTTCCTCCCCCTGACCTCGGTGGGAGCTGCGCTCCTCTAATGGCCGATGGCGTGGAGAGGCGCGGAGCGGCACGGAGTAGCGTGGCTCGCAGCCACTGTGTTGTCGTAATTCTGTCCCCTGGAGAGAACTCCATCTCCCTCCGTCTGTGTGGGAGGGATGTCATCCAGTTCTCCTCGGAACTCAGAGCACATAGTGATTCCTTTCTCCTTTTGTGGTCAGGAAATGAGTTTTGCTGTTTTTCACTTGGGGGCTTATTATGCAAGTGCTTAAAATATGCAATGGGATGCAGATATTTATATGAGGATGTTGAAATTATGACTTTTTAATGGAAGCAATCTAATTATGCCATATCTGCGCCCTTTTCATTTTTTTCTTTAAATTATTTTTACGGTGTTTGAAAGAAGCAGCGATTTTTGTGTGTGCGTCTGGGTTGTGTTTTTGTTTTTGTTTAGGGTCTGCGGTTCTATTTAATCTCCCAGACTGTTTAAATGGATTGCAAAGGAAAAAAAAAATCCAAAAAGTATATGGCTGTGATTTAACAAGATAATTAGCAGCTGCACTTTATAACAAAATCTAAGGCAATTATCACTTCAGGAGGACCCAGAGGAATCCCAGCTGCCAACATCCTGCTTCTCTGCCAGAGGGAATGACATCACAACTGCTCCAGACAAAGGGGAGGTGGTTTCTGGTCACCGTGATGTCACTTGCTTCAGCAGACAGTCCCAGACAGCTGGAAGACAGGTGGCTGCTTCTCAGGACGTGAAGGAGGGGGATGGGCACCAGAAAGACATCAGTTATTTATGGGCCCAAACCCTGTCCCTTGCCCCCCCCCCCCAACTCCCCCTGGGCCACCAAGACAGAAACACATTTACTTAGGCTTCTCCTCCTCCCTAAGACCTTGTAGTCCTCTCCAGAAGTTGAATCGGTCCTCTCCTCCTCTCCAAAGTCTCATTGCTAAATCTTTATCCCCACTAGTCAAACTTTCGTGGCGTGTTGGCTCTCGCTCACGGTCAAGTTTACCACTCAGCCGACACGCGTCCCTTCAAAGATGCGAACTGCTAAGTTACGATGGACAGCAAGTCAAAACAAGCTTAAGACGAAGATCTGTGTTTTCACATCGGGGTTGTGATCTTTCGCTCCGTGGCAGACGATTCGTCCTTCCGGCCTCCCGAGCGCTTTCTGGATCAGAAACAGAGCACGCGCCTGTCAGGGACCAGGTAGCAAACGGGAAATTTGCCATGGACTGAGTTTTGTACATGACATTGAGCCAGACCATCTCATTCCATGATGATAAAATCCAGCAAACGTTTAAGTGCATCGCGGGATAGCCCACGATGCGCTTAAATGCTGAATACACGCTCAGTCTTTGGAGGGTTGCAAAGGATAAAAAAAAAAGCAGGCTGATTCTGGTTACAGGCAGCCAAGTGCCCCCACCCCCACCCCTTCGTGAAACTCTACGGTGCCAGATGACATTCCTGGTGCCCGGGTGGGAACTTGTCCTCTGTCCTTTGACAGATAAATCACAAAAAGATGTGTGTTTGTTCTCACTCTCGGTTCCCCTTCTGCCTGAGAGCCATCCCCCTCGGGCCCAAGTTACAAACCCAGAGAAAATAAGAGCGTCAGGGACATCTTTCCTTCTTTCTCCCAACATCAGCTAGAAAGCGTCTGGGCCACACAGGGAATGGAGTGAGACTTGAACAGCCCCAAGAACGTCACCGCCTGCCGGCTCTCACTGAAACTCTGATGTTAACCTGGAGGTATAGCCACGCCAGGCCCGCCTCTGGAACTGGGCATCGTTCTGCAGCGGGGGGCTAAGTGTGCAGCCACACAGCAGATCCTTTGGCTCGGTGCCCTTCTCAGGCTTCTAGAAAACTTCCTGCTTCCTTTATGGAAAACAGGTGTCCGTGTCTTCATGCATTAGTCTGGACATCAGGCAGGACCCCGGGCTGAGGGCTGTTTCTGTTATCTCTTTTTGTTCAACAAAGCTCCCAACCTTAGTGCTTTAAGCATCAAGCCTCTCAGTATGCTCCTGGATTCAGTGGGCCAGAAATCCAGACAGGGTTTTCTAGGGTCTCACTTGAGGACACTCGAGTGGCCAAGGGGTGACTCGCTGGCTGGAGGCCAGAATCATCCAGAAGCTCTTTTCCTCGCAAGCCTGGTGCTTGGGCCCAAAGGGTGTGAAGGCTGGGCTCAGCCAGGACTGTGGATCGCCCCGTCCACACGTTGCCTCTCTGCGTGGACCGAGTCTCCTCACGACATGGCGGTCAGACTTTTCACATAGCAGCTCAGAGCCCCAAGTGTGAGTGCTCCAGCCAAGAAGGCAGAATCCGCGCCGCATGGCCTTTCTGGAGTCACCCTCGGAACGGTGCTGTTGGTCGAAGCAGTCACCAGCCCACCCAGGTTCAAGGAGAGAGGCCACGGAGCCCCCCTTTTGGTTGGAAAGGTAACAAAGAATTTGCTGCCCTGTTTCAAAACCACCACGGGCCTGACGTCCCTACGGCCCTCACTTCCACCTTCCGCCCGGTGTGCGGTGTCACTTGAACACGAGGGCAATATTTTTTCCATCAGGATCAGAGGCGTTAGAGCAACGCCTGGGATGGGGAGGAGGGTGGGGAGGGGAGGGAGAGGCACACAACTGTGGTTTGTCTTTTTTCAGTGTCTACCTCTCTTCTCTCATTTCCGAGGGTCCATAAAGATCTCTGGGACCCTCCCCCTGACGTCTTCTTCCAAAGCAGAGGGAAAAGGACCAGCCACATGACAGCCACATTCCGGGCACAGATAACATGGCTGCCTTTGTACAGAGAGCGGAGAGAGGGAGACGCAGGAGGCCCGCCTTGAGAAAGCGGGTCTCTCCGTGGGCCCTGGGCAGGTGGAGGCACGGTGTCACTCCCCTTCCTTCTTCTCTCCCCACCCTCAAAGCCTGAACGCGGGTTGGGTTAGCCAGCGGCTCCGTTCTCGGGCTTCTGTCCTGAGAACGGAAATGTTCAGACGGAAGGCCACAGCATATCTGAGATTATGGCCAGAGTTCTTGGCAAGACACGGTCCTGAGGTGTTTGTTTTCCATTCCACCCCCTAGGATGTACCTGGTAGCTGGCCCGGGCCTCCGAAAAAACGCCCGGCGTGGACATGGCCCCCTTCCAGGTGTTGAAATAGGTAAGGGAAGAGGGGGTCCCCAAGTCCGGGCTGGCGGGGAGCTTCTGGCCCAGGGAAGCCACCCCCCCACACACCCCCCCCAGCCCACCCTGTCCTTTCTGCGGCTGAGGGAACCAACGCTCAGAGCGGCTGTGACTTGCCCAGGGTCACCGGCGTGTCGGTGGCCGAGCCGGCAGCTTGCGTCCCCTTACCCTCCACCGGGGGGCTTGGCTCACCGCCTGCTGACCGCCGGGGGTACGCTCAGGGGAAAGCCACCGGGTCACCGACAGTGAGCCGGCCCCGCCAGCCGCCCTGGGCCTTCGGGCCGCTCCGAGCATCAGACCTGGCATGGCTGCCTCCGGAGAGGTCGCTGGGAGGAGGCCGAGGCGGGGGCCGGGGGACAGGAGACAGACTCGCCTCTGTCTCACTCCACCCTCTTCCACCCCCACCCCCGGTTCCCAGCCGGGGCCGCGATGACAATGCCAGGATTCACGAGCCCCTCGCACAAGCCACACGGGCCGCCAGTGTTGTGCGTGTCGGCGGAGATAACAGATGTCTTTCACGGGGAAGGAATTGCCTGAAACCCAACTGGACAGCCCCCCAGGAGGTGGCATCGGAGGGAGGGGGCCTTGCTCTGGGGGATGGGAGATGACCCGGTAGGCAGCCCCCTCCCCGATTCCCATGATCCTCTGACACCCGAATGAGCTGCGCAGGCCCGTGTGGAAGATGGCCATTATGTCCCCGATGCCCGCCTGCGCCCCCGGCAAGCCTGGGTGGGGGCGACGAGGACGCTGGGGCGGGGCCCCCCAGGG
This sequence comes from Panthera pardus, assembly GCF_024362965.1. Taxonomy (NCBI): domain Eukaryota; kingdom Metazoa; phylum Chordata; class Mammalia; order Carnivora; family Felidae; genus Panthera; species Panthera pardus. The sequence goes on along the minus strand of NW_026526843.1, from coordinate 90,406,319 downwards.
GGGACTTTGTTGCCGGAGGAATTTCCCAGAGGCCAGGGGGTGCTGGGAGACAGCAACGGAGGGCAGGACAAGGCCCCGGGCTGTTACCCGCCTTCCACAGCCTGAGAAATGGGTCCAAAGCGGAAAGGCTGCTCTGGGCCGAAGCTGGCACCAGTAGGTGTCACTGTAAGGAAAGGAGGGGCCCCGGGGGCTGTCTGCGGACTGTGCTGGTAAAAATAGAGCTCGCCCGTGTTCCCACTGCCAAGTCGCCGAGCCTGGTGATTTATAAGGCTGGGAGCAGACGTGTGTATAAATGTTTTTGCGTGCGAGATGCGTAGCCAACCGCAGGCTGGCTTTTTCAAACTTACAAGGAGAGACGGAGGGAGGGAGGGGAGGGGGGGAGAGCGAAGGCAGCCAGGGTGGGAAGCACATGGGCCACTTTTATGTAACACTCCTCTGATACACGCCGCAGTGGGGATTTATGCTCTCTTTGAAGTAAATTGCATCCCGGTGCACCATAGCATGAAAGTTAAGATTTACCATGGCTGGGACCTCCGAGACCCTGCTGGAAGCTAGAATAATTAGCACAGCATTTGGCTGCCTCTCCTCCCGCTCTGCGGGCGGTGACAGGAGTGCCACTAATAGATCTTCCAGGCCTGGGCCCCGTGTGTTTGTTATGGGGTCCATGGCGGCTGCGAGCAAAGAGGACTCTGGTCAAGCAGAGACATGGAGACAGGGAAGGGGCTGGGACCAAGCCCTTTGGCGAGGACAGTGGGACCTGCTCCTCCCGGAGATGCTCCTCTATCAAAGGGAGGGGCTTGGTCCCGATGAGCACTTTAGGAACCCAGGGAGGTTCCCTTATAAACAGATTCCAGGGCCAGACTCCTGGCTTGCTACAGGTTGGCCTCCGGGGGCACTTGGCCTGTTTGGGGGCTGGGGGGCGCAGATCACATCAGCTCCAGTATGCAATGGCTTTCAGAGGACAGTGCCTGGACCCACCCACCCCCCAAGCCCTCCTGACTTTGCCGCCTCCCCTTCCCCTCCTGCAAGCACCTTCCCAGGGTCCCGGCTCCCGTGCCAGGGCCTTGTACTGCCACGCCAGAGGAGCTGAGAAATGAACTTGACCGACACATCTTGAGTCCCGTGGGGGAGAGTCCTAACAGCTGCCTGGACGCCCCTGCTCTGTCACTAACCAACTGCGTGATCTTGGGCAAGTTCCTGAACCTCTCTGGGCCTCAGCTTCCACCCGTGTGTCATGATGGGGGTAGATTTCCACTGGATCATCTTGAAGGGCTTCCTCGAACGTTCTGTGATCTGACTCTCCTCCTCTCCGAGACACCCTCGTGGAGTTCTAAGGGTTCAACGCACAGAAGGAATGGCCGGTCGTGGGGCCCCAGGCTCATGGTAAGATACTGGAGTGCAGAGGGGCCCGGCCAGCACTGCTCACCACAAAGATCACAAGTGCCCCCTCCAGGAAGGGCTTTCCTGAGGTTACGATAAGATCATACGGTCAGTTATCATTCCACGGAGCAGAGCCGTTTCCTGGGGCCCCTGGAGACCCCACTCCAGAATCGTAATCATCAAAAAGCAACACCGAGTAGCATTTTCCGAAGCCCTCACCCGATTCTCACGATAGTTATTTTAAGATTGCTAACACAACTGTTCCCGTCCCGCCCCTGGGGAAACTGAGGCCCTGAGACACTGGCTGGCCCAAGCGAGTCAATGGAACGTTGTAGAAGTACAGATGTTGAAATCAAGTCCACGTGAGTGCAAACCTCAACTCTGCCAGGCTAGCCGGGGGAAGCAGGATAAACGGGAAACTCTCAAAGCCTCGGTTGTGTCATCTGTAAAATGGGCGTTAAGTCAACGGGAAAGGTTTGGAAAGGGCTGACTGAGCTTTGCACCCATGAAAGGGACACACGGAGCAGCCTCCCGTAGGGGACGTCAGTGAGCAGAAGTTCTGTGGCCCAGAGTTGCTCGGCCAGCCAGGAGAGAGTCGGGCCTCAGACCCGGGCGGCTGGCTGCAAACCACTTGGAGGCCTCACTGTCGAGCAGCGTTGGAGATGCGGCACATAAAAGCCAGGGGGACTGAAGTTTCTCCAAGGGAATTGGGGGCCTGCCACATGGAGCGTTTAGGGAAGGGGGAGATCCAAATTTAAATGCTTTTCTTATTATTTTTATTTGAGGGAGAGCATGAGTGGGGAAGAGGGGCAGAGGGAGAGAGAGAGAATCCTTAAGCAGGCTCCACACTCAGCATGGAGTCTCACGTGGGGCTCGATCCCACGACCCTGGGATCCTGACCCGAGCGGAAATCAAGAGTCAGACGCTTAACTGACAGAGACACCCAGGCGCCCCGAGCGGGGGAGATCCGAATTTAAAAGGCTCGCGCTGCAGGGTCTAGAGCGCGGTACAGGTTGGGACCAGAATCAGCGGCGGGCAGAGGTTCTTGGGCGGATTCTGCAGGATGAATCCCCAAACTGCGCGGAGCGGTCTTTCGAATCCATCATCCAAGGCTGGCGATTTGGGGAAATATGAATCCTGAGTGAACCGTCTTCCTGTTCCTCCCCCCCACCCCACCCTAAACCCCCTCTGCCAGGTACACACGAATGTGGGGGGAAGAGATGAGGTGGGGGCTCTTCCCGGTGTAAATCTAGGCTGCAAAGGACGAGAGGGTCTCAGAATCACCCCAGCAAACCGCCAACCTCTGTCCCCAATCCAGGTTCTCTGGCCTCACGTCTCTCCCTGCGCTGAAAGTGTCCGACATCCCGGGCCCTAGAGTGTTCCGTGACACCTGCCGTCTGCCCCATGGAGGAGAGGGCACAGTGAGGAGAGCCTTAGGCTCCTTCTGCAGAATTACTCCTCGTGCTCAGAGGCACCTCCGTTCCCTGAGGTCACACCCAGGACAGGCACCACAGTATAACCCCAGAGCTCTTCTCAAAGAACGGGGATGGATAAGTGGATGGATGGATGGACGGATGGACGGACGGACAGACGAACCAAATTCCCTAGCCCCTGCTGGCTCCTTGCTCTGGAGCCTGACAGCTATTATAATCAAGAGGTTATTCCAAGTGTCTTCCCTGCTTTCTCTCAACTACGGCTTTAAAACACTCCCCTTTCTTGGGGCACCTGGGTGGCTCAGTCGGTTGAGTGTCCGACCTCGGCTCAGGTCGTGATCTTGAAGTTCACGGGTTCAAGCCCCGAGTCGGGCTCTGTGCTGACAGCTCCGAGCCCGGAGCCTGCTTGGGATTCTGTGTTTCCCTCTCTCTCTGCCCCTCCTCACTCGTGCTCGCTCTCTCTCTCTCTCTCTCAAAAATATCTAAACATTAAAAAAAATTTAAGGGGCTAATAGTACATACCTTTCTGGGTTGCCGTGGATGGTAGACATATTTTATGGCAAGAGTCCAGCCCGTAGCCGTTGCTTAACAAATGGCAGCCAATATTTATCTCCTGTGAAAGGATGTGGGGAAAGCGAGGCACAAAACGATCTGCCCAGGCAGGGAAAGAGCGATGAGGTCTCTGGGCTTCTGTGTGGCCCATGAGCCACGCCACACCACCCGGGGTGACGTTACCTATGCCTGGTTCCCACTCAGCAAGCCTGGTGGAACCCTGCAGGCTCCCTCCCTGGTGATTAGGATTTGGCCTGACCTCTGACTGGTTGCTGCTCGCAGTGGGGGAGGGTCCAGTCTCTTGGGCTTCCAATCCTGGGCTTTCCCCACACCTTCCCGAGGGGCACAGCCGGGTGATCGAGAACACCAGAGCCACCCCACCTCGGTTTCCAGTCCTGGGGCCACCACCGTGGGCTGCGTGACCGCTGGCCACGACACGGTCCCTCCGTGCCTTGGTAATGGGGATGATGACAGTGCCTACCTCAAAGAGGTACTGCGACAGGGAAACGGTGCCCGAGACATGCAAAGTCCCCAATCAATGTTAGCTACGATTATTATTTGCTCTTTGCCACGTAGAGCTTTGATCTCTCAAAGACCCATTAATCGCTCAGCCCCTTCTTCAAGGGATTAAAAAAAAAAAAAAAACCCAGCAAATGAAATTCTACGTGAAATCATCGCTGTCATATTTCTGCTGCCGGGACAAACCATTAGGAGGGGGGAGGGGACCTGGCAGTGACACCACTGGCCTGCCCCGAATGAAAAAGGGACATTAGCTTGCCGTCTATTGGCCAGGGAAGACGGAGGAGAAGCGGAGAGTGGTCAAAGGAGGGGACGCTGGAAGGAAGGGGACGCTGTCTGCCAGGAGAAGCACGGAGAGGGGGCCCCTGGGACCACTGTCCAGCATCTCCTTGGCCACGTAGGTGCCCAGCCTGCCTCTAGCTCTGACGCCCCCTCCCTCAGGACCAGGGGCCTCCTTGGGTTCCAGAAAACCAGACCTGCCTTTATTCTCTACAGAGCGCTGGGCCCAGGAGCTTACCACTCTGCGATCTCCCCCAGCCCTATATGGGCATCGGCTTTCCAGCTGAAGAGTAAGGGGTTTGGCCGAGGCCGCGGTTTTGAAAGCCATGTCGGGGGCGCCCAAGGGGGCCCGCTGGAGGCCAAGGTTGGGTGTGGGCCTCCCCCTTGCTTCTCCCAGAGCTGGCGCCCCACCAGCCGATGTGAGGACAGGGGTTACAGAGAAATACAGTTTTGTTTAGCAAAAGGTTTTGCCGTTTCAAACTCAGGAACGTACAGAGGGGTCTCTGGCCACCCTTCCCCCACCACATGCCCCCGGTCCTGGGAGGCACCAAGGGCAGGCAGGGGGTAGCTGGCTGGTTCGGCCTTGGCTCAGGGTCCGGAGGCCTCGCTGGTCCTCCTTCCCCAGTGGCCGCCGGGCTATGCGTGTCACTTTCACCTCCAGCAAGGGCTGGCCGGACACAATGCCTTGGCCCAAAGCCCACCTGCAGGAGCCAAACCCAGCAGTCTCCTCAGCTTCCTGGCTTGTGCTGGCACCCTCCTTGGCAGAGGTGACCAGTGGGCAGAAGGAGCGCTGGTCTGCCTGAGGCTCAGAAGCACCCAGAAGGAGTCACATCCTGGGATCAGGCCTGGGGTGTCTCAACGGGCAATCCGTTCTGCTGGGGGTGGGTGGGCAACGAAGGGTGGTTAGGGCGAGGCACCTGCTCGAGCCCACCCTGGAGTTTTTTCAGGAAGTGGTGTAAGCACCCCGGCACCCACCCACGCTGCGGGCACCCGCTTCTAAATCCAATCTTGCCTTCTGGCCAGAGACCCCCCTGGCTGAGTCATGGGGTACATCTCAGAGAGTTTCCCAGCAGCGCGCCTTGTCGGGGTGAGGAAGAGTGCCAACACGTCAGGCCCTCCAAAGCTAGAAGTAGGGGTAGAGTCGCCCCGAAGGAGGAAGAAAGGTCCAGAAAAGACGGCCAGGGGGCTCACAGCCTTTTTTATAGTTTTGCTGGGGCATGAAACAGCCCATTGGTGTAGCAGTCAAGACCCTCTGGGTCAGGTTCCCTGCCTGCTCTCCCACCCCAGCAGCCGTTCGTGTACCATCAGGCCACCTTCGTGCCTCTGTACCTTTGCACATGTCACGCCCCATAATGGAATGACCGTACCTTTCCCCCGGCCTAGTCTTAGCCTTATCTGCCTGGCAGGCTCCTACTCACCCTTCAGAACGCACTCTTCCTTCCTCTGTAAGGTCTTCTCTGGTTCCTTCCGGAGAGATTCTCACCCCCTCCTCTGTTTCCCCACAACATCGTACGCACCCACACACACGTGCACATGACTTGCAGAAATTATTGTATTTATTGGAAGAACGTGTCTTTGGTCTGCATCACTGGACTGAGAGCTCCTGGATGTAAAGCGTAACTTTCTGTGTGCACATACGCTTACGCGATTGTGTTTTTGTCTCGCCCACCCAAAAAATTACTTGAGAGCACATCAGGAATAATGATAACCAACATTCATCCGCGGCCCCGTGTGAGCCCGGTTTCCAACGGGTACTCCCCACAACACGTTGTAGCGGGGGCACTGATACCCTATTTCACAAATGAGGAAACTGAGACTCAGGATCGTTAGGTACGACACAACCAGTAAAGCTAAGCCAGGGTGTGATCGCTGTCGCTGTTCTTTTAGATTCTAGAGCCCAGTGTTTGCACTGTCTTCTCATCCCACTGTCCTGCCGCTGGAAGGTCTTTCCCCATTTCTCCATCCCCCTGTGCCTCCCAGCGGATACCCAGACAGTGTGGCCATGAACGGTCTGACAGCGTCCCCTGGGAGGGGTGGCCCTTGCTACTCAAAATGTGGTCCCTGGACCGGCATCGCCTGGGAGCTTGTACCAAATCTCGGGGCCACCCTGAGCTCCTGGATCGGAATCTGCATTTGCACGGGAGCCCCAGGGGATTCGTGTGCAAGGTAACGTCTGTGCTTTAGGCACCCACTTCCACCAGGAAGAGCCAGGGAAAGCTTCTGACAGAGGAAGCTCACAGAGCCAAAGGAACAAATCACTTTTAAAGAGCATCTCCAAAGCTCACTGCCCATGTTAAAATCAAAGTTTCCCTTTCTCACCGACCCTTGGCCAATTTCCCCCAGGACAGTTTATTAGAGTATAAAAGGTATCAAAAATGTTTTTTTAAATTTGTTTAAGTTTCATTTATGTCTTGTGTGAGGGAAAGAGAGACAGAGAGCATGAGCAGGGGAGGGGCAGAGAGAGGGAGAGAGAGAACCCCAAGCAAGCTCCAAGCTAGCAGCACAGAGCCCAACACAGGGCTCGAACCCAGGAACTGAGAGATCACGACCTGAGCCAAAACCAGAAGTTGGAAGAGTTAGACGTTCAGTGGACTAAGCCACCCAGCAAGGCTAGCCGACCCGGAGCCCATCCTCGGTGGGACAGATAAGGCAATGGTGGGAGGTCACGCAATAGAAAACCAACGGTGTTGGTTGGTTGTTGGAGAACAACAACAACGACAAAAGCAACCACTTGCGACAAAGTGGGCACGTCTCCCCATTTTGCTGTGGAGCAAAAGAGGCCAGACCCAAAAGAGGACCCACGTTTGGTTCCATTTCTGTAAGCTTCGCAGACAGGCGAAGCTGCCAGTGTAAAGTCAGGATACCTCCCGTGGGGGACGTGGTGACTGGGAGAGGGCCCGAGGGGGGCTCCCTTGGGGGCTGGTGATGTTCCGTGTCTTGACCCAGGGGCTCCTACACGGGGGCTTTTCTGCTCGTGAGAACGGATCGAGCGTACGCTCAAGATGTGTGCGCTTCTCTGAATGTAGGTTATACTTCAATAAAAAGTTGAAAAAAAAAAAAGCTAATGTCGCCTAATGGCCTAAATTCTATAAATATGCAATAAACTTGCAGCATAAGAATTTTGTCCTGCAATTTGCTGCTGACTCCGAGTTCGGGAGGTGTCAGGGTAACAAAGCACCCCAGGGTGAGCATTTGACAGGAAGCATTAGCCGCCCCCCAGGAGCCTCAAATACCTGATGGGTTTTCTCCTGCTTAAAATTAAAAACCTGCCCGCAAAGATGCCGAGGAAGGGAGAATGTATCCACAGCCCTCATTTTGCAGTGTTATTAACTGTGGGAGTTGAACACAGTGGGTAGTGGGATTCGTTCTACAACTGCTGGCTGAACACCAGGTGCCCTGGAAGACGGGGCTGAAGCTTTCTTTCTTTACCTCTACGTGCCATGCCTGCGTGCGAGGGCGTGAGCGGGCACGCGTTCGCGCGCGCGCGCGCGCACACACACACACACACACACACACAACCTTACCCACAAAACCCCAAAGATGTCTGTTGCCTAATAACGCTTGCCCGTGAACCAGAGCGCCATGGCAAGAGAAATAATAGCACCTCCCTTTGATTTTGCACATGCCGTGTGCCCGGCACTTGTTAAGTGACTTGTACGCATGATCTCACTTAACCCTCGTGACCACCCCGGGAGAGAATGGCCATTATTATTCCCATTTTCCAGATGAGACTTGGAGCTTGCCCAAGCAGAGCTGGGCTCGCACCCAGGTAGGGCATTGACCCAGAGCCTGCTGGGACCTCCAGGCGTGGCTGCCCCCGAGGCCAGGGTAAGCCCCCAATTTTACAAATGTGGCCCCTGGGTCGGTTGTTGGATTTAGCAAATAAGCATCCAGGCTGCCAAGTTAAAGTTGAATTTCGGCTAAATAATGCATCCTTTTTTAGTATACGCCAGGGTCACTGCGGCTCGCCCCCAGGCTCAGCCCAGGCCTAGGCTGCGGGGAGGACGGGCCCCTCCTCTAGGGCAACCCAGGGGCTTCTAAATTCACAGCACGGGGACTCAGCCCTGCCGCGGCTTCCTTTTCCACTGCGTGATCAGCCACGCCTGAACCCAGAGGCTTAAAACATGACCGTCGCTCCTCTTGCTCACGAATCTGTACTTCGGGCAGGTCTCGGCAGAGAAGACTCGTCTCTGTACCACAAAGCTCACCTGGGGACTGGAGCGGTCACCTCCCACGTGGCTGGTTCCCACTGCCCTCGCGGCTGGCAGGTCGGGGCTGGTAGTGAGCTTGGCGCTTGGCCAAAGCTGAGGACCGGGGGCCATGGTTCCTCCGCGCAGGAGCCTCTGAAGGTCGCCCGGGCTTCCTCACAGCACGGTGCCCCAAGAGTGAGTGTCTCAAAAGAGAGCCAGGTGGGAGCTGAAGAGCGCTTTCACAGCCCCCCCCCTCAGGAGTCCCATGGTGCCATGTCTTTTCCGGTCAAGGCAGTCACAAAGACTTGGTTCTTGGGGAGGGGACACCAATTTTATCTCCTGATCAGGGAGCGTCAACGTCTTGGAAAGCGTGCAAGACCGGAAATATTATTGTGTTACCTGGGACCACGCTCACACTTTTGAACCAAAGTTCAAACCAAGGTTCGGAGACCCCAGCATTGAAAATATTACGGCATGACCTTCCCACCGTTGGTTGGGCGCTCAAGATATTCTTTGTTAAAGGAAGGACGTTCAAGGCGGCTGCAGAACAATACACGTAATAAGATATCATTTGTATTTAAACACGTTCACAAAAATTCTGAGTTTCTGTGTACGTCTGTGTGCATGGAAAGGCATTTGTTTTCGAGTCTTAGAGAAGAGGCATCCAAGAAAGGTACAAAGGTTTCCCCTTGGTGTTAGACTGGATCATTGTACCCACCTCTTCTCTCTGAGATAGAATCTTCCACCCATGTGCCCTTTGCTCTCTGACTGTGTCCCTTCTAGCAGACCAGCCCCCTGACCTAGGCCTTATGACTGGCTGTGACCAGTGGAGTGTGGACAGAGGTAACGGTGGGCCAGTCCCAAACCTCACCCTTCAGAGGCATTGTTCCTACCTAAATGCCCTCTTGAGTTTCTCCTCAGCCATGAGAACAACCTGCCCCAGGTACCTGCTCCTCCTTCAGCCTTGGTCCCAGGATGACAGAAATGGGAGTCCTGAGCACAGCCCAAAGCCAGGAGCCCGGCCTTGGCCTGTAGAGCCACAGCCGAGCCCTGCTGACCCAGGAGGGGTAAATAAATGCCTGACGTCGCAAGCCACAAAGACGTAGGGGCTGTTTGTTAAGCAGCATTATCGCAGCAGAAACCTCGCTGGTGTAGTCTGTGAGACCCTGAGTAATCTGGCCCTTGACAGCCATTCCACACCCTTCTTTTTAAAGTTTTTTTTTTTTAATGTTTATTTGTTTTTGAGAGAGAGAGAGAGAGAGCAGGGGAGGGGCAGAGAGAGAGGGAGACACAGGATCCAAAGCAGGCTCCAGGCTCTGAGCCATCAGCACAGAGCCCGACGCAGGGCTCGAACCCACTCACGGTGAGATCGTGACCTGAGCCGAAGTCGGAAGCTTAATCGTCTTCACATGAGAGACTCATTGTACTTAGACTATATTCTACCCTTATTCTAGCTAATCCCTACTCACACCTCATGGCCTCATCTGAACACCCGCCACCTCCCACCTAAATTAGCTTCCACCTTGTTGGGCTCTGATGATTTATAATTTCACATCTCTCCGATTATTTGATTTCTGTGTCCTCCCCCACTGTCCTGTGAGCTCCATGAGGCCAAGGGCCGCGCCGATTTCGTTCATCAATAAATATGTCCCCAATGGTATCGAGCACAATGCCTGGGACCTGGTGCCTGACTGGATAAATGAGTATGGCTGAGTGTTTCCAATCACGTTCCAACAATCAGAGGAGGACGTCCTTCCCAGCAGGTCCAGGCTGCAGTGAAGGAAGTGGGATCTAACTTGAGCCCTAAGTTATGGGTAGAACTTAATACAAGCAAAGACATGGCCACGGGAAGGTGCAGTGGCTCTAGGGAGCAGTGAAGGATGGAGAAGCTGGGTCGTTAGTACTGAGACGAGGAGGCCCGAGTCCACCCCTACTTGGCTGTGCTGCTCCAACTTTATCCAGGAGCCAGCAGGGGGTGGTGGCTGGGTTTTGAGCAAAGATAAGGAGGGATACAGTCATTAGAAGTCCCTTCTGGGGGCGCCTGGGTGGCTCAGTGGGTTAAGCATCCGACTTCGGCTCAGGTCGCGATCTCACGGTCCGTGAGTTCGAGCCCCGCGTCGGGCTCTGTGCTGATGGCTCGGAGCCTGGAGCCTGCTTCGGATTCTGTGTCTCCCTCTCTCTCTGCCCCTCCCCCTGCTCACGCTCTGCTTCTCTGTCTCTCAAAAATAATAAATAAACATTAAAAAAAAAAAAAGAAGTCCCTTCTGGAAGATGTCAGCAGGGGGGTGGATAGACTGGTGTGAGGTAAGGAGGGCATGAGGGATGAGAGAAGAAACACCACTAAAGCAAAGACACTTCCGGCTGGGTTGGGGGGGGGGGGGGTCCACATCGAGTAGCTCTCCCACCAGAGGAGCGATAAATATTTCTGGGTAATGACGACTGGATGTGGTGGAATAATATCCACGTTTCTGCCTTGAATGACTGGGGGAAATGGTACAACTACTTAGAGATGGGGGAGACAGGAAATGGGCTAGTTTGATGGAGAAGAGCGGAGGTCTAATTTTATATGTACCGGCTTTGATGTGAGCGCAGATTGTCCAGAAGGCAATTTGGAGATGAGTATCAGAATTGAGGAGAACAGCTAGAGAAAATGCCCTAGTTTGGGTTTTTCCAGTAGCAGCTCTAAGACAAGGATTTCCGTGCTGGTGGCTTATGGGCTGGACTCCAGAAACACGGAGAGAGGAAGTAAGCTGGGGAAGAGAAGGGACCACGAAAAGGTGAGTTTTCAAGCAAGTTAGCACAACGGGAAACTAGAGCTCAATCCTGCTGGGGGGCCGGGATCAAGCACCCACCTCAGAGTTCTCCCACCCGGGGGCAGGGAACAAGGTCCTTATGCACCAACGCCAGTCAGTCCTGGTTTGTAGGCTGTTCCGGAAAGAAAGCAGATTCTGGCAGTTGAAAGTGGGTAGCCATGCACGGAAATGGAACAGAAATGGTATCTTTTTAGTCCCTGTGATATGTCAGGCACACCCCTAGCTACTTACAAGTATTATCAGTTCCATGGTCACAAGAACATTTTTACTGATGAGGAAACAGAATCCCAGAGCGACTAACAGCTATAAGTGTCAGATCACGGAGACCTACCTTGCCACAGCGACCAGCCAAGAGGACGTAGGACCATGATGTCTACAGGGCATTGGTGAGACTCAAACTTCCGGCCCCCAGAGCCCAATTCCAGTCCACTATAGCAAGGGGAAAAGAAGACAGCCAGAGAGGACTCTTGGGAGAGCCATGGTAATGGCGGCCATGTTGAACTCCCTGATTAACAACTGTCACAAAAGACAGAGGTAGTAAAGAACGTGGAAACCCTGCTGTTGTAGGTGGACAGGACTGAGTGACAGCCATTCTAAGATGCTGAAGGGGGGGCGCCTGGGCGACTCAGTCGGTTGAGCATCCGACTTCGCCTCAGGTCGCGATCTCGCGGTCCGTGGGTTCGAGCCCCGCGTCGGGCTCTGTGCTGACGGCTCAGAGCCTGGAGCCTGCTTCGGATTCTGTGTCTCCCTCTCTCTCTGCCCCCGCCCCCCGCTTGCGCTCTCTCAAAAATAAATAAAACATTAAAATTTTTTTTAATTAAAAAAAAAACTTAGGGGCACCTGGGTGGCTCAGTCGGTTGTTTCCGACTTCAGCTCAGGTCATGATCTCACAGTCCGTGAGTTCGAGCCCCGCATCAGGCTCTGTGCTGACAGCTCGGAGCCTGGAGCCTGCTTCGGATTCTGTGTCTCCCTCTCTCTCTGCCCCTCCCCCGCTTGCACTCTCTCTGTCTCCCTCTTTCTCAACAATAAACATTTTTAAAAAATTAAGATTCTGAAGGAAAAGAAGCATTTAAATGGCACTGATGTAGACAGACTTGGGAAGCCTTTTCAACAGTGCGTGCTCCTAAAGATGGGAAAGTCATAGGAGTAAGCTCCCGCTGTGGGCGTTCGTCTAAAGGCTGTCCCGTTGAGTGCCAACCCGCACAGGTTATCTGCCTCCTGGGAAAACAAGAGACATACTGGAGGGCCAGGTATTACAAGCGAAATACTGGGCTTTCTCAGCCCACATCAAGGGCAAAAATAAAGGAAATTAATTTATTGATGTTGTGTGAAGGCAAGGAATTGGCTCTGAAGAAGTGTGCCAAACGGCAGGGAAAATATGGAACAAAAAAAATTGGAAAGCTCAGTTAATGCTAAACAAATTATTAATCATTAACAGTAGTTGGAAAACAGGCCTGTGCAGGCAGATGAAGGGAAATGGGATAGAGAAGGCTGTAGACACTCAACTGTCTGTAAGTATGCGAGAGGTTATTAGTTATTTTCTTGTAATTCGGCGATTATGACTGAGGCAGTGTGGGAGGCGGGGCTGGGTAAAGAGGAAGGGGTAGTTATATCAGAATTAACCTGGGGACGCCTGGGTGGCTCAGTCGGCTGAGCGTCCGACTTCAGCTCAGGTCACGATCTCGCGGTTCGCGGGTTCGAGCCCCACGTCGGGCTCTGTGCTGACGGCTCGGAGCCTGGAGCCTGTTTCCGATTCTGTGTCTCTCTCTCTCTCTCTCTCTGACCCACCCCGTTCATGCTCTATCTCTCTCTGTCTCAAAAATAAATAAACGTTAAAAAAAAATTTTATTTTAAAAGAATTAACCTAGGGAGCTTTTTCAAAATGCAAGTGACCCACGGCACCTCCAACTTCAGCAAATTTCTCAGAATGTCCATCTCGCGCTCGCTCGGGCATCTGACATCTGTTGTCCTACGGTCATAGTAGAACTGCCTCTTGCATAACTTGAGAGTGGGCCTCGCCATAGCTCACGTTCTCCGGCCTTCCGTGAGAAACAAAGGGCTGGGCAGAAAGTTCTTCCTCCCCCCGTGGTCCATCTGCCCAGCGCCCAGGTGAGATTGTGGAGCCCCCGAGAACAAGGCCTGGACGGCTTCGTGCGCTGTTGTCCTTCCCGCCCCCTGCTCGGTGCCCAGGACCCAGGCTGACGTGTGGTCTTTGAAGGAAGGACACAGGCACGTCCCTCAACCCAACCAGAATGACCACTTCTGGGCATTTCTTCCAAAACAAGTAGGTCCGTGATGGCAGCACGGCCTCTCCCTGGGTAGAAATGATAAGAGGAGAAATACGCACCCAGGGGTGAGAGGAGATTGGGCCCATGATGTCTTCAGGAAAACGTCAGCCCTCGCAGCCACACGCAGCAGCAGCCATGAGCCTGAGCCGAGGCCAGTCTCTGCCGTCACAGATCTCCCGCAGGCGCCATGGCCGTCCCAGCTCCTGTGGCTTTCATGGCTGTCGTGGCTGCTGTGGCCGTCTCCGCTCCCTCCGGCAGGGCTGCTTGGGAAGATCCCAGGGAAGACTGCCCTTGTCCCGGGCCCCGGGTGATTTATGGCCACATCCACACACACACACTCACTCATCTTGTCCGCAGACTGAATCTGGGCTGAGACCCATAAAATAGGCAACAGCTATTGGCAAATTCATTAATTAGGATTCTGTTTGTACTTTTATTGTGAAAGAAAATCATTTGTCAGCTTAAAGTCAGACCCAGCGCCTGATGAGAACTGTTATTCTAAGAAGGTATCGACGGACGGCTCTACGTGGCTTTCGCGCTCTCTCCCCGCCTGCGATCTGCCACCCCACCTCTACCCGGGCAGAGAAAGCCTCCTGTCCTTCCACTTGACCCAGGGCCTATGTGGCGGCAAATCCTCCGTTGGGGAGGTGCTTTCCCAGTAGGCCTACCCGCTTCTGCCCTGCCAACCTCCTCCCGATTTTGTTCAAGGACAGGGCAGTCAATGGGCGTCAAGGGGTCCCCGACTCTAGACAGTGAAGCTTGATAAGGCACAGTGAGTCAGGGCAACTCCATTTCCCTTCCCAGCGACACGATTCTGATCAATGACGTGTGAGAGGAAGTCTGCTGGGACTCTTTTAAAGGGACTCGAGGAAGGTGCCTTCTCTCATCAGGCCTTCGGACTGGAGTTGGGACGCGACTGCCGGAACCAGAGGAGCCCTTCTGTGAACGCAGGGAAGCGAGACAGAGGACCAACACCGACATGCCGACGATGCCAGAACAAAAAGGTGGGAGGGACTTGGGTCCTGGATGACCCAGTGCAGAGCTAACCAACCCAGGAGCTGGCTTGCCTCTGGGATTCTGGATCACAGGACGTGATAATCTCCCCGTTGTCTACACCGTACCCAGCGGGGTTTTGTTATTAGAACCAAACGCGTTGACTCTAGAGGCAAACATCCTACTACATTATAATCAACGCAGACTCAAAGTACCTCCGCTTAGATGCCTATTCCAGTAGATGGCAATGCTCCTGCTCCAGCTGCCTGTGGTTGTCCAATTTCAGACTCTCCCTAGACTCTAGTCACCCTGTCTTTGTTGGGAAAGAACCCAAGTCCTTCGTGTGAACCACTTTCCCATCAGCCATCTTGTTATCACTGGTGGAAACCACTCTCCCCTCCACCAAAAAACAAAAAAAATCAGGAAGCTTCAGGCCACAGTGTGCAGAGGCACACACACACACACACGCACGCACACGCACACGCACACACACACACACACACACACACAATCATCCCGTATGTGGATGTCTGTGTTATGGGTTGTGTCCCCTCCCCCAATTCACATGTTGAAGTCCTAATCCCTAAGTACCTCAGAACATGACTGCATTTGGAACCAGGGCCATTGTCAATGTCATTAATTAAGACGACATCGCGTTGGAGTAGGGTGGACCCCTACTCCAGTGTGAATGGTATCCCCGTAAAAAGGGGAAATCAGGACACACGCGTGCATGCAGAGAAAACGCCACCCGAAGATTGGAATTATGCCCCCGTAAGCCAAGGAAGTGCCAGAGGTTAGAGAGAACGTGGGCCCGCTGACACCTTGACTGTGGACGACCAGCCCCCGGAGCTGTGAGGCAGCACATTTCCGTTGTTGGAGCCGTTCCGTCCATGATACTCCACTACAGCAGCGCTGGGAAATGAATCCGGTCTCTTAGACGATGAGCAGGGTCGGGGTAGTAGATGGAGGCACAGTTCACACATTGAGAACCCTAAGGCCGAGGTCATACCTTTCAGGCAGAACCCCGGTCTTCTATAAATTGCAGAGTCCCTCCTCGTGTCCTCAGACACTGAGCTAGCTGGGCAGGCCAGCTGGGTAGCTTCCCAGGGCACCAGTCTGTTAGAGGGTCCAAAATACCACTGGAATAAATAGAAATACCCCTGCCAGTTGACGCAAGTTTCCACAAGTTCCTACCAAAGTAAACAGCAGCCTTATATGGAAATTTAAAAAACACCCTGGCTGGCACTGACCCCTCTCTCTGGGTATTTTTGTAATACACACATACAGTTGCGATCAGCTGAAAATCTGAAACCAAATAAAGCATGGTGTTAACTTTCTTACTCACGGCAAACAATGATTCGTTTTCTTAGATGATTCGTAAGCAGTTTCAATAGGCTTCCCCCACCAAATTTTCTGACTTGGGAAATTGCCAAGGCGAGCCGATACGAGGAAAAGAACTACAAAAAAGTGTAAGACACTTTGCCCCTTTTTTAGACCATGAATTTTTCTACAGCCAGGGGAGGTAAATTAGCGAGTAGATCGGTCCGCGCATAAAACGTTTTAACTAATAAGTTTGGCGGAGTCCGCTTCTTAACCTACGGTGTCTTTTCTCCCCCCTCTTCCCCGCTAAGAGGATCAGCGATTGGAGCGCGGCACGTGGCCCCCCCGGAATACAGACCCCACGTCCCAGCCCCTCACAGCTAAGAGCGACCACGTGGGTGAGTTTTGGCCAATAGGCTATAATCCGAAGTATCACAATTCAGTTCTGGGGACCCTCTACTGCTTCTTCCTGGTCCTTTCTCCTCTCCGATGGCCGGAATGTCACTGTAGCAGTCAGTTGGGACCAACAGGTGACCTGGGGACGGGAGGCCATGCCTGGCAAAGCGACGGTCTGGGTCCCTAAGGACTTAATAAACCAGGGCTCGCATGTCACACATAAGCCTGCTCGTGAGAGAGGAACACACCTCCATCTTGTTTTACATGGTGGGAAATGTATTGGTGGGAAATCCATTTTTTTCCTTCGGTGGAGGGGCACCAAATTATTCCCCTGTGCAGAGTCTTGGTCTGGCCTCAGCCAGAGAGAAAGCACGGCGTTCTCTCCTGGTCTGGCTCCCACGAAGGCTGTAGGTGGTGTGATGGCGGTCCTGTGGGAAGAGAGACCACGCATCGCGAAGGGTAGAGCCGTACGTCCCGAGTCCTGTGGGAATGAGAAGGGCGCTGGGAGCCGCTGCGGCGATTCTCAAGCATGGCTGCCAAGCCTTTGACTTTCCTGCCGTCGAGAGGTGGGTTCCAATCCCTTACCCTTGAATAAGGCCAGCCCCTGTGACCGCCTTCTAATAAAGAGAATCTGGTGGGAGTGATGGCGGGTGACTTCCAAAGCTGGTTGGTAAGGCTTCCGTTTGGTACTCTCTCATTGGCCATCACAGAGGTTTCTAGAAAGTTCCAGCCTCGTTTCAGTGGGCTCCTGAGAAGAAAGCAGGGGTCCTGGGCCACACCTGGCCTGGGGGATGAAAGGGGGGACAGGTTGGTGGTTCAAGTGCCCGAAGGGGGGGCGGGGGCAGGGCAGAAGAATCCGGCAGCCCCTTCCTGCCTGGAAGTTGTATTGTGCCCACAGAGACGTGGGAGAAAATGAATCTCAGGCCAGAACCCCAGCCCCAGGGCCCACACACAGAGCCCTCTACTCCCCCTCTTGCCATCTGACACTTCTCCTTCTAGGGCTCACCCAAGAGAGCCTGGGTTTCATTTCATTAAGGTCAGCAGTATTGCCTAGGTGCGCCCAGACATTTCCAGGAAGATTTCTTTAAAAATTTTTTGTTTAATTTTTAAAATTTTTAAAAAATATTTTAAAATTTTTTTTAATTTTTTTATTTATTTTTGAGACAGAGAGAGACAGAGCATGAACGGGGGAAAAGCAGAGAGAGAGGGAGACACAGAATCCGAAACTGGCTCCAGGCTCCGAGCCGTCAGCACAGAGCCCGACGCGGGGCTTGAACCCACGGACCTCGAGATCGTGACCTGAGCCGAAGTCGGCCGCTTCACCGACGGAGCCACCCAGGCGCCCCTCCAGGAAGATTTCTTGACACGAATCCCCGAGTCCCAGCAGCATTCAGAGTGAAGAGACAGCTCCCGAGAAGACCTACCTGGTGGGAGAATGTCCACAGTGGTCTGCTGAGAGTCCAAGGCCCCTCCCTGCAATGGAACGAATGAATGAACTCTGTCTCCCCAAATTCCTATGTTGAAGCCCTAACCTCCCCCTGCCTCCGTGTGACTGAGGAGGTAGCTGAGGTTTGAGCTCGTGAGGGCGGGGCCCTCATTCAGCAGGACTGGGGTCCTTTCCAGAAGGGTGCTATTTGAGCCCCCCAGTCCGTGGTGAGGATGGCTTGACGTGCTGTCTCTCCCACATTCCCCTCCTCTTTGTTTCTCTCAGGCCGACTAAGACATCCCCTGAGAGAAACAAAGACGAGGGGGATGTGGGAGAGACAGCACGTCAAGCCATCCTCACTTTGCTGGTGGTGACAGAGGCACACGCCCAGCAGCACGGTCCCACGCGGGATTCCCGGCAGGCAGCGTGACTTGCGGTGACGTTTGCAGGAAACGGCCCATCCTTGCGTCTCTCCCCTGAAATTGCCCCCTGGGGTTAAGCGTTGCCCTCTCCTTCCAGTCGACTGTCAGACCCAAAAGTCCAGAAGGGCGCCACACCCTCCCTGTGCACTGACCTGCGGGGCAGCAGCTCTAGGGGTGGTGACCACAGCCCTCGGGCCACGGCGCGGGGCGGGGGAGTCGGCATGGGTAGACAACTGCCTGACTTGCCCTCCCCTCCCGCATGCTTCCCGGTCACCTGGCAGACTGTCCCCAGCTCGGAACAAGCCCACCTACCTCCCTGCTAGTGGCCGGGCTGGGCTGGCAATTCCTGCCTCTCTGCACCCGCCAACATCCGGGCTGCTGTTGTGCTTTGAATGTAAGTATATTTCTGTCTGATTCCCTACCCCCTACCCCTCGGCCCCCAATACCTGAAGGGGAGGGAAGGAAGGAAGGAAGGAAGGAAGGAAGGCAGGAAGGAAGGAGTGAAGGATGGGAGAGGGAGGGAAGCATCTGTACTTCAGGGCTCAGAGATCCCTCCACCTCCCTACTCCATCTCAGCATGCTTTCTCGATGTTTCCTGTCGCTCCCCCCTTAAGGGCGCGACGCAGGGAACCCTGAGCCACCCTGTTGCCATCTGCTCTATTTGTGTGCCCAAGCCCAGCAAAGCTGCACTGTGGCCAACACAGACGATCTGGCAGGACTCCAAGACTTCTGGGTTAGAACCCCAGCTTGCAATGCACCAGCGAGCAATACTTTGTCATGCATTCATCCAGCAAATTCTTGATCAATATTCACCCCACCGCTGCGGGCCAGGCTCTGCGCTAGAAGCACAGGCACAGCACTGAGCGAGGTGCACGGGGTCCCTGCTTTCTTCTTCTGGGAGAGACGGACAACAAGCAAATGAGCAAACGGCAGGTGGTGGTAAGTCCTACGCTGAGACCACAAACGGGACGCTTTGGTGGGACGACTGGGGGGCGACTTTAGGCGGGTGGCCAGAGAAGACCTCTCTCAGGGGACCTGTGAGGCGAACTGCGAAAGACACAAAGAAGTAGGCCCACGTTGAGTGGGTGGAAAAGCATTCTAGGCCGAGGGAACTGCTATTACGAAGGCAGGGCCTCAGGAGGGGGTGGGGGGGGGATGAACTTGGCACGTTCTGGCAAGAGCAGGACGGCCCGCGTGCCTCGGGTTCCCAGAAAGGTGATAAGGAGGCGACAGCACTTTAACAGAGGCCAGATCACAGAGGTTCCGGGGACACCAAGATAAGTCATCAGGATTTCAACTGGGGTTAGGGACAGGAGGTGACCTAATCACATTTCCTGTTTTTAAAAGATTGCTCTGCCCATAAGATGCCTATTCATTACAAAGAAAAAAATAGTAACACAGTACAGAAACCTGGCAGACAGCACCGTAACCAAGTGATCAAAGTAAACACCACCAGTAATGGATCAAATGGACATCATGTGCCTCCCAATACGATGCCCTGAGAAGGACACACATCGCCTCGGCGGGGTTTCTGCCCAACACACAGAACCTGAATCTAGTCACAGGAAACATCAGACGAAGCCAAACTAAGCGATAGTCCACACAAAGAATCCCGGCCTATACTTTTCAGAAGTGTTCATGTCACAAAAGGCAAAGACAGACTAAGGGACCACGCCAGATTAAAGGAGATTAAAAAGGCACAATAACTGAATACAATGTATGACTCGAGATTAGATCCTGGGCCAGAAAAAGATTTGATTTCTTTTCTTACGAAGGACATTAGTGGGACAACTAATGAGAATTTGAATAAGAACTGTCAATCAGGTAACAGGACTGCTTCCCTGTTCATTTCCTGATTTTGATCAACTAGACTGTGGTTATTTTACGACAATGTCCTTCATTTTGCACTTTGAGGGAATGCAAGTGAAATATTTAGGGGCAAAGGAGCATCGTGTCCGCCACTTGATCTCGAAAGATTCAGGGGGAGAGCGGCAGGCGTGTGTGTGTGTGTGTGTGTGTGTGTGTGTGGAGAGAGCGTGCACGCTTGCAAATTGGTAAAAATTGGCCAAAAACGCTTGGGGAGTCTGGTGACTTTCCTTTGCAGCCACGCTGAAAAGCAATCAAAGTGAAAGCCCAGGGCAGCGGGGCCAGCGGGGCCTGCACGCAGCCCCAGGAGGTCTGTCAAGGAAGGGGGCAGACCGGCCAAGGCCCCTGCTGCCTTGTCACCTGCATCTCCGGGTATTCCCCCCCTCCCACTGCCTGTGCCCCCCCCCCCCCTCGGCCAGCCTCAGCCCCTCAGGAAATACGGCTCTCCGGGCCCCAGCAGGCCTTTGCCAAGATCCTTTTGACCTTAGCCAGGGCAGGCCAGGGCTCGGTTCTGAAAGAAGAAAGGAACAAGGCTTCCTCCGGGGCCTGCCCCTCCCGGCTTGGTGCAGGCGACGCGTGGCGCAGCCAGCGAGGCTGTCTAAACAAGCAGGGCTTTAGCTGCACACCAGGTGCCACGCTCATTAAACAGGGGCCAGCCGTGGGGCTAATCTGACAGGGCGGCCACCAGACGCCCGGTTCCCGCAGGTGGACGGGCGCGCCCCGGCCCCAGGCACGTCTCAGGAAGCCGGGTGGCTGATGATTCCGGACAAATGTGCCGGCGGCTGCCCCGGGGACAGAAGAAGCCCGCCTCTCCCGCCCTCCCTTATCGGGCCTGCGGACACACCGGGCTGTCGGGAAGGACGGGGGAGGCCCACACACCCCACATGTGATGGACCTCCTCGCCCTGCTTAGCGGTTCACAATTTGACACCCACAGCCCGCTTCGCTGGATTAGAGGCATTCACGGCTGGCAGGAAAAGGAGGCCCCAGCATAGACGTGGTGATAGATTGCTATCAGCAGGCCCCTCGGAGAGCCTGTTGCTATATTGTTTGGAGAAGCCTCTCACGGAGGCGGCCGAGGCGTGGTGACTCAGACGCTCCAGAATCGGGAGAAGCCAGGACCGCGGGTCTGGGTGGGGATGTGGGCCTGTGTGTCGGGCCCGGCCCCTGGCGCCCGGCCAGCCGGGAGGCCGGGAGGCCGGAGGTCTGTAGGCTCATAAAAAGAAAGCGCTCGTTCCTCTGCCGGACGAGAATGCTCCAGGTTTGGTGGGGAGAGAAGGGCGCCATCCCACAGGCCGGGAGGCCGGCGGCCACATCAGGGAAGGACCCCGCCGCTGACTTACCTGCAGGTGTCCCAGCTGCCGGGCGCAGGGAGACGGAAGGACTTAGCCTGAGCTCCCCTCCCCCCGCCCCCGCGCATACCTACCCACCGCCTCCCTATGGTAGCGAGGCCTCTGGGAAACTTGGAAAGAGAAAACAACGATGACCCACGCCTTCCGAGTTAGCCAGGCCCCTCAGGCCTCAGGGCTCATGCGTTCTGCCCAGGGTGGGGCAAGCCTGTGATGTTTCCCGGATTGTTCAGAGACTCTCCCCTCTCGGCTGGAAATGGCACGGCACCCGGCAGGGATTCTCGAACTATCTGAGGATGTGGGACCGGTCTTGTTTGTGTTGGTTTGTTTGTTAATTAATTTCAATCCGTCACGGGCGGATACTTTTGTCAAGTACAATAAATATGAGTTGCTAGAAAAAGGAAGTGAAGAAGAAACACGAGCTACAAAATACAAGCCCGAACTTTCATCGTTCGATCGTCTAACAGACATAAACATCCTGTCAAGTTGCCGTCAAGGTGGCTAAACGCTGGCTCCCAATTTCTGTGCTTAGCTCACCGTGGACAGGGGCCAGTTTGTGGCCTGGCGCTGTAACGCCAGGTCAGAGCGTGTGGGTTGTCATCCCACTTCTGTCGCTCACCGGCTACGTGGCTTCCCCCTCGGAGCCACCACGTTCGTGCCCGGGTGCTCTTATATTTCCACGTGCCCTGTACTGCTCTCCCACAGGGTGGCGTCGGGGCGTATGGGGGAGGAGAACGGAACTCACGCCACCACCTCTCACACTTCAATGTGCACACAAATCCCCTGGGGAGACTTAACTTCCTGCACAGCCGGGGGGGGGGGGGGGGCAAGATTCTGCCTTCTTACCAAGGTTCCAGGTAATTCAGGGGCTGCCGGTCCTGAGGCCACACTTCTGAATAGCTTCTGAAGGATGAGGGCTTATGGGACCTCGTGCAGAGTGAGGAGTCAGGTCCTAGCGGATCGCCGCACAGGCCCCTCCCCCCGGAAGGTTCCAGGTCTCTGCCGCGGAGTGTCTGGTCTTGGCCGCCCCTGGAATGGGGATTGCTGAAGTGCGGACAGCCCCCCCCCCCCCCCACCACCACCACCTCCCTGACTTAAGTATGCGCCCAGAGAACTGGTCCAGCCACCTGGGTGCAGTCAGAGACCCGTCACCCCAGCCAGCTCCGTCTCCCCTCAGCAATCATGGGTGCCGTGGAACCCGCGAAGACTCGGTGACATTCCCCCATCTGGCCCTGGGCCTCGGCCCACTGGCCTCAACACAGCTACGTTACTTCCACCAACGGAAGCTCCAGCGCCATCGCCAGCCGCCAAGCAACAAGGACGGCTCTGCTCAGCACACGGTGCCGCCGCTCCGAGTTCTCTGATGTGGAGCCCGCCGGACGAGTACGGGCTGCAGGCTCCACACTGTCCTCCCAGAGCCCCCAACACAGCCAGACGTTGCTATGCCGCTGCCCGAGACATGCCCTTCACTTCTCAAATATCCCCCCTCCCGCCAGATCCCCGAGCGGGTGAGCGGAACTCCTTCAGAATGCTTCCCCAGCCTCAGCCCCATCTTCCCGCCACCCTCCCACCGTCCTCCCGAAGCAGAAGGAATAGCCTCTCCCCATCCCTCTTCCTGTCTGGTTGGGATTTCCCTCTCAACATAAAGGAAGAAGTGAAGGGATATAGGAAATCTTCTTCTCTCCGGACGATGCCTGACTTCTGCCCAGTTTCCCCCTCCCCACCCCCCGCCAGTTTCCTCCCTGTGGGTTGAAACACAGTCTGATTTGACCAGAGCTAAGCAATGGCCTCCATGGTGAACAGCACCCCACTTGTAAACACTGTCCCGAATGATCCATCCTTGCCCCGTGAGAAATGAAGGTGTCTCTCATTAGCCCCAAGAAACCACAAAGCGCTAGTCTCTTAGCAACTTGGAAAAGGAGCACGCTTCTTTTTTTAATGTTTATTTATTTATTTTGAGAGAGAGAGAGAGACAGAGAATCCCAAGCAGGCTCCATGCCGTCAGCGCAGAGCCCGGTGAGGGGCTCGATCCCACGAACCGTGAGATCATGACCTGCACCAAAATAAGGGTCGGACGCTCAACCTACTGAGCCACCCAGACGCCCCCAGGGGCACACTCCTTAAGGCCTCTGGGGCAGGTCTCAGATGATGGCACCATTCCACAGGTTATCAGGCAGCACCCACTGGGGGCAAGGCACCTGTCGGGGACTGGCGAGATAGCTGGCCCAGAGTTTCTTTCAAAGCACTTACAAGTGACATCATCATCCCTCGTGGCAGGCACTGCGACGCACCATCCAGCTTCCTTTGCAAGGTCTGACTCACCTACTGAGAGCTCTTGGCCAAGGCCACACCCTCCCGGGCAGCCCACACCCAATGACTGATGGGGAGTATCATCTGGGGACCGCTCTGAGGGGCCATTGGGCTACAGAGCTCCCCCTGGGCCCAGCTGAGGCTCCTCCCTCTGCCCACCCCAGTTCTGTCCTCACCCTTCCTCAGGTGTGGACCCCAACGGTCCTCCTTAATAAACACCCCGCAGCTAAACTCCATCTCAGAGTCTGTTTCTCAAAGAACCCAGCCCCCGTCACCCGCAGTGCCTGGGAGGTGGGAGATGGGAGGGGGGAGTGACCAGGAGATTTACCCAGGCCCATCCTGAGAAAGAGCGTGGCCGGACCTGGGGCAACCTCCAGCAAAAGTGGGGGCTGGCCCTCCAGGAAGGCAGGCCTCACTCTCTCCCTTCTTCGAGGAAAGCTGTGGAAGCAGCATCTGCTAGGCCACAACTGGGGGCGGGGGGGAGAGGGGTAGCGGGGAGCTAGGAGGGGTGGGAAGCAGGATGGTAGACAGGCCTGAGGGCAGGAGTGGGAAGAAGAGACACGGTGGGGCGAGGTGGCAGGGTGCAGACACGGGACCCAGGCCTGGCCCTTGGGAAACACAAGTCCCCCCCCCATCCAAGTTGGGCTGGGTGACACTGACCAGATCCCTCCTCGCTCTGGGCCTGCCCCCTCACCTGTCAGATGAGGGAGTGCCTCTGTGGATGAGGTGGCCCGTGAGGCCTCCTGCCTCTGGCGTGCTGGCCTCGTGCTAGGCCGTGCCTGCGGCCCCGGGCCTCACAGACATAGCCCAGATTGCTGAGAAAGCACAGCAGAATTCAGCAAGGGGACATTGGCCCTCTCCGTTTCTGGTGGGCCAGGAGGAGTCTGGTTGTTATGGGTCGAACTGTGTCCCCGTGAAAATCATACGTTGAAGCCCAAACCCCCCAGGACTTCAGAATGTGACTATATCCGAGATAAGGCCTTTACAGAGGTGATTCAGGTACAATGAGGTCATTGGGGTGGGCCCCAATCCAATCTGACCGGTGTCCTTATAAAAGAGGACATTAGGACACAGACATGCACAGAGAGAAGATGTGAGGACGTAGGGAAGGGACGACCATCTACAAGCCAACGAGAGAAGGAGGCGTCAGAAAAAACCAACGCTGCTGACCCCTCGATCCCAGACTTACGGCCTCCAGAACTTCGAGAAAAGTACGTGTGTTGTTTCAGCCACCCAGGCTGCGGTCTCGCTAGGACAGCCGGAGCACGAGAACAGGCTGGTCAGTTAAACGTATAGACAACCCCAAACCTAGCCCTGGAAGGCTTTGCTCCGCATCGGGAGGCCCGGACACTCCTGAGGGATTCCTGGCTGAGCAAGCATGCTTGGGCTTTGGGCCGGGCACGGCTCCCACTCACCACACGCCAGGCTCCGGGAGGGCTGCGTGGGGCGGGAAGTTGCGTGCGGATTGCAGAGCCGAGAGCGATCGGGTGGGGCCCCGACCGTGTGGTTGACAACCTCACACCGTGTACAGCCCGGCCTGGGTGTTCCGCACCAAGGAGGGAGAGGAGAGAATGTTCTGACGGGCCGTGGACCACCACCGCTGTCTGGGTCTGTTTCCTTACCTCTGAGGAGATTTTCCAATAGGCGTGTGGTTCATCGCTCACTGCGAAATACAATCAGAGACGTAATAAGCTGTCCTCGCGGCCCAGACTTGGGGAGGGTCCACGGCCCCACCATGGCCTGCTTTGCCCACTCAGGGCAGCCCGGGATGTCTCCGAAGGGAGGCCCAGGACCACTCCCAAGGCTCCAAGAGCCGATTCTGCTTAGGAAAGGCCTTTCTCTAAATATTTTCTCTCCAGGTTTGGCTGGAGACAGTCACAGCCCGTCAGGGGGCTTGGAGAGCAAGCCTGCCAAGAGCCTCTGAGGACCGCCTTTGTAAAGAGAACCCCAGGAGCAGGGCTGGCCCACACCCAGGCAGCAACGGGACAGGCCCCCCCTCCCCTCCCTGGGTTCAAGCCAGGGCACCCACTGCGGCCGGGAGTTCTAGGCCCAGGCAGACCCCAGAAAACAGCCCACAGCCCTCCAGTCAGCTGCCGTGTGTTTGTTTTTACAGCTGGTCCTCCCGCTCCGCTGTTCCAGTGAGCAAAGGAATCTGTTTGTCTGAGAAAAAGAATGTGGCAGAGAAGGCGGGAGACGGCCCCGGGGCAGCCCCGACGGACTCAGCAGCTACAGAGCTCGCCAAATCCAGCCAGACGCCCAGGAGAGTCACCCAAAGGCCTAGAGGCCAAGGTCACGGACTCAGAGACACCATCCCCTCCTCCCCCTCCAGATGGCCCTGCTCCTTGGTGGGCCAGGGCTTTGCCCAGAGTCCTCAAGGCAGGTACCAGGCTGGCAGCCTAAGTGCACGGAACAGGGACCCACCCTCCTGAGGCATTTTATTTGCTTCTCTCTCATTCACACACACACACACACACACACACACACACATTGAGAAGGAGGTCAGTCAGCTGTGTGTATGAGACAAGCACACGGGACTGAAAGCCAGCAAGCCCGTAGACCAGCTCAGGGAGGCCATCTGCCACACTGGAGTTCCAGCGAGAGCCCTCAGACCTGTCCTCTTTGTTCTAGAGAATTCTGGGAGGTCCAGCAGGAAGCCAGGCAAGAATCAGCTCAAAGTCACCCTCATTTGGGTGGTCTTGGTCAGGTGTCCCTACACCTGATATCCACATGTACCCATACACCCTCACCAACCCCCTGGGCTGACCAAGAAGTTGCCCCGGAGGCTGGGACAGGGGTAGAAGGGACACATCGTTTCCGGGTAAATTTTCTAGATTACAGCAGGCCCTTGCCCTTAAGTCGTCAGATTTGGGTTAGAAAATTCCCCCACTGCTATTGTGATCTGGCTTGTGTTAAATCCCTCAGAGGTGTCGGGGAAGAATGTATAACAACTAATCCACCCCCTAAATCTTTCCCGGTCAGATTAATAATCAGGCATTTCTGTGAAGCCCTCAGGCGGGGCCCTCATGCTCTTGGAGAATGTTCTGTCTTACTGGGTCCCCTGTCCTGGTTGCCCCTTACCTGGCACCTGAGGCTGGAATCTTCAAGGCTCCCCAGCTAGCCTGTGATGAAGTCAGCCTGTCAGGGTGTGCAGCTGGGGGAAGAGGTTGGGGTAGAAATAGCCACGGCGGGGCGCCTGGGTGGATCAGTGGGTTGAGCGACCGACTTCGGCTCAGGTCACGATCTCACGGTCTGTGAGTTCAAGCCCCGCATCGGGCTCCGTGCTGACAGCTCAGAGCCTGGAACCTGCTTCGGGTTCTGTGTCTCCCTCTCTCTCTGCCCCTCCCCCACTCGCGCTGTCTCTCCATCTCTCAAAAACAAATACACATCAAAAAAGTTAAAAAAAAAAAACAAAAACAAAAAACCAGCCGCACCAACACACACACATGCACACACGTGTGCCGGTCGGACGCTCAACCACCTGAACCACACAGGTGCCCTTAAAATGAGGATATTAATACCTGCCTCAGTCCCCAAAGGCTTGGTCTAAGCATTAAAAGTAATAGGGGGGCCTTCCTACCACAGCCACCGATCCATAGCAGGGGTAGTTAGCCATATTTGCTTTTCTTGAGGTAAAATTCACATCACGTAAAATTCGCCACGCGAAGCATCTCAGAATGTACACGTCGGCGGCATTCGGTGCCTTTACAACGTTGTGCAAGCCTCACCGCTCTGCAAGGCTAGAACATTTCATCTCCCGACAAGAAATCCGGTACCCATGAAGCAGCCACTCTCCCTTCTCCCCTCCCCTCCCCCGCCCCCGACAACTACCGATCTCCTTCCGGTTCCTGTAGACGTGCCGACTGCGGACACCTCATACAAATGGAATCACACAATAGGTGGCCTTGTGTCCCTGGCTTCTGTCACTCAGCATCGCGTCTTCAAGGTCCATCCAGGATGTAGCAGCTGAGTCTTTTATTCCTTTCTGTGGCGGGATGCTAACACCGCGTGGCTAGACCTCGTTTCGTGGACCCCTTCGCCAGCTGATGAACATTTGGGCCGTTTCTATTCGGGGCGGGCTCTCCATGAACATGCGTGCCCACGTTTTTTGGGTGGACGCACGTTTTCGATTCCCTCGGGTACACGCTTCCGCATGAAATTGCTAATCCCACAGCAAGTCCGCGTTTAACTTTTTGAGGCCCTGCCTCTCGTCCGCAGCAGCTACACCGGTTATGTTCCCACGGGGTTTCTATTTCTCCACATCCTTGCCAACACTTGTTATTTTCCTTTTTTTTTTTTTTTTTTCGTAAATCCTAGCCATCCTCACTGCGGTGTCGATTTGCATTTCCCTAATGACTAACGGCGTTGGAGCCTCTTTTCATGTGCTTCCTGGCCCGTGTGTTTTTTTCAGATGTCAGTCATTCCCAGCAATAATTACCCTGGGATTCAGCCAGTACACAAGAGTGGATGGAGTTCAACAGGAGAGGGGATTCGAGAATGCCCCGACCTCCATCCCCTCGGTCCGGATGTCAGAGCCACTGGATGGCTTCAAGAGCCCGGAGCGTGAGGCCACCACGGTGGCTGGCTTCGTCGACAGCCCACCGTAGGAAGAGGAAGGGCGTATCCTAGCAGCTCATTTACCTACTTTTTCCCTTCCTTCGGATAAATTCCAGAAGGAAGGCCACCAAGACACAGGGGACAGCAGTCATCACTGCACCCGTTTAAACTGCCACGAGCTACACACCCGTGGATTCTCACTATCCTGACCTCTCCAGCGGTGGCTGTTGTGGGCACAACGCTTTAAATGTTTTTGGGCACTGGACATAAAATTGTCTTCTATTTTTGGATTATGTTCACGTAACAGAAACCTAGAAATTAAATGTATATCTTATATTTCCCTTTTCAGCTACCTGTGGATTTTGCTCATTTACTAAGATCAAGTCATAAAATGAGCTCTTTCATGAAATGACTGAATCAGCTATACGTATTGTCCTCAATCAGGTTTCCCTTTATAATTTGATTGGAGCGTGGCTTAGTTTTTTTTCGTCTTTGCGTTAAGCATTTTTGATGATCTGTGCAGCTAACCTTTATTTTCTATTTTCTGATTCCTTCTATCACATCCAAACTTAAAACGTCCTTCCCCGGGGGCAGAACATTGTTTTAAGATGAGATTCTTCAGAGAAGAATGTTCCAGCTCCCGGGAAATCACAAAATCCCTCACACAGGTTAGAGGACATCTGTTTCTTCCTGTCCCCAAGGTCCTTCCAGGGAGGGGGGATGGTTTAGCATCACAGTTAAGAGCACGGGCTCTGGGGGCACCTGGGGGGCTCAGTCGGTTGAGCGTCCGACTTCGGCCCGGGTCATGATCTCAAAGTTTGTGAGTTCGAGCCCCACGTCGGGCTCTGTGCTGACAGCTCAGAGCCTGGAGCCTGCTTTGGATTCTGTGTCTCCCTCTCTGCCCCTCCCCTGCTCACGGTCTGTCTGTCTGTCTCTCTCTCTCTCTTTCAAAAATGATAAAAATTAATATTAAAAAAAAAAAAGAGCAGGGGGTCTGGAGCCAGACGGCTGGATTTGCCCCAGCTCTGTTGAATAGGGTTATTGAGAAGATTAAAGTGTACCCTAAGTTCATCTAAGGAACGCTTAGATCTGGCCAGGGTCGCCAATGTCCCACGGTAAGTGAAGTAGAAGGAGGCCCCAGGTATTCTTTCTGGTGCTGCCCAAAGAGAGGGCTACGCACAGGTCCAAGCCCACGGCAGCTGCAAGTGAAAATGGTCACTAGGTCAGGGCTCCTGTTCTGTCCTCTCCCCCACCCGGCCCCCACCCCCGGGTGCCCAGTCCCTGGAATTTTAAGTGGCCTGGAATTAGAAACTCTGTTAACGAGAGGAGCCCTGGGAGAGAGAGGCCTGGGGTTGGGCGGGGGAAGGGATTCAAATGCTTGTGACTTTCAGGTGAGGGACTCAGCTCCCCAGGAAGCCAGTCAGCAGGGGGATGGTGACGCGGCCTCAGCCAGACAAGCTGGGGGAAGGGGTGGTGCTGAGCCCCGGGAGTCTCTGCTGTCGAAAACAATGATCCCCATGTTTCTTCAACCCGGGTGGAGTTGAAGTCCCTCAGCTTAAAATTCCTAACCCTCCCCAACCACCCACAAACATCCTGCAACGGAGTAGCTGATAATGATAACCGCGGCCTCGCCTTGGCTTTGCAAACGGGTCTTACGTTCGCCGTCCGAGAGTCATTCCTCTTGTGAGGCAAGGAAGCTGAGTGCTGTGGCTTCCATTTTACAGAAGAGGCGACTGAGGCCCAAAAAAGGAAACACCGAGGCCAAGGTGTGGTCAAAGTGGGTCTTGAGCCAAAGGTTCTAAATCTTCGCCAAAAGCAGTGTCTTTGGCACCTCAGAAGCCCCGGGAGAACCCCAGGTGCCCACCCTGCCCCAGATTTCTGATTTAGTGGGTCTAACCCGGGGCCAAGAATTAACTTTTTTTTTTGCCCCCATCTTTATTGAGGTATCACTGACAAATAAAAAGTTGTGTATATTTCAGACGTTCGACTTAATGTTTTGATGTACATTGTGAAATCACCATCACAGTCATCCAAGAGAAATGAAATCAGTGTCCCGAAGAGAATTCATTTTTCTTGTTTTTTAAGTTTATTTATTTATTTCGAGCGCGTGCGCGAGAGAGAGACAGAGCAGAGAGAGAGAGGGAGAGAGAGAGAATCCCAGGCGGGTTCCGCAGCATATCAGCACAGAGCCTGACGCCGGGCTCGAACTCACGAACCGCGAGATCATGACCCGAGCCGAAGTCAGACGCTTAGCCGACTGAGCCACCCAGGCGCCCCGAGAATGCACTTTTCTAACAAGCTTCCAGGTGACACTGATGCCGTAGGGCTGGGGTGCGCACTTGGGAGAATCGCTCCAGCAGCTCTGGGTGGACAGATTTGGGTGTCTTCCAGAGAATCTGTGAACGGCAGCATCTCCGAAACAGAAGGCAGGAGCAGCAGCATCCAGCTGCGGGGTGTTTCACACATCAGGGAAGGCGCTTGGACGGAGAGGCTGGGGTAGTCCGGGCCGGGGACCTGAGCACAGGGGGTTAATTCTCAGTTCCTGCTGGGGAGTCCACGTGACTGGGAAGGAAGCAGGTGGAATGATTGCTTATATACAGAACCATCAAGGTCTTGGCTGTGTAAAACCCAATCATTACTTCCAGGTAGTAATGCGTTTTAGGCAATGTCTTCTGCTTATGCTCAGCAATGCATGAGTCTCAGAGCGGTGGCCAGAGAAATGGCGAGTTGTCGGATATTGAGCGAGTGATAATGGAATCCAGGAGGTGGAAATTACACGTCGAAAAGTAAAATCGATGCCCCGACTGTGAAATGACGGAATGCCTGGTGAGGAACCGTGCAGAGATGTCCCCCCTCCTCCGACCGCCCCCTCGCTCGGCACCGACCCTTAAGATGCTCATCAGTTCCGAAGTTCCTTGAGGGCAGGGACCGTGTTTGAATCATGGGGGTAATCATACCAGGTCAGGGCAGAAACGGACCTCAGACAGCTTCCAGCCCTGGAATGGCAAATCGGGTGCCAGCTCGGACCATTTAGCGGTGGCTGCCTGAAGTCTCTTGGCTCCGTGGGGCGCTGAGCCATCAGCAATTAGCCATTCTCACCACGGGGCTGGGGAGGGGACGCTACACGATACAAGACAGCACTTTGCTCGGATTAGCCAATCCAGTCTAGTCCTTCCTGCCCCGCTGACGGGCGAGGGAAGGACCTCTCCACCGCCCGTCCGTGTCCGCAGCGTGCCCCTGTCCCCTAGCAGCCACTGCCTGCCAGGCCAAGGGGTTTGTGCATATGACTCAAGGGTCCACCACCCTGGATGGGAGAAAAAAAAAAAAATGACATCTTCGGTTTTACTAACCTCTAACTGAAATCGAGCACTTCCTTCCATTGTGAGCGTGGGCAACAAACCAGGGTAGCATCAGCAGTCGCTATGACTGTCACCAGTAGAAACCACAGCTATCTTTACAGCACATCAGAGTCACTGCAGATCTCGCCACAGATCGCTTACACTCCTCACTAGGATGAAATGATAGCAGTTATTAGATCTGCCCCGAAATCTCGTTGCTGAAGGCATTTGTAAAGAAGCACACATATTTACTGCATCACAAAGTCGTTTGAAAATATTTGGGCGGCTGCGTCCCAGTGGGATTGCTTCCTCTGTAATCCCGGCGTATACCTTTAAGCACGTTATTCTGAGAAGGGGTCCGCCGGCTTCATCAGACGCCAAAGGGGCGCGTGGTCCGCAACAAAAGGGTAAACCGCCCCCCCCCCTCCACCAGCATGTGCTGACGGCAAGTCCCGGGCGCCGGGGCCCCTCCGGGGGGCCTGGGCTTCAGTCGGAAAAGCGGATGTGGGCGACACGGGCCGCCTTTGGTACCTTGTATACTTTGCCGTGACTTGGCGGCGACTGGCAGTTGAGACAGTGTGTGAACTGGCTGCTCTCCACTCTGGGGAGACAGCTGACCTCGGGGGCTCGCTGAGCCCAGATGCCCAGACGGTGACAGCTCTGGTCCCGTGCCAGGGCCTCCCCGGTTTGGCCTTCCACAGCGATGGCCAGTCTGGGTCACAGACGCGGCAGCCTGATGCTCGGCTCCGGCCTTTTTCTTTCCCTCGCGGCAGCCCTTCCCTTCCACCGTGCTGTCCCCCAGGAGCCTGAAGGACAGGCTTCAGGGCTCTCACGCTGCCGCGTCTGGATGCCTGTTTTCTCGGCCTCGGGGCGGGGGAGACAGACAAGCTGGAGATTTCAATCACGGATCGCAAGCCGCAGCACCGTTTCCGTTTCATCTCCAAAATGCATCTCTCCCCCTTCCTCCAGACATGCAGATGCTAAATTCTAGGCTATTAGCCCAGAAAAGCACGTCAGAAAACTGTCTGTTGCTCACACCCTCCCTCCCTTCACTTTACAAAGCAGGACACGGGCTGCGAAAGGCAGCATGGCCCGCCCGCGTGGCACAGACTTGGAACCGGCAAGCCAGTCCTTTCCCCACCGTTGCACAGCCTCATAAATAATGTAAGATTTTGGCATCGTAACCATCTGTCTTAGGCCAGTGAAAAATAAAACCGCAAACCTGTTTCTATTCAAAATCACTGTTTGATTAAGTTGGGGGGGGGGGGAGTTGTGGAATCGGGGCCACCGCCGCTGCCCCCTGTTCACAGCGGCCTCTCCGTAACTGGCACAACTGGAGGGTCTGTGCCGAATTCTTGTTTGTTTTCATCTTCAAAGACCCCTCGAGGAATTCTAGAAGCGTGGGGTGAGAGCGACAGCCTCCCATTTTCCATCGGCATCGGAGAAAACGCGTCCAGGAAGCTTTCGGTTCAGAGGCTGCTCCTTCTTCCGAGGATAGAAGGCGCTTCAGTTAGTCAAGAACAGGCAAGCAGCTGTAACAAACATCCCGCAAATCCCAACGGCTTAACGGAACGTATGAAAGGTTTCTTCGTGAGCACCTGGGTGGCTCGGTCGGTTAGGCATCTGACTCCGGCTCGGGTCGTGATCTCACGGTCCGTGGGTTCAAGTCTCGCATCGGGCCCTGGGCTGACGGCGAGGAGCCTGGAGCCTGCTTCCGATTCTGTGTCTCCCTCTCTCCCTGCCCCTCCCCCGCTCGTGATCTGTTTCTCAAAAATAAAGAAGCGTTAAAAAAAAATTTTTTTTAAAGGCTTCTTTCTCACTCAGGTCACATGCCAATCAGGTGTTTGGGGGGGTCAGTCTTCCACAGGGTGACTCAGGGCCCAAGTTTCCTCCACCTGGTGGGAAATAGTACAACCAGCTTCAATATGTGGCTTCCAAGGTCCAAGCAGGCTAGGAAATGAAAATGAAGGATCCTGAATGGGAGATTTTTATGGTTGGGGTACATCACTTCCACCCAATTTCCATGGGCTAGAACTCTGGCACATGGTGCCAAGGAAGCCTAGACTCAAGAAGACAAGGCAATGGATTCCGTAGGAACAGGGTACTGTCCTTGCCACGGTCGTTAACGTTATACTATTATCTCCGTGAAAGTTCTTTCGGTTGCATGGGACAAACCAGCTTCAGCCGGGTGGGGGAAATGTTGGATGAGGATGACAGAAACTTGGCATCGGACCAAGGATTCAGCTCCACTGAATGAGGCAGTGGAGACCCATCAACAGCTTCCCATTCTATGGGACCCCAAGGTTTTCACCCTTTTTCTGTGATTCGTTCAGTCATTCAACAAGCACTTAGTACCTGCTGGACGCCAGACCCGACTTGACTGCAGTGAGCACCCAGTCATGTCCCGCTCCCACGGAGCTGACCCTGCGTTCAATTCTCTCTGCAGACTACCTTCTCTGCTTTGTGCCCGTGTTCCCAAGGACCGCTGTGGTCTCTGCACAGGATATGATGGTGCTGGCATCTTGCAGGACTATGGAGGGGCCACGTTGGCCTGTGGCTCTCCCAACTGCTCTTTCTGTCCCTTTCCCCTGCTAGTGTCCCCCACCTTCTGCCTACAGGATGTTTGGACAACTGGTTTGTGCCATCACTTGCGAGAGAGGTGCTGTCAGATGAGGACCTCCTGCTTATCATGCAGACCAGCTATCCTAATTCGAGTTCCCCCAAAACGAAAGCCTGACACAAGGACTTGGGTGTCAGTGTTGTACTGCAGAGGTGAGCCCAGGAAGCATCAGCAGGGAAATGAGGAACTGAGATGGAGAGAAGAGGGAAGGTAATGAAGGCGGGATTCATGAGCTGGTTTCCACACTGGGCAACAGGGGCTGAATCCTGGTGGGTACTTCTAATAGACTGTAGGGGGCACACCTCTGAATCAGCCCACCAATGGGCAAGAGGAAGCTCAGGATTCATTCCTTAACTTTTTTTAAGTTTATTTATTTCTTTTGAGAGAGACAGAGAGTGTGCGAGTGGGGGAGGGGCAGAGAGAGAGAGAGAGAGAGAGAGAGAGAGAGAGAATCTCAAGCAGGCTCACTGTCAGCACAGAGCCCGACGTGGGGCTCAAACTCATGAAACGTGAGATCATGACCTGAGCCGAAACCGAGAGTCAGAATCCTAACCTACTGAGCCACCCAGGCACCCCCATCCATTAACTCTTTGATGGTCATCGGTTGAAGGGATCAAGTTCCCCCACTGCAGGCGGCCGATCCCGGAATGCTCTCAAGCCCAAAGACCTGGGAAGCTACAGGTGGGGCACTAGCAGTCCCTATGGCACCAGGAATCAGAGGTCAGAGCCAAGCTCTTCAAAGTGGGGTCCAGGACCCTCCACTTTGGAATCACCAGTACGACTTGTTTGACCTGCCCCCAGCTCCAGATCTTTCTGGAACGGGCACTTTCTACACACCCTCTAGGTGAGCGATGCCCTAATGTTGTTTAGCGTCCCGCTGTACTCACAGTCCAAAGCACACACGACTGGAAGTCCATATATTAGAAGGAACCCACTCTGATGCCACCCAGGCCTCTGTTCCCTGCTCTGTAGAATGGATGTACTACTTACCTGAGAGCGTTGTGAGCGTTAAGGAAGCTAATGAAATTTACATATAAACACTGAGCGTGGTACTCAGTACCCGGAAGCATTCCGTAAATGCTAGCTTCATACTCTCCTTCCATCTGTCAGGATGCACGTGGCACATTGCCTGCCACGCGGGATGCCCTGGGGATGCAAAGGTGGTCTTGACCTGGTCCCTGGGGTCTCCCAGATTTTGAAGAACCCAACAGGGACAAAGTAATTGCCGCCTAAGGTAAGCACAGCAGTGGAGCTGGGGGGGGGGGGGGGACCTGGCCCCAGAACCCCAAAGAAGGGACCTTGGGAGATGAACCAGAGTCGGCCGAGCTGCTGCTCTGTCTTATTCGCCTCACACTTCCCAACGGTTGGGCTTGGAAAGGCTCTATCATCGGGTTCCCAGTTAGAAACCCAAAGCAAAGGAAAGAAAATTCTCACAACCCCCATCA
Organism: Panthera pardus; assembly: GCF_024362965.1. Lineage (NCBI taxonomy): Eukaryota > Metazoa > Chordata > Mammalia > Carnivora > Felidae > Panthera > Panthera pardus. The sequence goes on along the minus strand of NW_026526843.1, from coordinate 90,370,827 downwards.
CCACAACCCCTACCTCCAGCCTCGCTAGCTTGTACTCACTGATTTTTACGAGCGTTACTTTTTGACCCTGATCCCTTGACTCAGGGTTTGGGGCCCAGACATGGGCCAACTTTAGCTTATTTCTATTTGCCCCTCTTCCAGAACCCTGCCGCCTCTGCCGCGGAGGTCAGCTCAAAGCGGGGCTTGGCAACATCGCTCGGGGTGGGGGCTGGGGCGGGGGGGGGGGGAGAGAAGATGATGAGATTTCAGTTGCATCTTGCGTTTCAACCTCCCTTCTGATCTGGGAGGGGGCGGGGGCAGAAAGAGGCAGCCCACGTGGGCGACTGGGGAAAACAAGGCGAGATAAGAGCTTCTTGACAGACCCGGCTAGCAAGGCCCTCATTCACACCGCTTCAAAGACAAACACTTTCCGTTTGTCGATTTGTTTTAGGCCTTGCCGAATCTGCAACTCTGTGGCCTTGACTCTAAAAATAAATCTCCTGCAATAATGACAAGGCTGCTGCAAAGAGGAAGGCGCGCACAGAAGGAAAGACGGGGAGAGGCGAAGGCAAGAGCGGGCGGGAGAGAAACCGAACACCCAAACAGGAAGTAGGGATGTAGGGAGATTGCCCTGGCTCCTTCCTCCCGACCTCAGGCCGGGCCCACTGCAAAAGCCAGCAGCGCCCAGGCTCATTGGAACCCGACCCTGGAACGGGAAACCGTCCTATCTGGCCATCGCGACCCAGCTACTGTGGTCCCCACACCGGCAGCGTGGGCAGCCCTGCTGAATCCGAATCTGTGTTGTAACCAGCTCCCGGGGGGATTCGTACACACCACAGTGCTGGAGTAGCCGGCCGAGTCCCTGGCGTTTCAGCGAACACAGCAACGTAGATGAGCCAGACCCTGAATTCTCGTCCCTTCTACCAAACCAGAGGTCAGCCCCTCCCCCCCGGCCAAGGGGCTTCCTCCGGGGGCCTTTGCTTTGGCGAAAGGGACCTAGTGGCATCCAGCAAGTTTCCTCGTTGACCCAGCTCATTTTATTAGAATGTTGCAATTCCTCACCCACCCCCAGGATAATTAGGGATCTCTTGGCCCCGTTCTGTGGTCATTCAGCGTTCGCTTGGACGCGGGACGCAGGCTCATTACAGGCCTAGTTACTCCCAGGGGTCTCTCTGGGATTCGTCATTTGGGTCCTTTCCCTCACAGACTCTCGCTCTGTTATTCGTTCACCGGCTCCTGGCCTGAAATGTTTCCCTGTCTCCTCATCTTTATGAAACTCTATTTCATGGCCTCCGGGCAAGATTTTGATACACGGTGACACCCCCTCCCTTCATTCTCCCCTCCCCTTAGGGCTCACGGACATATTTCAACCCTCCTTACTGTTCTCCCCGGTTCTCCAAAGGGACCGTCCTCTCCTCCTTTCTGCCTTGGCGGTCATAAACTCGGTTATTTAGTGTGGACTCTGGTTCCCCTTGCTCCTGTCCGGGCTGGGCAGGTGAGCAGCTGGGCCATTGTTTAGACGCTGAGCAGGTGACAAACAGTTATGGTTGCCCTTTGCTGGAATTCTAAATAGTGGCTGTCACTCTTCATTGACTATAAAATGTACAAATGTGAATGATAAGAAAGAACATAACTGTGCCCCATCTTATCAAATTTATTTTAGCTGTGCTTTAAAATCAATTTAATTTGTAAATTATTCATGGCATGTAGCAACTATTACAGACTTGCGCTACCAAAACCTATGCTTTAAAGATCGTACTAACTTTTTCGAGACATTTTGTGGATGCTTTTTATCATTTTGTATTACGAAGGTAATGCGTATCTATTTTGGAAAATGTGGATACTACAGATAAGCAAAAATAATTATTGTATTATTATCACCTCTAATCCTATGACCAAGAAATAATCACTGTTAACATTTCAGTATATACCCTTTCAGGGCTTTTTATTCCACACACACACACACACACACACACACACACTGCACATATAACTCTCTGTCTGTCTCTTTTTTTAGGGTTATTGGATATGTACTAGCTTCTCTCCAAAGATAGCCACCATTAATTCCTTTCCCTCTGTTCTGGAGCCGCCGTGTTCTGGAACCAGCTCATACCAACATTCCAGAGCCAACGGTTCACATGTCCTTCCAGTTCTGCATTCAGTGACATCATGTTGATAGCTTGAAATCCACCATGGCGGCAAATGCTACCAATCAGGGCTTTTCTTTTTTTTTGTCTTTTTTCGTTTCTTTTTTTTTTTTTTTAGAATGCGCAGTGGTTAAACATTTCCCACCCTACCGCTGTGTAGGTACACGCCCAGGGCCAACTTCACGGGCATGCGGTCTAGGCAGGTGTACAGGGCCCTGTGATCAGAATGGCCTCGTTGTTTGGCTCAAGGCTCTGCTGTCACCGCCTCGAAATTCTTGGTAATGTTATGTTTGAACCTGAGCTTTGCAACTGAAGTCTGATGGGACGAAGGAGCTTGTGCATGAGTAGAAGAGATACATACGATATGTGTGTCTGCTATTTCTTGTTGCCCCGTTAGCATCGGTATTCGCGATGCCCCGTGAGCACACAATTCTGATGAACCTGCATTGCATGGAACTCAGCAAGACCCAAAGCAAATGCAAAGTAGGTATGTGTTGTCTACAACTAAGTAAGGGAGCTGTGCCCTAAGAGGCTATGCTGTCCATTTGAAATGTACTTGCTCCAAATGCAAGAAGCAAGCAATGGTGTTGGGAGGAAACACAGATGACCAAAGGACCCCCTCGTATTCTATCTTGTGTTACATCCCTCTATTAACCAACCAGTTACACTGAAAATGGGAATTTCAGTGTAATTTCAGTGTAATGAGTGAGGAATGGGAAACATAGAGCGCTCGTAATTCCTTTCCTTTCCTTTCCAGGCCTTCCTCACTCATCGGGAAGCAGGGGGTTGGGTGCTGGCAGAATGTGCACGCATCAAGAAGTCAAACAAAACAGTGGAGGTAGTTTTGTGCGGCATTTCCACTGTTCCGGTAAGAACAAGATACATACGGGGCGCCTGGGTGGCTCAGGCAGTTAAGCGCCTGACTCTTGGTTTCGGCTCAGGTCATGATCTCGCGGTCCGTGAGTTCGAGCCCCGCGTCGGGCTCTGTGCTGACTGCTCAGAGCCTGGAGCCTGTTTCAGATTCTGTGTCGCCCTCTCTCTCTGCCCCTCCCCCACTCATGCTCTGTCTCTCTCTCTCTCTCTCTGTCAAAAATGAATAAATGTTTAAAAAAATTTAAATAAATAAATAATAAAACTGAATCAAATTCACGTTAATAATTTAACGCTTTAATTGTCTTTATTTAGAACCACACTGAAGAGCACACAAAAAACCACCACGACAGGTCAAGAGAGAGGCCATGGAAAAAAGGGGGAAGGAAAGCTCCTTATCTGAGCATCTTTAATGACGCTGTTTTCCCAGCTTTTTGAACAAGGGGCCCTGCATTTTCATGTCCCGCTGGGTCCCACGGATTGTGGAGCCAGCCCTGTGCACGCCGCTCTTCCCTGAGTGGAGTCTATTCCTCCGCCTCTCGAATCTAGCCTGGCCCGCGGCCGCTTTGACCAGTAGAATTCTGTCAAAGTGCGCTTTGTTGGCTCCGTGCTTCCCCTGTAGGAAGACGGGTGGTTTCTGCTTCCTGCCTCTTGGAGCCCTGAGCCTACAGCGAAGGAAGCCCAGGCTATTCTGTTAGAGGGAGAGAGGCCATGTGCAGGAACACTGGGGTGCTAGACACAGGAGTGAAGAAGTCGCCTTGCAGGTCCGGCCCACGCGAGCCTTCGGAAGATTCCAGCTCCAGCTGCCCTTCTAACGGCAGCCGCGTGAGAGGCTCCACGCAGACAAAACCACCCAGCTGAGCTCTGTCGACCCACAGAACCATGAGTGACAATAAGCTGTTGTCTAATGCCACCAACCTTTGTGATGGTTCGTTCAGCAGAAGAAAGAGCCACCACTGTATCCTCCTCCTTTTATAACCTGTGTTTTGAGATTTGTAGGGAGAAAACTCTAGAGGTTTTCCATCCAGGAATGGAAATGCCAAGTAGCAAATATTAAGGCGGGGGGAGGGGGGTGAGAACTGGGGACATACTAAGAGTGTAGTTCTTCTGGGGTGCCTGGGGAGCTCAGTCGGTTAAGCGTCCGACTCTCGATTTCAGCTCAGGACGTGATCTCACGGTTCGTGGGTTCGAGCCCCGAGTCGGGTTCTGCGCTGACAGCTCAGAGCCTGCTTGGAATTCTCTCTCCCCTTCCCCACCACCTCTCTCTTCCCCTCCCCCCCCTCAAAATAAAGAAACATTTTTTTAATGCAACTCTTCTGACTCCAGCCCCCCTCCAGATTTGAATTCAGTAAATCTGGGGTGTGGCCAGGGCATGTGTACTTTTCCAAACCCCCCCCCCCTCATGATTCAGAGCAGGCTTTCGATGTACCGCAGGACACAGGACACAGCATCGCGGGATGGACTCCATAGTGGCAACAGGCTGTTGTTTTCCGAGCCAGAAGATTCCTATTGCCGTCCCAACCCTGAATTACAGAGCTCAGTGATAGCCCTGGAGAGTTAACTGGAATACGGATAGACTTGCCCATCACAGAACTTCCCTTGTCATCCATTTGAAAAACAACAGAGAGAGCACATAAACTAGTTTTCTTACATGCTAAGCAGAACTTTCAGGAAAGGCATCCAACCAACCCTTATTGATTACTCATAGGACGGTGCTCGGGAGCTGAGAGAGAGAAAATGCCCATCTTTTGTCTGCCTGAGACCCTTTCTTTTGTCATCATTCCCAAAAGAGACATGGGTGGCCCCCAAATGCCACTCCCCTTTAGTTCTTCAGAGGGAGCTAAAAACCATAAGGACGTTTTAGGTAGCCCTACGGAAAGAAAAAATGATACTACTAAAATTCAAATTTCGGTCTGATTGTAACTTACGCATCTGTATTCCCAGCTCCTGGCATGGTGCCCGCCTCAAAGTGGGTTTTCATTTAAGTTAGCAATCCATGTGAAGCTTCAAACAAAGCTATGAGCTTGGTGTCCTAACAGACATCACTGGATGCGATTAGCCCTCAGTGGACCTAATCTCATCCTTGTAGGAACTGTCCTAAAATAGATGAGCATTTCCTGGTGAAATAAACTCACCCAGAGCTTCCCAGAAACGTCTGAGTCCCCGGGAAGCAGTTTCAATCTGGCAGCTCTCTGGGAGACTTTCATGGAGCCAAGTTCGGTGAGGATAACCCACCCACAGATGGTGAGGGCTGGGAGGTGCTCCCTGGTTCTTGGGGCGTAGCCACGGAGAACGCGTGGGACCACAGGCCTGGACAGGAGGGCAAATGGGCATCTGAGTGGCCCCCAGAGAGGAGAGCTTACGACCTTCAGGGTGATCGGTATGAATGCTGTTCGACCTCCTCCTCCTCATCTGTAAAAAGGCAAAAACAGTACATAGCTCATGAGGTTTTCCGAGCATTCGGAAGGTAGCATACACAGAGCATCTTGCTCAGGGCCTGGCACATAATAGCCCCTCCCGAAAGTATCTTCTGTTTCCTTTCCTTGAACTGTCACTACCCTGGATGATTCTCTCAAGCTTCAGCTTGCCTGAAGATATAGTAAATGTTTGTTATAAAGGAAGCTCAGAATGGGTGGTGTATGAGTCAGCTTTTGCTGTGTAACAAGCTGCCTCAAATTTGGTAGCTTAAAACATTACTCATTTCAGTTGGGCTCCACGGGGCAGCTTTGCTTCCGGCTGCCATCTACCTGGCCACGGCTCCTCACTGCAGATTGGGGTCAAGTCTGACTCGGGGTCACACGGGCAGGGCCAGGGGCACCCGGGTGACTCAGTCGGTTACGCGTCTGACTCCTGATTTTGGCTCGGGTCATGATCTCACGGTTCGTGGGGTCAAGCCCCACATCGGGCTCCGTGCTGACAGCAGGGAGCCTGCTTTGGGATCCTCTCTCTCTCTCTCTCTCTCTCTCTGCCCCTTCCCCTGCTCTCATGCACAGTCTTTCTCTCCCTGTCTCTCAAAATAAATAAAGGAACATTAAGAAAAAAGAATCCAAGTGGAGGGCCAGCAGCCACCGGGGGAAAGTGCTCCTCATGGCAACCACACCTCCAGCCTGAAGGACAAAAGGAGACACACTGTATCGGAAGAAACTGAAGCCGTGGAAGAAATGGAAGAGCCGTGGAAGGGATGCCGTCCAACACAGAGAACAGGGAAGAAATACCCTGACTTCTTCCCTCTTCCTGCCCTGGGGCTTCCATCAGTTTTTCGCCATTGGCCAAACCTACCAGGAAGCCAGAGCACAAGGGAGCGGGGACGTCCAGCTCCCCGTGAGACGGAGCAGTGTAGAAAAGGCAGGGATGGACCTGGGAGTCGACCAATGACAGACAGGAGTCGGTGGCCAATACCCCAGCTTCTTGGTCCCGTGAGCGTGCTCTGTGCTGTCTCTTCGCGGTCTCGGGCTGGGACTGGGCCCCGCCTGCCCTCGGCGCTGGGTCGCTTGTTTTCACCTCCGGTGGTGATTTGCTTTCCTTCCCTCTCATACCGGTCCTGTCGCGCATCCGCTCCTTCAGCCAGCCTAAGACAGACACCCCGACACGACTCGCCCCGGCGTGGTGCCTTCTCACCCACCATGCCTCCGTGGCAGACAGAGGACACACTCTGGAACCAGGGGCGGGCCCGGGACGGGGCACGGCGGTATTCGTCCCTAGGACCCGGAAACCACCACCGGCACCCCCACGCCAGGTTTGGCTCCTCTCCGCCGCGCGCAGGGACACCGTCCTCTCCGTTCCTTTCTCGGGAGGAAGGAGCAGAGCGAGACAGGCTCAGGAGCCTCTCCAGCCAAAGTCAGGGGCAGACGTGGGTGTGGAAGCTTCTCCCGGAGCCCCTCCCCTAGGCCCGCTCCCACGCCCCCTCCTCTGCCCCCAGCACCCCCCAAACGGCCACCCCTCCTCAGAAGGAGGCGACTTGAGCGCCGCGTTACCCAGGAACTGCCACACTAGCCACCAAAGTGACTGCTCGTTATTTGAACACTTTCTTCTATTTGACTGAATACAGGAAAAATGTCACAAATAGAATATTCATCATCCCCCTCGCGCGCCTTTTCTTTCCTGCTTATCTCCCTGCTGTCATGTACGAATCCCGGCTTCAGGTTCATTTGGTATGTTGAGTGCGTGCCCGGGGAGAGGAGCCCTCCCTCCCCACGGGTGACACCCCACCAGACAAACGCCACTCACACTGACCCCTCGAGGGTAGGACAGCGTCTGCCTAAGCGGCGGGGCCTGCCGCTGCACGCAGAGGGAACATAAAGGACCCGAGGAGCCTTCACAGCCAGTTAGCGATTCTCGGCATGTCACTTTTACAGACACCTCAGCTTCCACGGCTTTTATCCTCAGGTGCTTCTCAGAAGACGCAGGATGGCATCCCCACCCCACTTCAAACACCGTCTGTTTCGAGCTCCTCCGAGGGGCTAACGCCGCCTGCCAATTTCTCAGCCACAGAGTCATCAGCGCGGAGCGTCTCTCCCCGCTTCTTTTCCGTCAGGTGCCAGAGCCCGTTTGCCCAGCCTGGTCCTCCTCCAGCCGGGCCTACGGCCCTCCAGGCTGCCCTGTCAGGCTACAGGCAACACGTTTCTAGCACCGGAAAATCAAAGTACGTGTGATTGCGCTGACAATTAGACGTTATGTTCAACTGCAGTAACGCAGGCCTGAAAAGGGGAAGCTTAAACGAGAGAGGGATCTCTTTTTCTCTCCCTTGGTATCGCTCCAGAGGCAGGCCATCCAGGGCAGCTAGGGACACTCCACAAGGACACCGAAGACCCAGCCCCTTCCCCCTTCTTCTCAAGGGGGTGACCATCAACCCCCTGCTCTTAAGGCGGCCACCGGAACTCCAGCCATCGCATCAGAATCGCAGGAGGGATAAAGAGGAAAGGTAAAGGGGGAGGGGGGGTTCCCCAAGCTGATTCGGCCTCTCTTCCAAGGGGCTTTCCGGAAATCCCACCCAAGGATGCCAGCTTGCATCTTGTTGACCAGTAGCTGCAAGGGAGGCTGTGGGAAGTCTATGTTTTTAGCTGGGTACATTTCCATCATGCATAAAATTGGAGTTCTGGTGGTGTTACAGGCTTCACTGTACCTGCCTACAATTCATATGCTGAAGTCCTACCCCTAGTACCTCAGAATGGGACTGTATTTGGAGCTAGGGTCCAAAAGAAGTCATTAAGTTAAAATGAGGTCATGAGAGGGGCGCCTGGGTGGCTCAGTCGGTCAAGCGTCCGACTCCCGCTCAGGTCATGACGTCACGGCTCGTGGGTTCGAGCCCCGGGTCGGGCTCCGTGCTGACAGCTCGGAGCCTGGAGCCTGCTTCGGATTCTGGGTCTCCCCCTCTCTCTGCCCCTCCCCCGCTCGTGCTCGGTCTCTCTCTCTGTCAAAAAATAAATAAAACTTTAAAAACTTTGAATAAATAAATAAATAAATAAATAAATAAAAATAAAGGACCTGTGCCCTGCCCAACCTGCTCAGGCCGGCTCTTCTCCCACCTCCATTTCTCTCTGGTCTTTGCCTGACCCTCCTCCCTGGAGATGCGTGTGTAAAAGCTCTGGCCCCTCTGTCATGATGTGAGGAGTACAGACATAGCCCTGGCTCCCTTCCACTGGCCACCAACAGCCTGACAGCCTAAAGCTGGTGCTTCGTTCCTCCCGTTAATCCATTACCTCCTAGGAAAGCACAAATGAAATAGCAAATGATCTGAATCTGGTCGGCCCCGGTGGTGATGGGGGACGAACACGGGGCAGGCCCCGGAACGGTGGCTGGGCGGTGGGACCAAAGAGAGGCCAGAACAAGGGCCTAGAAGGCCACAGTGGGGCTGCTCGCAGCGGAGGGCTCCCTCAAACACCCCTGGGCCCATCCTCCCTCGCTAAAAAGGCATGTGGAAGGGTCCTGGGGTTAGGGTCAAAATGGTCCCTTGGGAATACGCTGTGTGCGTGTGTGTGTGTGTGTGTGTGTGTGTGTGTGTGTGTCTATTTCTCCCTCTCTCTCTCTGCCCCATCTCAATGCCTGATGAAACCACACTCAGATACCATCATCCTAGACCTTCCCTCCCCCGTTTCCTCCCTCCTCCCTCCCCCGCCCGCCAAGCTGCCCCACGAGGAAACAAACAGGCAGTTGAATTGGGATGTTCTGCCTCCCCCGTGCGCCACGACACCGGCTCCCTCACCGGGGACGCCACACGTGCGGGACGTCCGTCTCTGTCTTTGCCATGTTCGCCCATTCTCTGCCTCCCTCTCCTGTCCACCCGCTCACCCTCTTCTCGAACGGAGAGCACTGCAAAATGATCCCCTCAGAAAGCGTGAAACTTCCCAAGTCCTTTTCACATCCAATAACATCTTTAATCTACACTCACGCTTGAGCTCGCACCGACCAGTGTGTGGCATTTATTTGTTGTCTCAGCCCTTCACCCCCCTGTCAAAGCGTGCTCTGAACCGCTGGGGCTGGCAGACTGCAGACATTTCCCAGGTGCCTTTCTGGAAGGTTCTGCCCATCGGAGGGAGGCCGCGGTAGGAGGTCGAAGGCAAGAGAAAGAGAAAACCTTCCTGCTCCTGGCTCCGATGGCATCCGGCCGCCGCGATCTCTCTTCCCGGTTGGACCCTGACTGATACACTTACAGAATTCAAATCTCAAAATAATCTTCCCTCAGATTTTTGAAGACATCGCACCCTTGTCTTCCGGCTTCCCCGCGGACATGGTCAGCATCAGATTTCTATTTTTTTTTATCTTTCTGGAAGGTTTGGATTTTTTTTCTTTTTAATTACCTTTGGAATTCAAAATGGTGATGCCCTTAGAGATGAGTCTTTTAGAAGTCTTCCTGTTTGGCACTCGGTCTGCCCTCTAAATCTGAGGCTTGAAGTTTCCCTCCAGCTCCGGGAAACTGCTTGTTCTAGTATTACTTTGATAATTTCCTCTCCTACAGGCTGTCTGTTCTTTGCTTCTGAAAACTCCTATTAGATCGATATTTGAATTTCAGCTCTGGATCCATGTCTCTTAATTTTTCTCTTGTGCTTTAAAATATATATATATATATTTATATATGTATATATGGCACCTGGGTGGCTCAGTCGGTTAAGCGTCCGACTTCGGCTCAGGTCACGATCTCACGGTTCGTGAGTTCGAACCCCGCGTCGGGCTGTGTGCGGACAGCTCAGAACCTGGAGCCTGCGTCGGATCCTGTGTCTCCCTCTCTCTCTGCCCCTCCCCCACTCGTGCTCTGACTCACTCTGTCTCTCAAAAATAAATAAATCTTTAAAAAATAATAAAAGTAAATACATCTTGTCTTTTTGCACTTTTTGAAAGACTCCTTGAGCCCAGTCGTCAATGCAATCTTCAGCCACGGTGGTCGGCCACTCCATCCAAGGGTCTGATTTCATCCCGAGAACTCTGACATATTCTTTTGACGGCAGTCAGCTCTTGATTTATGGATAACACTTCTACTTCATTTAAATATCTGTCTATACCCTGGGAGAATTCTGTGGGGATTAGTTCTCTCGTTTGTTTAGTTTGGTGCCTCTCTTTCACAATGTTAGTTTTCCTCGAATATGTTTGATAATTCTTTACTCTCTGTTCCCGTCAGAGATGAAGGTCGAGGCTGGTCTACAGTGGGGGCTGGTGTGCGTTTCCTAAACTCCAGTGAAAAATGTCTCCTCTCATGACCATGAAAGCCAGTTCCGGTTGTGGAAGCCTGAATGCTCATGACTGTTGTGGAGACGAAAGCCTTGGATGGCCTTTCTCCGTTGACGTTTGCGAGCTTGTTCTCCAAGCGTGGGGGCTCCCTTCCCTGATGGCCACGGCTATGGGGTCATGCCCTTCTCGCGACGCCCTTTCCTCTTTCCAGATGACAGCCTCCCACACCAGAGAGTTGTTCTCATGGCTTTGGCCTGGAAGCAAGTATCGGGGGCCAGCTTTCTGAGAGCTGGGGTCAGGGGTACAGTCCTGAACTTGAAACCTCACCAACACCCCCACAGCCCACACTCCCTCCTCCAGCCCTTGCTGCCTCTGGTCTTGGGACTCTTCCAGAATTCTCCAGAAAACTCACCTTTGAGAGAGAGAGAGAGAGAGAGAGAGCGCTCTTTTGCCTGTGTGGAATTTTGGGATCTTCAGCACTGCTGTGAGGATCCTACCCCCCTTACATATTCCCAAAATTTCTGGCCAACTGATGACAACTTTCCCAGCTTCCCGGCTATGCTTTTGGTTTCACAACATCTTAGTATGAAAAAATTGCACGTCTATACAAAAGTAGATAAAATGTTACAGTGAGCATTATGCTGAATGAAACAAGCCAGTCACAAGAAGACAAACAGGGAGCTGGTGTTTGATGGGTGCAGAGTTGCAAGTTGGAAAGAATTCTGGAGGTTGGTTATACAACAATGTCAACATGCCTAACAGTGCTGAGATGGCCACTCCAAAACGTCAGATGGAAGGGACACCCGGGTGGCTCAGTCGGTTAAGCCTCCGACTCCTGATTTGGGCTCAGGCCATGATGTTCGTGAGTTTGAGCCCCAAGTAGGGCTCTGTGCTGAAAGGGTAGAGCCTGCTTGGGATTCTCTCTCTCTCTCCCTCTCTCTCCCCGTCCCCCATGCTCTCTCACTCGTGCTCTCTCTCTCTCTCTTTCTCAAAATAAATAAACTTTTTAAAATGGCTCAGATAGTAAATTTCATGTTATGGGTATCTTATCACCATTAATTTTTTTAAGTATAAGTATTTTTCTGGATTTTTAAAACTATTTATTTATTTTTGAAAGAGAGAGAGACAGAACATGAGCAGGGGAGGGGCAGAGAGAGAGGGAGACACAGAATCCGATGCAGGCTCCGGGATCCGAGCTGTCAGCACAGAACCCGACGTGGGGCTTGAACTCACGAGCCATGAGATCATGACCTGAGCTGAAGTCAGACGCTCAACCGACTGAGCCACCCAGGCGCCCCCAATTTTTTTAATACTATATGAATCCCTCTGGACCTATCACCCCACTTTAGCAAGTATCATCTGATTGATCTGGAGGCACACTGACTCCCTGGGACCGACCCCCCACCAACACGTCTATTTGTTACCTTTCTACCATTTCAACGGAGAATGAAGAAGGATGACAATACAACAGTAACCTTGAAACACAAATTCGTTTCTTCATGAATGTTACAGGACGACCGTTGAACCCAGCTAATGGCTACATGGGGGCTCATGACCTTCTCTCTACCTCTGCGCATGTCGGGAAAATTCCATAATCACAAGCTGTGGCGTTTTATTGTATTTTATTTTGATTCTGATCTTAGAGAGAGAGTGTACAAGAAGTGGGGAAGAGGGTCAGGGGGGGAGAGAGAGAGAGAGAGAGAGAGAGAGAGAGAGAACTTTAAGCAGGCTCCACACTCAGCATGGAGCCCGACACGGGGCTCAATCCCGCAACCCTGCAATCACGACCTGAGCCAAAACCGAGGGTTGGACGCTCAACCGCCTGAGCCACCCAGGCGTCCCTATCATTAAAAGATTTTTTAAAAAGTAAAAGTTGGGGCGTCTGGGTGGCTCAGTCGGTTGGGCGTCTGACATGGCTCAGGTCATGATCTCACGGCTCATGAATTCAGGCCCCGCGTTTGAGCGTCCAACTTCAGCTCAGGTCACGATCTCAGGGTTCATGAGTTCAAGCTCCGCGTCGGGCGCTGTGCTGACAGTTCAGAGCCCAGAGCCTGCTTCGGATTCTGGGTCTCCCTCTCTCTCTGCCCTTCCCCTGCTCATGCTCTGTCTCTCTCTCTCTCTCAAAAATAAATAAACATTCAAGAAAAATTAAAAAAAAAAAAGTAAAAGTCACAATGAGTCTTGAGACATCACCAAGGCTTTGGAATAAATAAACAAACAAACAAACAAATGTAAAAATCAATGTTTGAAGAATGAAGGCTACCGAAGGAAGTATTTTCTCTGAGCTGTTTCCATGGCTGTCTTCTAGCCTGGCGATTGTCACACAGCAGGTCGGGGAGAGAAGTGCCTTCCTCTTCCCGTTTGAGTCTTGGAGAGTCATGGCCTTGGCTGAACCAATTCACAGAGAGGAGTGGGGGGAGAGTGAGCTCGAAGATAAGGGGAGGGATCTGCACTCCAGCCTCTCGTGGCGGCTGCGGGTCCCAGGCCACACCCCTCACTCGGCAGAAAGCTCACCTACAAGCAAAGCTGGGATCGATAAAAGTCCCTCCTCACTAGGCACTTCGGGGTACTCACTCTTATAAATGATTTGCTCCAAGGCCTTAATAGTCATCTTACAACTGGAGATTCAAACCTTGACTGGATATTTGATTGTATTAAGGAATTCTTTGATTTTATTGTTAATTTTTAGGTATTTATCCCCTAAACTGTCAGTCACCTGTTACTGTGGTTCCATCCTCTTGCAGAGATGCCAAAACGATGATGGGTGAGATGCTACGGTTCCCAAGATTGGCTTCAGAATCACAAAAAAGGTCGGGTACACCCCTGTATGTTCAGCCAAAGATACGTACTGGAATATTCACAACAGCTATTCCCAGTGGCCTCAAACGGTCACTACACAAAGGCCAAATAAAAAGGGAATGGCCAGGGGCGTCTGGGTGGCTCAGTCGGTTGAGCGTCCGACTTCGGCTCAGGTCACGATCTCGTGGTCCGTGAGTTCGAGCCCAGCGTCGGGCTCTGTGCTGACAGCTCGGAGCCTGGTGCCTGCTTCGGATTCTGTGTCTCCCTCTCTCTCTGCCTCTCCCCGACTTGTGCTCTGTCTTTCTCTCTCTCTTTCTCCAAAATAAAAAAAAAAAACAAAAACATTTTATAAAAAGGAATGGCTAACCCATAGCACATCCATGCAAGGGAATACCACTCACCAATGAAAAGAAATGAGCTACTCGTAAATGAATCTCAGCAACATAATACTGAGCGTCAGAAGCCAGACTCAGGAGTCTATACTGTCCAATTCCGTTTATGTACAGGTCAAAACCAGGCAAAACTCATCCATGACATTAACAGTCAGGAGGGCAGTGAGTCTGGAGGGAAGAAGAAGGGGCAGAGAGCAGTTCCAGGGGGGTTGGGGGAGGGGTGGCCATATTCAGTTTCTTGTTCTTTGTGCTGGTTTCACAGGTATGTCCAATGTATGAAAATGTGCTCAGTGTTTACTCATGCCATGCGTGCTTTTTTGTATATATATATATATATATATATACATAATAATATATATATATTATTATGTATATATATATATACAAAATAATATATATATATATATTATATTTAGATTAAAAAATTAAAAATCAAAATCACACAGGAAATACATACGGACAGGGCAAGATTGGCCATGAGTTGACGGTTATTGGGGCTGGGTGAGGGGTCCATAGGGGCTCGTTATACTGTTTAATCTACTTTCAGGTGTAGTCAAAACTCTCCATAATCAGATAACTTTTTTTTTAAGTGACCTCATTTTTTTTTTTAACGTTGATTTATTTTTGAGACAGAGAGAGACAGAGCATGAACGGGGGAGGGGCAGAGAGAGAGGGAGACACAGAAACCGGAAGCAGGCTCCAGGCTCTGAGCCATCAGCCCAGGGCCCGACTCGGGGCTCGAACTCACGGACCGCGAGATCGTGACCTGAGCTGAACTCGGACGCTTAACCGACTGAGCCACCCAGGTGCCCCTAAGTGACCTCATTTTTTTAAGGACATACTTTCTCCCATGAGGTGGGGAGGGTTTGATCATTGCTTTTAGTTGGAAGATAGAAACATTGTATCCCAGTTCGATGCCCTGTACTTCTTTCTGTTCAGGTAAGGGTAGATTTCCTAGTCATGCCAACCGTCCTGCTTAAAGACCCTCAGGCCTTCTCTCACCCCCTCCTCAGCCGCCCTCTGCACCCCCACAAAATGAGCCTATATATTCAGGGACAGATGTAGCCACAAGAAGGCTGTCCAGAGCTTCCATTAGCCACCGTGCGTCTTTATTGATTTATATCTGCCTGGTTCCAAAGATGTATTTAGGGTTTGCAAAGATTCATATGATAATAGAACAGCATAAAATAAATTACAAGTAAATAAGAACAAATGAAACAAAGGGGAAACAAGGATAAGAAAGTAAGGTAGAGCCAAGAACGAAGTGACCGCACGAAACACCTGCCACAAAACCCACTATGCTCCCGAGAAGCGGAGCACCAGTTTGAGGCTGGGTTCCCCGGCCCCCCGTGCGAAAAAAGAAGACAGATCATGCTGTGATTTACACACCCGATGATAGAAGCAGCCAAGTCAAGAGAAGCACAACTATTTCTAACATACAGATCAAGAGAGCAGGTCTTCGGGAGGCCTGGGTGGCTCAGTCAGTTCAGCGTCTGCCTCTTGATCTCAGTTCAGGTCGCGATCTCATGGTTCAGGGATCAAGCCCCTCGTCGGGCTCAGCACGGAGCCTGCTCGGGATTCTCTGTCTCCTCTCACCCTGCCCCTCTCCTATCCATGCTCTCTCTCTCTCTCTCAAAATAAATAAACACTTTTTTTTAAATGAAGGCCAGTTTTCACCATGGATTATCATAAAAATAATATTATGAACAGCATCCTCCCCTTACCCACAAGACTTTCTTAGTCACAGACGTACTATGATAAGGTGATGACATGAATAGTGTATACCTCTCCACAACCGTAGGGACTTTCTCATAACTTCCTTTGAAATACACCGAGGAAGAACCTTTAGATGCCATTCAAGGAAAATCATTCTGTGGGGACTAAGAGAGACCTTGACACTGAAGTGAGTCTCAGCAGGACAGACTTTGGAGCATCCAAGGCAAAGATTCATACGCTGTAGACAAAAGTGTGTGTGTGTGTGTGTGTGTGTGCTTTTTCCAAGGAGGAGGTCTGTACCCTTCATTAGATTCTCAAAGGTGTCAGTGAACCCAAAGAAAGCCAAGAACACCCAACTTCAGTCCAGTCCATGACCTCACGGTCCGTGGATTCGAGCCCCATGTTGGGTTCCACGCTGACTTAGCCGAGCCTGCTTGGGGATTCTGTCTCCCTCTCTCCGCCCCTGCCCTGCTCGAATTCTCTCTCTCTCTCTCTGTTTCAAAATAAATAAACGTAAAAAAAAAAATAGTAAAACTGTCCGTAATCACTGCTTGTCTCGGGCTCCTGGCACAGAGCTCCTCGGGTTGCCGGGGGAGGGCTGGAAATGCAGGTTTCACGGTGAATGGAACTGGGGACAGGACTGACATCCTCCCGGGCAAATGAGCTGATTAGAACCAGGTCCAAGTAGAACTAGAAGGTGCCCCCGCCCCTGGCAGAGACTCGAAGGGGCGGGGGGTGGGGGGGGGGCGCTGAGGGGCAGCGCAACTTTGAGAGGAGGGAGTGATCCAGATGCCACGGTGGTTCTGGGCCATCAAGCAGGGTTGCAATAATCTCTATCAGGAGCATTCTTTCCAATTTAAGATAATTATAACTAAACACCCACCTAAATCATTTTTTTTTTAAGTCTTTAATCTCTGATCGTGTGGCTTCCTAATGAATCCTCCAAGCTCAACCGGTGCCAAATGTGCTCCAAGGTGACCCAGGTGATTAGTGCCCGGGTTATAAGCCAAGCGCCAGGTACAAGCTGTGGAATCCCTACCGCAAACAATGGCTTTGGATCCAGGACAATTAAACTCGAGTTCTTTCTGCCAATAATGAGATGGGAGTTGTTGATGAAAACCGTTGCTGGGTGTCATTACCGATAATAACAATAGCTAATATTTATTAAGCATTTATTAAATGCCAAGCACTGTATTTTCTCATGTGGTCGTCACAACAGCACTCTGGTTGGGGGGGGTGGGGGGCGGGCGGATGGCTGGCTCATCATTCCCACTTACAGATGGGATCCAAGCCTCAAAGGGGTGAGGCAATTTGCACAAAGTCAAATTGTAAGCCACGATTTGTCTGACTTACCTGCCTTGGCCTTCAACCACCACGCCGCGACATGTGTGGATACGAAAAGAGTCAGCTCACCAACAAGGGTGTGGAGTGGTTAAAGAGTGAGTTTCAACGTTGGGGCGGGGGGGGGGGGGCAGTGGGCAGGGGAGGGAACGTCCTGCTAATCCCCCTGAAAACTCAGAGTTGGGAAGAGACATATACAATGGGCGCTCACAAGTTGGTACAAACCGATCCGGCACAGCTCCGCCGACAGATCTTATCCCACGTGTGGCAGGGGAAGTGGAGAGAGGCGACGAAAGCGAGGGAAGGATTCGCGACGCCATGTTTGCCCCAATGAAAGCAGGCTCCCCCCTCTTACCCAACATGACCCTGATCTCCGCTTCCTTCCTGCCTCACCTCACCTCCCTTCCTTCCTCACCTTCAGGCTCTGCTGGCTTATTTTTTAAGGCTGAGAATCTGATCCATGTGGACTGTAGCTCTGAATGAGAGAAGGAGCACAGCCAGTGAAACGAGAGCTTCCCCACAGATGGGAGAGCATCTCCGAGGCTGTGCGTCCCTCCATGGCCCCGGGAGATGAGGTTCTGTCATTCTCCATTTTGCTCTTAAATGTTCACAAGATGGCAACATGGCAGAGGCGGAGGACTCCAAGGGACAGAGCCAATAAGGACGCCATTTGCTGACCAGTTGAAAGAATCTTGGCCAGAAGGGGCAAGTGTTCTAGGCCTTTTGGGGGGGGGAGGAGGGGGGCTTTTATGTAATATTTAGTTGGAGAAAACGCCTCCAAGTTCGACCGCTGTGAATTATTGAACCCAGAAGACAAATATCAAAAGGAACCCCGCTTCAAGAAGGAGCATGAAAGGCACAGGGAGAGGCGCCTGGCTGGCTCAGCCAGAGGAGCACACTGACTCTCCATCTCCAGGTCGCAAGTTTGAGCCCCACGTTGGGTATAGAGATTACTTTTAAAAGGGGCGGGGGGTGGGAAGAAAACAAAGGCACTGAGAAAGAGAGGAAAAAAACCTGACAATACAAAAATTAGATCTCAATTTAAATCAGACCTGTGAATATAGGGAAAAGAAGAGGTGGCTTTATTTATTTTTTCTTCAGGTAGAGTGGACACACAATTTCATGTTAATTTCAGGCATTGGGCGGCTGTCTTTTTGAATTGAAAACACAAACCCTTTGTGGCTGGAAGCAAGCATTCGCTCACAAGAGAGCGGATGGGAACTTTCTGGAGCTTCCCAGACTGGCAGAGGGAAGACTGCCTGGCCTTCTCACTGAGTTCTAATTGGCTTAAGCCAACGGCAGTGGGAACACAAATGGGGGGGGGGGGGGTGCCATATATAAAAAGTTACAGGACAGTTCATCTACCTCAAGTGTCTTACAGCGCACACCTCTTGAATTTTAACGACCAGAGTTACGACTGGGCAATTAACCTCACGTGCAGAAGCCCTCCACCCAAGACAGCTCACAGACAAAAGGCGAAATGACTCGCCTCTCTGCTGTCATCAGCCAGGCCCCCCCCCCCCACCCTCCTCCTCCTCCTCCTCCTCCTCCTCCGGGGCAAAAAGTAAATGGCTTTTCTTTTCACACCAGGATCTCCAAAAAAGGAAGCAGGCGGCCAGGGAACCTCTGTATAAACCTATTGTTTAAAAAAAGAAGAAAAAAAAAGGCAAAACATCCTGTTTCATTCAAATGTACTGTAAATGTTAAACGTTTGGAGGGGACAAGTGGTAAAAAAAAAAAATCCCTTTAAAAATCCCAAAGGCCCGAAGCAGGTTTTAAGCTGTTTTAAGAGCGTTGGCTACTTCACGGCAATAATTAGCTACTCCATGCAAAAATCACTTTTCTATCCAAGCTGGCACAACAGTGGGGAACGGGTTACTGGAGAAGTTAAGAAGGTAGTTTCTAAGGAAATCCTTCTGCTTTCTGGAAGGCAGCTTTCGGGAGGGCGGCGGGGTTGGGGGGTGGGGGGGGGTAAGTATGCAGCATTTTGGAAAAGGATAGCATTTTGCCAGTTGTCCCTTACCCCTGCCCCAGCCCCTCCCCTGCTGACCAAAGCAGAGAAAAGGGAGCAGAGACAGCATGAAGCTCACAAAGCATCTAGAGGCAGAGTGCAGCTGTTGCTTTTTTTAAAGCAGAGGTGACAAAGGGACGCTTGGGTGGCTCAGTTAGTTAAGTGTCCGACTCTTGATTTCGGCTCAGGTCATGATCTCACCGTTCTTGAGTTCTAGCCGTTCCCGAGTTCGAGCCCCGCATCAGGCTGCTTTGCGCTGACGGTATGGAGCGTGCTTGGGATTATCTTTCTCCTTCTCTCTCTGCCCCAAAATAAACAAATAAATAAAACTATAATAAACAAATGAATGAATGAATGAATGAATAAATAAAACAGAGGTGACAAGGGTATGAGATGGTCTCATTTAAAATTGTTTTAAAATATTTTTTTACTGTTTATTTATTTTTTGAAAGAGAGACAGAATGTGAGCAGGGGAGGGGCAGAGAGAGAGGGAGACACAGAATCTGAAGCAGGCTCCAAGCTCTGAGCTGTCAGCGCAGAGCCCAACGCGGGGCTTGAACTCACGACCGTGACATCATGACCTGAGCTGAAGTCGGATGCTTAACTGACTGAGCCACCCAGGGGTCCCTAAAAATTGTTTTTTAATATTTTTATTTATATTTGAGACAGAAAGAGAGCGAGAGCGGAGACGGGGCAGAGAGAGAGGGAGACACAGAATCTGAGGCAGGCTCCAAGCTCTGAGCTGTCACGCACAGAGCCCGACATGGGGCTCGAACCCACAAACAGTGAGATCATGACCGGAGCCAAAGTCAGACGTCCAACCAACTGAGCCACCCAGGCGCCCCAAGATGGTCTCATTTTCAATGTGGAGGTTCCTGTTACCCAAGCTTCCGTAAAAGCCGTTGCAGACACAGAAGGGATAGGACCATGTGTGATTCCAGTGCCCTAGGGAAAAAAAAAAAGACTAATTAAGTTAGGTTGTGACCTCAACCCCCTCAACTCATGTACCACAAGCTCTGTGGTCCTCTCTCAAGGTCTTGATCTTGTCCCTCTTGGTGATGCACTCACTACCAGAGACTGCTAGGTGGGGGGTTAGTTAAATCATTCACGTGATCGCTTTAATGAAAAGTTCGCTCTATAGGAAAATCAATAGTGGCCCTATTGTGTCCTACTTTTGTCTAGGTGTGAGTTCAATCCATTCTCTTAGACCCCTGCTGCCCATGGTGGGTGTCCAGTTGGTGGGGACGGCACTCTTGAGTTGGGGGCCAAACCGGAGAAGCAAGTCTTGCGAAATGAACCTGTTGAGAATGAGTCATATCACCACACAGACCAGGCTCCATGGGCATGCGACTAGTGCAGTCACAAGGGCCCCGGGCTCAGAAGCGTCCGGTCCTTGAGGTATAACGCTCTGTGGTGGCCATCTTGAAATTCCGAATTTTATCTTTGGATTTGTGTTGTGTACGTGAGGTCTAACGGACTAGAGCATGAGTTGGGGGCTCGGAGCCTCAGCTCATGCACAGTCCCACCTCGTGCCAACCCACCTGGCCGCCACGCTGCTACTGGGCACCCCTGGTGGGAAGGTCAGGGTGAGATGAGCCATGTCCAGATGTCCAGGAGGCCGACTAGGCCAGGGCAAGCCCTTCGCCCACCACCATCCGGGTGCCTCGCCCAGCAGGCTAGACTGAGCCACTCAGACACCCTTCCTTTAATACCTTTTTAATGGGACTTCTCTTGCTTTAAGTGAGTCTCGCTCAGCTGGCGCCAGACCTTCCCCATCCAGAGCCAGGGCTGGGTGCCCCACGCAGGGTACCTGCCCGGGAGTAAGGTTCTGTGGGCCTGCCAGCCCCGATCTGTCTGTAGCATTTGCCCATTTCTGTGGTTGTCAGTGCTCCGACCCTACATGATGTCAAGCCACCCAGCGTGACCTCACTGAACCCGGGGGCCTCACTGAACGCACAAACCGAAGGAGATGCACACGGTCGGCTCTGTGCGCAGGTGCCCCGGCACCAACACCGCAGAGTCCTGCAGCCATTGACCCCGGGCTCCAGGAAGCAGAGGGAGAGACTAGAACAAAAGAACTTTCTCCGAGATGCAGGGTTTCCCACGTTGGTGGCATGTTGGAGTCACCTAGGGAACCCGAAAAATGCGTAAACCCAGACTACGTCCCAGACCAATTACATCGGCATCCCCGAGGTGGCCCGGGAAAGCAGAATATTTAAATCCCCAGGTGGTTCTAGCGTGCGGCCAAGGTTGTAAACTTGGGTGGATCCATGGTCCTCAAACCTCAGGGGGCATCAGAATCTCCCAGAGGTCTCGTTTAAAAGAGCGGTTCCTGGGCCCCATCCCGGAAGCTTCTGACCCTGGGGTCCGGGGTGGGGCCCAGGAACTGGCATTTCTAACAAGCTCCCAGGTGATGCCTGCCTGGTGTCGACCACCTGGGGTTCCCCCTGCTTAAGAAGGTGCCAGGTATAAAGATGCGACTTAATTGGAGGCCCCAGAGACGGGGTTTCCAGAAAAGCTCCCTCCTGTGAAGAAGCCATTTGTTAAGCGTGAGAGGCAGGAGCCTGGTAGTAAAAGGCGACTGAGCTGTGACATGCCAACTGCTTAATTAAAACGCAGAAGAGGAGACGGAGGCCAGGTTGATCAGCCCTGGGTGGTCACCTTGAGGGATGTGCCGCCCGGCAGGGCTGTCTGAGGAGGAAGCAGAGAGCGGGGAGCCTCCCTTCTCCGGAGACCGAAGGTCACTTGGGCTTGGTCTAATCTACTCCAAGGGCATGTCGGCAGCCTGCATGTGGCTTCTGAGCTCCCTTGGTAAGTTCTTTCCTGTTTTGTCTACCTTCTCATTCACCCTCTTCCACTTCTGTCTTTCTCTTCCGCGGGCTAACACAGGGAGCCATGCGTGGTAAACGAACTGATTCCTGGCAACAAGAATATCAACCTTTTTTAAACCGTGGTGCTGAAATTCCTGCTGCCTCGTGTCTAGGAAAACGTTCGGCGGGAAGGTGAGTGTGGGGGGAAAACCCTGGTTCGCGGGGCAGCTGTCGCACCTGCTACGACTATCGAAGCCCCGTTCTTATAGAATCCATCTCTCAAAAAGTAATTGGAGCTAAACCTAAGCACATGCAAATATTCCGAGCCAGGGATTCCGCTCCTAGAAATACCCAGGAGAAATGAGTTCATGTGCCCACACAAAGACATGCGTGTGAACATTTATGGCAACTTTATTCAAAGGAGTCAAAAAAATGGAAACAGCCCAAATTGCCATCCACAGGAGAATGGATAAATAAGTTGTGGTGTATTCATACAATGGAATACTACTTAGCAATGGGGGAAAAAAAAAAATAGAGCCACCAATACGTGCCACAACCCAGACAGACCTCACAGACATTCCGAATGCAAAGAGCCAGGCATGAAAGAGTACCTATGTTCTGATTCAAAGTATGCAAAGTTCCAGAACAGGCAAAACTAATCAACAGTGATAGAACTCAGGATGGCAGTTAAGCAGGTAGGGTAGTGTTGACTGAGAAGGGGCAAGAAGGAACCTTCTGGAATGCTGGGAATGTTCTATATCTTGACCTGGCTGGTGATTACACCAATCTATACATATGTGAAAATGTATGGAGCTCTACACTTAAGGTCAGTGTGCTTTGTGATACAGAAGTTAAGCTTTGAGTTAAAAATAGATAGATGGGGGCGCTCTGGGTGGCTCAGTCGGTTAAGCGTCCAACTTCGGCTCAGGTCACGATCTCACGGTCCGTGAGTTCGAGCCCCGCGTCGGGCTCTGGGCTGATGGCTCGGAGCCTGGAGTCTGCTTCCGATTCTGTGTCTCCCTCTCTCTCTGCCCCTCCCCCGTTCATGTTCTGTCTCTCTCTCTCTGTCTCAAAAATAAATAAACGTAAAAAAAAAAAAAAAGATAGATAGATAGATAGATGTCACATGGCCTCAGGCGATAATTTCTGGTACCTGGGAACTGAGGTTTGAAACAAATTTTGACAAATTAGCAAAGGTGTTTTTTTTGTTTTTTGTTTTTTTTTTTATCTTCTTCTTGAATTGGCCAAGAGAAGGGAATGATTCTGGCCGACCCAAGACCCTGAGAGCCAGCACACTGGGATTTAACCACTACCACTAGCATGGGTTGAATGTGCTGACCCTGGGCCAAGACCCAAACAACATCTTAAGCGCGTTCTCACCGCAGAACAGCCTGAAAGGCGGACACAATTATTATCCCTATTTCGTGGACAAGGAGCCCGAAGTTCAGAGAGAACGTGAGTAACACCTAAGAAGGGAACCTGGCCCTGTTGTCACAAGACCAAGCGCTGACCCTCCCGTCAAACTGAGTCTACAGGGGAAGACGTCCTGTGTGTTTCATGGAGAGCAGTCCTTAAGGAAGTTCCCTCATCCTTGTGCCACGGACGCCTTCGGCATCCATTGACTAGTCGAACCCATGGACCCCTTCTCAGAATAATGCTTTAAATGCACATGATAAAATACCATGGCGTCGCAAAGCAAGCCAATTATACTGAAGTAGGCATCAAAACATTTGGTGATGTAGTCTTATAGGTGCTTATTTAATGCATTCGCTAACAAGGTAAGATCACCGCTGCGATTTCACACTGATGAGCGTAAATGGTACTTGGGCCTCTCCTTCGTAATGTGATAAGAAGATACCCGCGATTTCTGCTGGTGACAACTTTCCAGCCATTGCCAACAGCGCTGTGGTTTCTTTCCTACGTCCGTGAAAGGAAATAATAGATTTCATTTAGAAGTTAGTGAAAATAAAGACAGTAGTTTTTTTTCCCCATCCAAGTTCACGGACTTCCTGACGTCTATCAGTTTAAGAATCCCGCCTTCCAGGAAGCGGCCAGAGGCCCCGGCAGGAGAGGGGGGCAGCAGGGCTGGATTTGGGGCCTGGTTCTATCAGGAGCTCACTGAGCGGCCTTCCAGAACTCACTTCCTCCCTCTGGCTCCGGTACCCTCACGTGCGGGAGAAAGGAGGTCATTCCTGGGGAGTCCTCACAGTTCCGGGCAGTGTGTTGCCCCCGGAAGCTCCAAGGCTGCCTCCAGGTCTATGTTCAACCAATCAACACGTGTTTAATGTGGGCCTACCCTGTGCTAGGAGCCTGGAAACCGCCCCCCTCCCCGAGAGGTGCCCCTGTGTTTCCCAAATGCACCTGGGCCTCCCTTCCTGAAACTGGGGGCCAGCGATGGGTCCCAAATGCACGACTTCCTTCCCGGCCAGCTTCCCTCCAGGAGTCCGTGTGCCTCCGGAGAACTCTTATCGCTGCCTGGCTGGCATTCGAATGATCTATGGGCAGCTCTGTCCTCCCCCAGTGGATCCGGGAGGACCAGGAATGTCTTCCTCACCTCTCCACCCCCTCCATTCCAAAGCGGGGGGCGTGGGCAGTCGGAAATTCTTTGTTGTGTTGATTTTGTACCCAATGGAACCCGGGGTTAAGTGAGAGGAGCGAGTATATAACCCGGGTTCGAGTCAAGGCAGTAAATGCCCCCGGGAAGATAAATAACCACGCAAGGTCAGATCAGGCCCAGGAAAGAGTGATTAATTTACCAAACAGCCACTTCGAACACAGAGTGACCTGTAAGAAAGAGAAAGCTCTCAGTGGGATCGGACCCTGTTTCCAGAGGCTTTTTGCAAATGGAAGGGCTGGGAGATGGGTCTGGAAAGCTGGCAAGATGTGAACTGGCCGAGGGGAGGGGACCCAATGGCAAAGGTCAGTAGGTCAGGGCCTCAGACTTCGCTGCCCAGCGAAGTCCCCCCGGGGGCTTTTTTCAAGGCAGCAGCCTGGGTCCCTTCCTCAGAGATTACGATTTCATCCGAGTGAGGCGAGGCCCAGGCATAGGGATTTTGTTTAAAGCTCCCCCACGCTGAGGAAGCAGGCTGGCAATGAGGCAAATTTCCTCTCCCACCCCCCTGGCGTGGGGCGGGCACTTCTGGGTCAAGAAGGGCTCTCCAAAAGAAGAAACCTGCAGGGGAGGGCAGAGGGGCAGGGCTCTGGGAGATGCGAAGCAAGTTCTAGGAACTCCCTGAGGTCAGACGGCCCATCCTGCTTTCACTGGTATTGGCCAGTGTAGACACCTGCTGCGGTGTCTTTTTCCCTTTCGCTCAACAAAACCCCAGGAAAACCATCTGTGAAGGCCGGAGCACCCGCTCTAGGGGCTGTGGTGGATATAAAAGGGTCTGCATACATCTAGTCTTACCTGCCTACGTGCATAAACAAAACAGTGCCAGCTGCCACAGCAAAATGCTGTTGTTACCACTCTACCCCTGAACCGAGGGCTAGCCAGAGTTCCCCGGGTTATTTCCCCGAAACCCCCGAAAAGACCTCTCTGCTCTGCCCAGGGGCCCTCCAGCCACGGTGGGGAGGGAGGCCCCCTTTCTGACGCGCCTGCTTACAGGACTTCCCCTGGGGGCGGGGTGGGCGGCGCTCGGCGTGGCTAGACCAGGCCATGGTCAAAGACAGGATAGGGGTTGGAGGTGACGGGGTCAGGAACTGGGGGCAGTGGGGAAGAAAACGGTTCTTTCTCCCACTCTCGCCCCATTTGCATGACCCAGGCGCGATTCCCACCTTTGCCCCGAGCCCCACACGTTCATGGATTCGACAAACATTGACACTGAACTAGATGCTAAAAATACCGTAAGAAACGAAACCCGTTTAAAGAAAATCTCTGCCCTCTCAGAGGCTGCCATTTTGGTGAGAGAGAAAGGCCAGAAATGAGACCACCACATAAACTATAGAGCGGGTCAGACGATAACAGTGCCAAGGGCTACAAGAAACAGGGAGGAAGGGTAGCGTCTGCCTGGGGCTTTTCGAGACGGCGCAGGAAATTCTCACGCTGGAGCTGACATCTGCGTGAAGACTTGACGGAGGCAGAGATCAGCCTGCATTAACTGAGGTGGGGAGAGCATTCCAGGCAGAGGGCAGAGGAAGTGCAAGGGTCCTGAGGCCAGAGCAGACCTGGCCAGCTGCGTTCCCACCCACCCGCCCACACAGGCCCTCCCTCCACCCAGCTTGGCTGAAGCAGAGGAATCAAAGCAGGAAGAGAGGATGAGGTCAAGCAGGTGACTGCTGGGTTGACACCTCTAAGGGACAATAGAGTTGCCCTTAGTGCTGCTTTCACTCTGAGTGCGCTGGGAAACTTTGGACAGCTTTGAGCAGCCGAGTGATGTGACCTGACAGAGGCATGCTGGCTTCGTCACTGAGACTTGACTGCAGGGGGCAGGGGTGACACAGCCAGGAGTCACAGCAGAGACTCTGGGCCCAGCCCACCAGCAACCGCCCGTGAAAACAGTCTGGTGGGGCGAGGGGGGAGGGGTGGTTGACAGTGAGGCCAACAAGGTTTGGGAGGAAGGGGTAGCTGTTTACTGAGATGACTGGTCGGGGCGGCGGTGGGGGGGGGGTGTTGCTGACGATTGGAAGAGGCGACACTTAAAGAGCCTCTCTGACATCTTGCCGGTGACGTCAAGGAGGCTGAGCAGGCTTCCATGCTCTGTCCCTGAGCGCTGGACCCTAAAGGCCTCCCCCATCCTGGTGGGGGGCACCAGCGGCCCACACCCTTCCATCGCCCTCCGCCGCCCAAGGAAACCAAAGCCCCCTGGGCCCCTCAGCTCCTGGAAATACTGGAGACCTTGTCACCACAAGTCCACCAACCCAAGGAAAACCTACTCAGAGTGAAACCACTTCAGAGACCAACGTTCCAGAGTCGATCAGGAGAAAAAAAATTTTACCTGGGACTTGATCTCGAAAATGACACCTGAATCATCGAAGCAAGTTGTTTTGTCTGTAACCAAATGGAGCTTCGAAGCGCAACTGCCCACGAATTCTTAGCCGTAACAAAGCGCTAACAAGTTCGGCTGGAAGTTCAAAGCTTTCCCCTCCCCCTCCCCCTCCCCCACGAAAACATCTAGCGGCCCATCTTAAAGAGGGTCATTTTAGCAAGAAGATTCAAAGGCGTCATCAGTTATCCCAAGGGTCTCTCTTGAGTCTTTGTTCTTCAAAGGGCCCTCTTTTAGAAACTCCCATCCTGCCTCCTGCTTGGGGGTCGCCTCTCTGGTTGAGAACACCGCTAACTGTCGGCCAGGTCCTGAATCTCCTGGCTCCTTGTGCGACCAGAGCAGCTGTCCTGGGCCCCGCTTTCATTGACCTCAGGAGACCCAGCAGCGCTCCAGATTTTGCTTTACAATCGTTCGGCGCTGCCCTGGGCTGTGCTCTGCGCCCTGGACCCGCGCCTGGGAAGCCCGGAGGGATGTCTGCGTGGGGACACATTTCACCGCGGTCAGTTCATTACCGAACAGTTCTCCAGCGTGACAACTTCTGCCTTCCTCCAGCACTGCATGGCTGCGGCCACCCAGGGAGCAGATGTTTGGAGAAGGAGGAGGCCCCCCTCCCCACCCCCCCACCCCCCCCCGCCCCGTCCGTGGCCAAGGGCATTCTAAAATTCAGAAATACCTGAATCTACACCCTAGCTGCCGCCCCGAGAGGGCTACTTCAAGTTCTCGGCTAAGATTTCAGAGATGCATAGAAGTTTCCCGTCCTGCAGCTACGATTCTGCGCCCCCAAAGTCTTTCTAGACCACGGGCTGCATTTTCTCCTTCGTTTGGCTGTGTTTTTTTCTCCACGGGCCCAACTCCCGACACAGGGTGTTACCCCCGCCGAGCTCTGCCCCCACGAAGCTACGTTTCTGTAATCATTCCAAAACTCGCGACCCCTGAAAACTTTGAGGAATGTTATTAGGCCCTGTAGGCCAGAAGGGCTGTTTCCAGGGTAACAGCAGCTCCATATACTAAGGAAGCTAGGCCTTTCCTGTCCCGCACGCCCGTTGGAGTTCAGGCCGCTGCAGAGAAACCCATTCCTGGAAGCCGAAGGACACGGCGCACTCAAGGGCCACACCTCCTGCCTCCGTCTTGACATAAATCCACCCATACTTGTGCGTCGGCACGTCCCAGTCCGTGGTCTGGAAAAGTCAGCATAGATGTGAGAGCGACTGCTGCACAGAGGTTGTTTTTCCACGGTATAGCTCGAGGCCGGCCTGGCTTTCTGTTTGGAGCCGAGGTGGAAATGCAAACCGCGTCTCCAAGGGAGAAAATGCTCTTTCCAGGTGCTCGGCGGCGACTCCAGGCCTGGAGAGGTTCACTTGTGCCCCTTTGACCTCGGCCCGAAGATAAAACACCGGTGTCCTCCTCGCCTGAACAAGACACATTTCCTTCATCTGATAAGGAAGGTTGGAAATGAGGAGCGTGGCCCTCAGGGGAGCATTCTGGAATCACTGTCCATGTAAGGCTTTCTTCCCTGTGTTTGTTGGCTTTCTGCGTTGCCTGATGTAGCCCGGCTCTGGCAGGACTGCTGAAGGGGAAGCCGCGTTCAGCCGGATAAGAGACACCCCACCCCTCCTCCGTGGGATCCATGACATCTCGCTCAAGTCCAAGAATAGGGCTGTAGAGCTCACAGGGCCAAGGTGGGTCACGGCCACTGGGTCATCCAACCCCTCCCTCCTTCCCCGTCTCTGTGCTCCCCACCCCTGCTGCCCCTATCAACAACAAACTTGGCCTTGGCCTTGAGTTTACTTACAAGCCTCTCACTCGGGAAAATTCTGAGCTATGGCTGGAAAAACAGATGTTTCTGCCAATGACACGAAGCTTCCCTGATTCATATGGAGTCAGACCTTATGATACCTCCCGGGTGTAGAAGTGACGAACAACAGGAAGCCCTGGGGATTGTGGGCCTCTCCCTTGAGAACACGGGCGCTCAGAGGAGAGAGAAAACGAACACACGAGACAAAATAAAGGGGCAACGGCGAAGCTGAGTGGCACTATTAAAATTCAATAGCATTTCAGAGAAGGGAGCTTTCGGGATGGGCCAACTTGAAAGGGGGGGAAGGGGACGGTTGGGGGGATCTTGGCTAAAAGAGATTTCCAGAGCAAGAGCCGGCCAGGCAGCGGGGGGAGGGGCAGCACAGACACCGATCCATCGAAACACGAAGTCAGCTTACCTCATTTAGAGGGCTGTCTGTCCAGATGGAGCCACTCAACACTCACCACTCGCCCACCTCAGGGGACCTGCTGTGGGCCCAGCACCGTGTTGGGATCTGCAGGGCCTCCGAGGCCAGTTCAGCAGGACCAAGATAGACCAAAGCAGGACAATAGACTAGAACAAATGAAGTAACATGCCATCTAAACTTGGGTCCCCCAGGAGCCCATACAGAGACAGGGATCTGAGCGCAAGGGGTTTACCTGGGAGGAGGCAGCAAAGGGCAGGTTACCAGCCTGGGCTACTGGGACTCAGTCCAGCTGGGGAACTCTGAGAGGCTGCACGGAACAATCACTCCAGAATGTTCTACCACGGGGTGAGGGAGCTGGGGTGTTTATCCACCAGCTTCCAGCAGGCATCAGTCGAGGGCGGCTCCCAGGGAGAATTAATCCCCTGGCACTTGCTGCCTGCTGGGTGGCCAGAGACAGCCCCCAGGCATGGCGACGCGGGTGCTGGCAGCTGTGTGCACAGAAATGGGGGACCCGAGGGGATAGGGTGAGGCATCGGTAGCATCTGCTGCCCATGTGGTTGGAAGGGGGGAAGAGGACACAGACTTGTGGCTTCAGGAGAGACACCAGGATGGAGACGGTTTCCCAAACAAGCCTCGAAAGATCCTCAGTGTTCAATACGTCCGGCGGGGGCGGGGGCGGGGAGAGGTGCGCTATCTCGCGCAGAAGCAGCGTGAACAGGGACAACCAAACAAGGGTCATGTCTGAGGGGGACCGAAAGGTGGGCCTCGGCTGAAACCCGGTGGCCAAGAAGGCCAGAGGGGGACCCGGGCCGCCCCACGGAGAATGCAAAACCTCCACGCCAGGCAACAGCTTTATTCCTCGTTTCATCAGCCATGGGCGGCCACCGAAGGTATCCGAGCAGGGGTGGCCTTGAGTTGTGTTTGGGGAACATTAACCTGGCCAAAAAGCTAAGGGCAAAACTCAGAGGCGGGGTAACTAGGTAAAAAGTCCCCGAATGAACCATGTGTTAGCCACAGCGGTGATGAGTTCGCCAGAGAGAGACATGAAGGTCCCTGTAAAGAACTGTGTGGGAGTTGCTAAAAAGGGGACCGGCCCCTCCGCCACCGGTCCCGATTGTTCCTTTCGGCAGAGACGTAGGCCCACTCATTTCTCTCCTATTTTCTTTCCTCCAAAAAACGCTTTTGGCCTCTGCTTTCCGAAAGCTTTGCTCAGTGAGTTTAAACAGCATCGCACAGCATGGCCAAGCAGTAACAAATGGCGCCTGGTGGCTCGCCTGCTGGTGGCTTAAAAAACAATTGATGACTTTTAATCAGCTGAATGAGCATGGGACAAATGACAGCATGGCCTGAATGTGGCCCAGACGTCATCGGCTGACATCAGTGGGGAGGAGGGAGGTGCCCTTCTGGCGAGCCGAGCCGAGGAACAAACAGGAGCCATTCCTGGCGGGCTCTCTCGGCTCTCTGGGCTCCAGGAGGCAGCCCCGCCCCCACCCCAAAGCCGTAGGCTTCTTTCACACCTTTTGGGGAGACCGGGAGAACCAGCTGCAGAAGCAGCAAGGGTGAGCCTCCAGAGATTATATAAACCTGCACGTCGCGCCGTGAGACCTGGAAGGCCAGGGCTCGGGACCTCCGGCTCTCCCTGGTAACCCGGTCAAGTCAGTTTCACACCAGACCTCAGTCTTCCCGTCTGGCAAATGGAGGCGATAGAGGCGAGCGTGCTTCCTCTGTTAGGTTGTCGCCCGCGGGGACAACTTCAGGAGAGGCTGAATCTCTGAAGGACCCAAGCGAAGGGGCCGTATGCGACTTCTGCGCCTAGGACTACCGCCAACGCTTCCCACCCCAACCCCACCTCCCCCTACCCGCACAGCACATGGATACTCATCAGAGAATTTTTACATTTCCTAAAAAATGTTTATTTTTGAGAGAGACACAGGCAGAGCGTGAGCGGGGGAGGGGCAGAGAGAGAGGGAGACACAGAATCCGGAGCGGGCTCCAGGCTCCGAGCTGTCAGCACAGAGCCCGACGCGGGGCTCGAACCCACGGACCGCGAGATCATGACCTGAGCCGAAGTCGGACGCTTGACCGACGGAGCCACCCAGGCGCCCCTCATCGAGCATTTCTGATGAAGAAGGTGCAAATGAGAGCAAATGAAGCAAAAATGGCTCGGAAACGAAGGTAGGTCTTTATGGCGTGCTCGCTATATGCCAGGCCCTGCGCTAAGCGTTTACGCGCTTTATCTCATCGTGTCCATTCTCCAGACGAGGAAACAGGGTTAAGGAGGTTGCCCTTGGTTCTGCTACCACACAGTGTGAGGGATCTGAACCCGCATCCACCTGGTTGCAGAGCTTTGCTCCTTCTTGCTTGTCCGGCTCAAACTGGGCACAGCAACAACCTAGAAAAGTTAAGAGGCTGGGGAAGCGTTCGGCCCAGTGCAGGGACATAGAAATTATATTAAAGAAGTGCCAGAAGGCCGGCGAGGCGGCTAAAAGTAACATTTGCAGGCCATGCCACGGGCGGAACCATAGCAACGCGAGACCTTTAATGCCACGAAGCCTCACTGATCACTGCAAATTAGGGACCGAGGATCTGCTTTCCAGGATTCTTTTTCGGCTTCATACTATCCGGACTGCAGACTTTCCCGATACCTCTGGTGCCCACAGGCCCCCTTCTCCATTTTCCTTATACCTAATGTAACCACTCTCTCCCTTCCCTGGATTTCCTGGTACTAACTGGCCCCTCTCTGCTACCAGTCCATCACCGGGTCCACATCACAGCCCTGATTCGCGAGCACAGGAGGAAATCCAGACTCTTCGGCGTCACGGCTAACACCTGCCTGGCCCCACTCCGGGCGATCTGCAGGCTGTCTCTGTGCCTGAGAAGGACTGGCCCTCCCTCCCTGGCTTATGCTGGGTTGCCTGGGAGATGGGCCCGGAGATAGAGACCAATGTACAGCAGGTTGACTGGAGGGGACAGCACCTGTGAGGGGGTGAGGGCAGCAGGACGGGGCAGAGAAATGGAACTACCATGCCGTTGCGACAGAAGCTTCCGCCAACCCCATGGAAAGTTCTGGAGCGACGGTGGCCTTTCAGGGATGTCCCACACTGAGGCAAGAGGGGGAACCCTTGTATCCTCCCTCCCATACGCCAGTCGTTGAATACAAGTTGGCCCCCAGGGAGGGGGGCGCTACCTTGGGTAAGGCAGCTCAGCGCCCACGAGCTAAAGGCGATTCTGAGGGGGCGGCCGCCGCCCCCACTCTTAAAGGGGGGATCTGGGTGGTGCGCCACGACACCCACTACCCCATCCAACAGAACTCCTGTTCGCCCTTTGATTGGCCGCTCCAGCCCGATCCATCCTTCCCAGACTCCTAAGCGCTACCCGGGCACCTGGGACTCACCCCTATTTCAGTATCGACGGCCCCGCTCCAGAAACGCCAGGTAGCGCCTTAGCCTCCCTCTCCAGACAGTGAGAAGTAGGGATCGCCTTTACCGCCCGAGCCCAGAGCACCGTTCCTGGCACACGGAAGTCCCTCCCTAAGCGCTGAGTAGACGGATGTCGCCTGAGAGGTGCCGGCAGGCCCATGGGAATGTTCCAGCTTCCACGATTTCCACTCTGTCAGTGCCTCAGAGTGTCTACGTGGCTTATGCCGATGACAGGCAGGCACAGAGAAAGCTTGCTTCCACAGCCAACCTGGCAACCTCTCTTGGGCTCAGGCCAAGAAAGTCCTGTCCTTGTTCCCTTCCCTGTCCAGCGTTCTGCAGCGAAGAGGGCCAAGTGCATTTAGAGACCTCCGTGCCAGGGAAAGCCCAATGCCACTGCCAACAGCGCTACATCGCCGTTCTTCTGAAGGAAATTACTATTGATCCCACAGCTCTCCTCCCCATGCTGTTTGCCGGGGACAGCCAAGGATTCCCGTGCCAGCTGGGCTCCCACACGGCTCGACTGTTCCTGCACCAGATGGCCAGACCAACACCCTCTGGCTGCCGCACGCCCCCGGGAGACTAGGCTCTGACGTCTATCCGCCTGGCTTTTTATGAGCGGAGGACGGCGGGGTCGGAGATTACGGGGCCAACCGCATTATAATAAAAATCTCTGCGCAACGAAAAGATTTCCAAATCCCGGGCGTTATCGATGTACCCAACGAGGCAGGAACACTTTTTCCGTAGCTCCGACTTTCACCGCTCGTTGAACAGATAGGATCGCATGCCTCCTCGGCCAGAGGGAGACAGCGGCAAACACGACAGCCCCTGCCCTCAAGGAAGTTACAGTCTAGTGGGGTAAAAGTAGGGTGACCCACTCAATCACCGGCTGTGCGAGCCAGGACACTTTTGGCAACATAAAGGGGTCCAACCGATGGTTAAACCAGGGCAGTGGGCAGAAACCAGGACCGGTCCCAGGCAAACGGGGGCACTTGGTCATCCGAGACGTAGACACCACACGACCAAAATGGGGGAGTTCGGATAAGGGGGGGTGTGGTGGTGTTAGGTTGTGCCACAAGGTGGCGCAATTGAAATACTCGTAACCTTCCTTTGTTTTTGTTTTCTATCCTGATGAAAACTAATTTTTCTTCCCATAGCCACAGAGCAAATAGAACCCTTCCATGGGGGCGCTGGAGCCGGAGAGTGCGGGTTCTCGGAGAGCCAGTCACTAAATTTGCACGAGCTTAGGAAGCCAATGGTGGAGGACGCCCATTAACACAAATTAAAATAATGTACGTTTAATTTAAATGTAAACGACTCAAAACTTACAACTGAATAAACCACGTTGAAAACAATGGTAGTAAACACTCAAAACTCACGCTTTCCTAATGACTTCGCTACAGTTCACAACTGCCTACGTTTCTGACGTTAATCTGTTCCTATCGGTGTGGTGGAAATGCTATTTAATGGTGTGCTATTGCACACCTCTTCCCAACTCCACGGTCAGAGCCATTGCATGAGTGTCTTGAGACTGGCCTTGGTGAGTATCTACCTCGTGGAAATCAACAGACGCTACAAATCAGGGCTTTGGGCGAGGGGGGTGGGGCGGCCAGTTGTCACCCATCTACCGGCACAGTGCTGAAACCAGCACTTAAAGCTTCATAATTCATGTGGCCAATTTTCATGTACTTTGGGCAATTCTATCACATTCCTCAAAATTACAATGTCTTCCCAACCCAAGAAAACAGACAGAAAGTTGGACGGCAAAGGGGTCCTGCTCCTCCCATAACCTCGTCCGGACACTGGGGAAGGGGGAGCCCGCAACAGATAAGCCAGTTTCAGTGCTAAATGCCGGAGCGGTGGTGAGGTGGGGGGGGGGGGGGGTCCACAGCCAGGCTCTGGACTGCTGTGGAAAGCCCACCCCCACGTAACTGACACCTAACATTGGCATAGTCAGATTGGCCGGTGGGGATCTCAAGATCTCCTCTCTGGGATTGGCGCGATGGCTTGGGGACCGCCCAGGGCACCACCCCTGCTGTCTGTGGGCACGCTCAACAAGAGGGTTAATTGGACAGAGTTTAGCAAAGGGACTATTTACAGAGGTGTGGGCAGACGGCAGAAACCACGAGGGATAGGGAAGTGCCCTGGGACAAGTGACGGTCGCAGGATGCTACCAGGCCCTGGGCTGCAGGGGGCAAGAGCTCGGGCTGTTTGCAGAGCGGAAGACAGCTGTACGGGAGGGCTGCGGTGGGCACAGGAACACCACCAAACTGCAGCCCAGCTGGGGAAATAAATCCCCCTACCTCTAGACTCCTGCCAGCCAGATTGCCTGCTGGGTGCATCTCACTGCCCAAACCCGACCAGAAGCCAGTGGCCAAGACTCCCCGAGGGATCCAGTCTGTGAGGGTCCGCCTCCTGGAATCCACGGAACAAACCGCCTAGAGGGAGACGGGTGGCGGCCCGGCAGACCTATGCCAAAGAGCCAAAGGAGAGCTGTCCCAAAGCATCCCTTTGACCCACGCTTCACGTATGGATATATCTTAGCTACGCATAGGTCCATAAGTAAGCCTCTGCACAGGGGTGGGGTTTACCCCTCATGCTAATAAAGCCT
This sequence comes from Panthera pardus, assembly GCF_024362965.1. Taxonomy (NCBI): domain Eukaryota; kingdom Metazoa; phylum Chordata; class Mammalia; order Carnivora; family Felidae; genus Panthera; species Panthera pardus. Next base: position 90,335,869 of record NW_026526843.1, on the reverse strand, counting down.
ATTGTTCAGAACCCTTCACCTGCACAGACCCTTCCCAAGGCCCTGGTAGGGCCCTAAGCAGTTAGGTCCCAAAACTCCTCTATAGATTTGAGGCCCCCAAACTTGGATCTGACCCTGCCAGTGTGGCAAGAAAGGGACTGGGCTGGTGACTGCGGTTTCTCCCTCGTGGGGTAAGCCCATGCAGAGGGTCCACGTGGGGAGAAGTGGGGCCACGGGATGGGGGACTGTATTGCCTCCCCATCTTGTGGAGAAAGAGGGGTTTCTGGGCCACTACCTAGAAAGCAGGACCTAGGGGAGAAAGCTGCACCGCCCCCCCCCCCGCCCCCCACCACCTCTCTCCAAGAAGCATTTCCCCAAATTCCCTTCACCCGGTTCTGGAAGAGGGTTAATAGATACAGGGTTAATAGATACGGAGGACAGGCAGAGGCCTTTTGTGGCCAAACACTCTGGAAAAGACTGGCACCTGCCCACCCCCCACACACCCAAGATTCAGTTAGCACAGTAAAGGCTCCAGAGAAAGAAAACGTTTGGCTTTGTTTACCGTGGGGGTTGCCCTAACTTCCTGGAGCTTAGGATGGGTAGAAGTTAGATAAGCGTGTTTGAGGCTGAGGGCGTGGCCCAAGCCAAGGCCCACACCAGCCTGGAGAACCGGAAGGAAGAGGCCTTGGTGGCGAACAGGCAGGGGTGGGCCCCGGGGGAGGTGGCTCAAGCAGGCCTCCGGTCCTCGGGGGGCCCCCCGCCCCCGCGACGAGGCCCTCAGAGCCAGCACCCCCGATCCAAGGCAGCTGTTCCAGTCCTCCAGAGGCTCGGCTCACTATCCCTTGTAACCTTCTGTCCGTAGCCCATGTTTGGGGGGGGGGGGGGGGGGACAGGAGTGGACGCAGATCTCGGGAGGAGCACATTCCCATGTCTCTCCCCTGTGGTCTCTGGCTCTCGTCCCCCCGGAACCTCGGGAGACCCACAGTGCCCAGTGGCCCCCTGGAAGTGGACTGCCCAGGAACGGAGGAAGTTTTGGAGATACTCCCGCCCCCCTTATGACCAAAGGCACTGTCCCCATGGGGCTGCAGCCTGGCACCATCGAGTGAAATTTGGCTCCAGAAAGAAAAGAACCTAGGGGTGTGGGGGGGGGAGCGCCGGGTGCTGGCCTCGGTCCCGGGAGCCCTCGGAGCTGCCAGTGACGGAGAAGTGACCGTTGGCAGACTTTTCTTCTTTACAAAGGTCGGGGGATGAACAGAGGTGGCCCTGGAGCAGCCGGCAGGACATCGGACCTTTCCAACGTGTCCCTCCCTGCCACTCTCTTCATCGTTGAGGGCCCGTCCTTTCTCCCCAGCAAAGAGCATCTGTGGGTTGCATCTCCCAGGCCAGAGCTCAGAGGAGGCTTTGCTCTCCAGCCTCAAATTACCACTCTCCTTGTGTCAAATATGACACATTCTCCAAGCTAATGACCTCTGCCCCCTCCTTAATAAAACAACCCTCCACTTTCCTTGAGCAGGCAAAGGCTCTAGCAGTCCCTTTGTTTGCCAATGATGCTTCTTCTCCCGGATTCCCGTCCTTTCAGTATGATTTCTGTCTGTGTCTCTAACAGAGCAGGGCCTCCCAGCCTCCTGGCTCACCTTGGCCCCAGGCGGAAGCCAGTCTGGGGAGTCTTTGATTCAACGTACGGATCTGCAGCGGTCGGCATTCGGTTCTCAGACTCATGCTCAGAGTGGCCATTCAGCAAGAGTTCTGGGTGAGAGAACAGTCTGGTCCTGGGACTGACTTTCCAAGAGCAGCCCGGTAAGCTGGCGGGCAGAGCCAGCCTTTCTGGCAACAGGGGCCCTGGGCAGAGATGCGCCCGGCCTTACCCGGGAGCAACTGGAACTGTGGCAGCTCGGGCCCTCCAGGGAGCAGACACTGAGATGGAATTAGAAGTTCAAGAGATTTACTGGGGGGAAATGCCTGTGAAGGATAAACTGGGGAGGGACGGGAATAGGAGGGGAGACCGCGATGCAAGTCTGACCCTTGAGAAAGGAGAGGGAAGGAAGGAGGCTGGGTGGGAAGGGCCGCAGATATAGTGAAACTCTGGAAAAGTCTCTGGCAGGCTGACGTGGAGCACCAGAGCAAAGACGGCCCATCGGAGGGGTCCTGCGTCAGGCGGAATGGCCCAGCTCTGGGCACACCCACCCCCCCTGCCACTGGCCGCCCTGTCCCCGTCGTGCTGTCATTGGGTGGGAACAGCCTGGACAAAGTGTGGCCTCAGCAGGACTGCTGCAGCAGATCCCAAAGGGAAAATGCAACAGCTGGGGGCCGTCAGCTAACAGACACTCCTTCCAGAACATTCTTCACTGAAGGGAAGCCTGGGCGGTGCCCTCCCAGGGCTGCCACCATCCTTTTGTGCAAGAGAATGGACCAGGGAGGGGCGCTGGCTCTAATCCTGGCCTCATGACCTCAGATAAACTTTTCCCCCTTCTAGTTCCTTAGTATGAGAATGAAGAGAATTACCCCAATCTCTATGAGGATGCTAAATACCTTGGAGTCTGGTTATCTTAATCTTTGAGCTCCTTGAAGGTAGATACAGGATCAGAAAGGATCCAACGATCCGGGACCAAGGGGCCTCCACCCCTAGAGGTGATTACATTCAAGTTGGAAAGGGTCCAGAGTCCTCTTCTATTTGCAAATATAGAAAGAAGGTGGGGCTGGCCCGAGACCACTGGGCTCCCCAGCCATCGATTTAATTATTGCACAAAAGTGTCCTGAGCACCGGCTGGGCGCAGATGACTACTATGTGCCCAAGGAAGGCCACGAGGCTCCTGCGGACAAGAGGGGCTTGAACAGGAAGACCTTGCTTCCCACTCCCTCCATCGAGCCCCCTGCAAGCAAGTTTCCTGTTTTCAAAGGACAGGGGCAACATTCCAGATCAGTCCCACTTGGTTCTAAGGTAGAGAGATGGGGGCCTCAGAAGTCCCCTAAAAATGGAGACTGTAATCCCAGTGCCCCCCCCACACCCCCCCCTCCCAAACCACCAATTCACAAGTACACGAGCATACACACACACACACAGACACACACACACGCACACACAGCCATCTTTGGCTTCATTAATAATTTACCTTTGTAGAACCCTGTACAGTTTACAAATATTAAAGCATTATCTCATTGTTTTAATCACAACAGCCACTTCGGGGTAGCCTCATTCTTCCTGATAATGAAGTTAGGCCCGAGATAAGACCCGAGCAGGGTCAAATGGCTGGCAGATGGTTCTTAACCTTTGGGGGCTAGCACAGACCCCTTGAGGAACCCTCCCCTCCGAAAAATGCATACCTTCTCAAAATTCTGCCCACACTTTCAGGGCTTTGCCCCTCCCCACTCCCAGTCCTCCAAGGGCTGTCTTGGGATTAACCTTCCTCCTCCTCCTCCAGCAGTGGGAGGCCAGTCTAAAGTTTTGGCCTGGTGGGACTGAGGTAGATAGAACGGGCAGTCCCCGGCTGAAACCCAAGAAAGGCATCTGTGATAAGAAATCTCCCAGGCCAGGATGGGCACGGAAGGGTTAAGGGGGTGCAGGGTTTTGTTTTTCACCTCTGAGGACTCTGTTCTGGGTCATTAAGAACACGCAAGGCCCAGTGAGCAGGCGGATGGCTGGGCCGGCCTCCCCTTCCCGGCCAGATAAGCCCCGTGCAGGAGGGCAATCCAGCTTCCCAGAGAGGCAGATGGGAAATCGCCCCAGATAAGGGCTGTTGCTCACAAGGCCTCTCTGCTGCAGGAGCCGCGCAACCGAGAGGCTGCATTTCTTGCCGGCTGCGGAGGGGGAAGCCTTTCTGCGGAGTCCCCTGCACACCGCTGTCCGAGGCCGCTCTGGACGAATCCTCCCGCGGGGTGCAGCCTGGTGCCAGGCAAAAGCGGGGCTGCCTCCAGGTGGTGGAGGGCGGTTTGGGGGTGGGGGTGGCCTCCAGCGACGCCCGGGGCCGCCTCCCGCCGGGTAAGCCCACGTAGAGCTTACCGCGCCCCCCCCCCCACCACAACACATCGGGACCTTCCTGCACCCCCGCCCCCTACCCACCACCCAGGTGGTACCTGTGCCCGTGCAGGTGAGGAGAAAGGCCTGTGGAAAACACCATTACTGATAAGTAACAGCCCCTTTCAGGTTTAATGACACGTTGCATCCATCCTAAAGCTCTAAAAAAAAAAAAGAAAGAAAGAAAGAAAGAAAGAAAAGAAAAGAAAAAGAAAAAAAAAAAAAAGCCCTCTCGAGGGACGGCGCCTCGCGCCTGTAAATAGGAACGACAGGCCGGGGCGCGCGCGGGGGAGGGCGCACGGCGCGGCGCGGGTGTGTAAATTAACTGGGGGCAGCAGAGTAAATACATTACACACGGTATTTATTATGCGTGCGGACCTCGGCGGGGCTCTCCGGCTCCCGGACGTGGCAAATCTTGTCCGGAGCGCCGCCGAGGCCGCCGGCCAGCCGGGCGGGAGGGGGGGGGTGCTGGAGGGGGGGGGGGGCTTTCCGTCCCGCGCCCCGGAGCCCCCGGGCGGCCCCCTTCCCGCGGCCCGGGGTGGGGGCAGGGCGCGGGCGGCCGGCGGGGCGACGTGGCCCCGGGCGCCGCGCGGGCGAGGGGCCGGGCGGGGAGGGCGGCGGGGCGGGAACGGGCGGCGCGCCCGGCCCCTTAGCATTCCGCCGGCGCGCCCGCCATCGCCGCGTGCGCCCCCGCGCCCCGCTGTAATTACCCCGATTACCAAATGAATCTCGCGCTTTTGTGCTCGCCGGGCGGTGGGTGCGGGGAGGCAGTTCTAATAGTTGTCATTAGGGCCGGGAGAGGCGGGGCGCCGGGGGCTGGGGGTGGGGAGCGCGGGGGTGGGGGGAGGCCCGCCGTTCCCTCGCTCGCTCGCTCGCAGGCGGTCCCGGGCGGCGCGCAGGCCGCTGCCGGCTGCTGAGTAATGATTTTTTTTCTAATTGGAGGCGAACAGCGGCCCTAATGGATGGAGCCGCTCTCGGCGCGCTCGCTGCGCCCGCCCCTCAATCAATACCGCTCGCTACGACCGCCGGGCGAGCTCCCCCGCCCTTTGTGGTCCGAGACGCGGCGGGCGCCCCCCACCCTGGCCCCGATCTCCGCCCCCCCTCCCCACCGAGCCCCCCATCGCCGCCTCGGCCCCGCCCCTTCTGTCCTCACACCCCGCCCCGCAGCCCGGTCCCGGTGGCTTTTTTTTCAGCCCCCGCAGGTAGTGAGGGAGGCGCGGGGGTGTCGGGGGACGGCGGCCCCGGGACTGCCCGCTCACCCTCCCTCCGCAGCCACGCTTCAGCCGAGCGCCCCAGGCCCGGAGCAGAGCCGGGCACGGGAGGCCGCCTCCGCGGGTTTGCGCCGGCTGGTCCGGGAAGGGTTCGCTGAGTCCAATTAAATCCCCACGTTCTTTCCTCCCTGGGCCCTCTCCAGCTCAAACCCGCTCCTTCTGGGCCCCTTCAGCTTTCTGTTGGAGTAGAACCATGGTGCGGAGACACAAACCCTGGGGTACTGTTCTCCGAGGAGCCCCAGGTCTGTTGAGCTCGGAAGCTGGACAGGGAGAAGAGTCCTTGGGGATACGGGGTCCAACGTGCCCCCTGTTTTGCTGGCCCAGTTCCTGCGCGGCTACGAACTAGGCGGTCACCTGGGGCAAAGACTCAGCGCCCGGGGGTGGGGGTGGGGGTGGGGGGGCCCCTTGTTCTTACTCAGTCTTCCCCACGACCACATCATCTCCTTAAGAGCTGGGATTTTTGTCCAGGTGTATCCCCAGCACCTAAAACAGAGCTTGGAACATAGTAGGTGCTCAATAAATCTTAGTGGGATGAGTGAATCGAAGGAATTTGAACTTGGCCCAACGTCTTTATCTCCTCTCCTGGGAACAGATAAGACCTTGGCTTCTCGCTCCTTGGGCTCCATGACACGTTGTACTTTCCAGAAATGGCCACAGCACTATTTCTGGTCCCACGCGGCTCTGGTCTTCCAGAACTTTGCCACCAGCCCCCTTCAAGAGGAAGAGCCTGTTCCTCCTTCATGTGAACCTGGCCCATCCTTTGCGACTGCCTCCACGGGTAGAATGGGGCCCAAGCCATGCTGCTGACTTCCTAGTCTAGATCATAAAAGGAGATAGGGCATCCATCTGACTCTCTCTCTCTCTCAGTAACCCTTAGAACCCAGGCTCCAGCCAACAGCCCCAGTTCACGTCCCAGCAAACCGCCAGCACCAGCCACCAGATAGGTGAACGAGTAAGCCTTCAAATGATTCCAACCCCCTGCCTCTGCGCCACCCTACTCAATGCCAAGTGCCATCACTGCAAGCTGCCCAGCTGACGCTGAGTGGAATCAACAAGCTATCCCTGCCGAGCGCGGTCCAAGTAGCAATTCATGAGCAAACTAAATGTTGACGTTGTAAGTCACGACATTTTGCGAGTTTGCTTCTCAGCGGTTGATAGCTAGATCTCCCGTTCCAGTGACTTCTCCTCGGCCCCCAACTTCCTGGGCACATCAAGGGCCTCCCTGTCACCAGACACAAAGCCACCCGTCTTCTGAGGCCCCCGGCTCTGGGCCCCCTCCCTCCAGCCAGCCACGTTTTTGAGGGGCCTCGGTCCCCCTGTGCCATTGCCACGGCTGCCTAGATTAACATCAGGCCACTAGGAATCCAAGCTGGCCCTTCTCTGGGCCTGCTCCTGAGGGGCCCAGCTCAGCAGGAGGATATCACTCCGCCTTGCTGATTGGCACCACCTGTACCATGCCTGCTAGTCATGTGACGTCTTCCTGGTCAGCTGCTTTCCAGCCTACCCTACCCCCTGCGGCACCGCTCCCCATTCTCCACTCAGCGTCCACATCAGCCCCCCACCTGCCCCTCCCCCTCTGCTTCAAGGAGACCATGGGAGTCACAGACTAGACTCCCCGACATCTGTCCATCCCATCCTGTCCACCTGCCCTCTGGTTCTAATGGGAGAGCATCTCCTTGCCCATCCCACAGCCGGTCCCGCTCTTGGACTCGGGATCCCAGCTGCTCGAAGTCTAGGGCACGCTGTGCAATAGATCTCTTTGGGATGATGGAGCTATTCTGTGTCTGTGCTCTCCTGGCCACTAGCCACCTGTGGCTGCTGAGCACCTAAAATGTGGCTAATGCAGCCAAAGAACTGAATTGTTTTATTGTTTCGGTCAGTTTTGTTTTATTGTGTCGTATCCTGTTTTACACAGCAAAACTCGAAACCCTCCCTCCCTTATGACACCGTTCTCACCCTTCCCATCGGCCATTAACATGCTCTTCTCTCTCTTATCCCCTTCCAGCTGTGCACCGCACCCCCCCCCCCTTCTTTCCCTGGTCCTTTGCAGCTGAACTTCTTGATGGATTTGTCTCCACAGCCACTTCTCCCACTCCACCTGTCAGCCCACTACCGTCCAGCCCCAACATCTGCCCCCTTCCCCGTGCCCCCAGGTCTGCACGTGCTCCTGACCCCCTCCCTCTCAACTCCTCACCCATCTAGTGAGCTCTGCTCCTCCTGGAAGCCTCAAATGAAAAGTCACTACTCCCAGGAAGCCTTACCGGATACTCCCGTCTCCAACTGGAGTGGATATCCCTGCTGCATGCTGCCGGGGTCCCCAGTTCCGGGGGACTGTGCGCGTCACCGTTGATCACAATTGCCTCCGTAATTGTCACGCTTCCCTGCAGACTGGCCGCCCCATGGGAGTGGAAGCCAAGCTCCCTCACTCACCATCACACCCCTACGCCTGTACCAGGCACAGAATGGGTGCTCAGAAAATATTTGTCAAAGAAATGCCCTGGAAAGAGAGGGACCAAAAGTCACAACCTAGGGGGTGGGGGGAGACTATAACTCCACAAGCAAGTGACAGCTGCTCCAGTGGAGGATCCAGTAGGTAGGTAGGAGCCCAGGGCGAGTAGTGGGGGTGGGGGTGGGGGGGTGGGGAAGGGTAAAGCTGGGAGTTGGTAAAGGCTTCCCAAGAAGGTGACCCCTTCCAGCAGAATTAAAGGGACAGAAAGCGTTTACCAAGTGGGTAGGGCAGGAAATTATTCCAGGGAGAGCAATGTCCTGAGCAAAAACCCAGACCTAAAATGTCAAGGAACAGAAAGAAAAGGGGTATTGGCAAGCGACGTCAGAGAAGGGAGGTTCCGGTTCGATGCCCCTCTCTGCCGCAGCCTGACTTCTTGTCCCGGGACTGCCCGTCCGAGACGCCCAAGGCAAAAGCGAATTTTTCTCTGGCTTTCAAGGTGAGCTTTGCTCTCTCTCGAGGCTCAAGAACCTGAAAAATGATGTTTGTAGCCCGGGGGCGGGGGGGGGGGGTCGAAATACCTGAGAACAGCTTAGGTAAACAGCCAGGGAGGCTGCCTCTGGAGAAGAGCCCACCCAAGGCCTGCTGGAGCTTGTGCCTGGCCCCGCCCACATTCACAAGGCCGCCCTTGAGGAGAGGGTGCGGTCGCCAGTCGCGCGCCCCTTCAGCTGCCCGAGGTGCCGGTCTAAGCAACCGACGGCTCTGGGGTGGGGGGCGGGGGTGGGAGGCTCAATTTCTAACATTTGCCAATTTCGGTAGAGGATATCCTTCCAGCACAGCCGATTCGAAGCTACCGACTTGTCACTGAACGCAGAGGCAGGGCAGAGAATCACAAACCACGCTGACTGCGCTCCCCGGCTGAATGAGCAACAGCTCCCCGTTTCTGTCCAGGGAGGCCTAAGTACAGAGGGCCAGGTTGGGGAGCAGAAGAATCAGCAGGAAGGGGCGGGTTGGGAGGCTCCGCCGCCCGCCGAGGCCCATCAGCTGAGCCGAGGTCCTAGGGCAGGAGGCGGCGCTAGGTGCCAGATCGCAGCCCAGGGTGTCGCTGGATGGGCTGGCCCAGCGTTCGCTCATGTGTTTGCTCTCTCCGGGGGCTCTCTAGAACTCAGGCGGACAAAGCGGACGCTGGCTACATTGTTCACTGAGGAGCCTGTGTGAGTGCAGATCTGGAACTTTCTCCTGCAGGTGTCCAGGGAGAGCAGCTGTGAAGGCTTGCCACAGGCTTGGCTGCCCTGGGCTGGGGTGGGGGGTGGGGGTGGGGGGGCTGCAAGACCATCCCAGCGTGAGAGAACTGCTCACAGAAGACAAGACCCCCATGGCATCAGATGAGAGGCTCCCGAACCACAAGTGGCTCTAGGGCCCCCCCCTCGTTCTATCGAGAGACCCCTTGGAGCAGGCCTGGGGCCCCGGAGGCAGAGGCCATTCCCCGCCTGCCTACCCTCAGATCACTTTCCCCCACTCCCATCCCCTCCCGGCCTCTGCCCCCACTGATCCGAGATGCCCCCCTTTTTTTCTCTTCCTTTTCTTTGTACAGAGAGGGGAGAGCAAGTGTTGCTCAAACCTGTTACTCTCCAGGAATTGGGGAGAGGTAGCCTGAACGATGCCCCACGCGCGGCAGAAGACGGGCTTGTTCCCGAAACCCTGTATGGTCCCTCTGATAACCACCGCGGCGGCTGTTCCTCACGCTGGAGGCTCATTAGGGTTCCTGGGGCCAGTCCAAGAAATTGCCAAGGACAAGACAGGCAGCCTCCGCCTGGAAACTCCGCGGAGCCCGCTCCCCTCAGAGGCCCTTCCTTCAGCGTGAGCGAGGGGGTGAGTTCCGCTGAGCTAGAACCACGCCTGACAAGTGACATTTTGACGAGAGACGCGGTGACGAGTCCCTGGGGAGGCTGTGGAGTCTGGTTCCTGCAGACGGTGTCTCCCCTGAGGCGGTCTCCGTGCTTGAGTGCTGAGTGTGTGTGTGTGTGTGTGTGTGTGTGTGTGTGTGTGTGTGCATGCGCGTGTGTGTATACACATCCTGCTTCTCTGAGGAAGATTCTCCGAGCTCCGCATGCAAGCTTGACAGAGGCCCTCCCGAACACCCACGGCAGCCACGGCCGTGGAGGACAGATGGGGCAAACCAGTCCCTGGCCGCTGAGCTCAGGAGATCGCCCCCTGGGGTCGGCCTGTCCTCGCCCTCTGGGACTTGCTCCCGGCCAGTCCCCTTCGGAACTGCAGACCCTACCCGGGTAGGGCCAAGGGAAGGAAGATCCAGCCTCTAGGTGGCTAGCTAAATAAATAAAACAGGGTCTGTCTCTTTAGGGAGCTTGAAATCTGGGCGCCGTGGACGACGGTGGGGGGCATGTGCTCCAAAGGAGCAAGGTCACGCGACAAGCCTTCTGAAAGACGTGGCATATCAACTTGGAAAATGCCTAGGCCGACAAAAGCCCACAGTGATGGGGCAGGAAGGAGGCTGGGCTTGTCTTCCAGCAGGGGCCTGTGGCGGGGCATCAGAGCGCCTTCTGTGGGGAGCGGGTAGAATGAAGCCGGAGAGAAGCAAAGGATCAAAGGAGCTCCAGGCGGGACAGTGTGCCAGCCGCCTGGTCCCCCGAGTCCCCTTCCAGACACTGACAGGCAGCCTCAGCCTTTCCTTGGTGCTTTGCAGGGAGCGCAGCGAGGTCACACGCGGTCCCCTTATTAGATGGCTGTCAGTGCCTCAGGGTCCCGGCCTCTGCTGAGCCCTGGGGTCTGCAAGGGCCCATCTTGCTCCTCTTCCCTGAAACAGCCTTTCAAATCCAGGCAAACCTTGGACTGCGAGTAACTTGTTCTGCGGGTGTTCCACAAGACAGGCCGGCTTCTCTAATAAATTTTAACTTGATAAACGAGCGATGTCTTGCAACACAAGTCGACCGAGCCGCCGCATGTCACGTGATCACAACGGAGCCAAGCGTGCTGGAAATCCGCTTTGATATACGAGGGCTTTGCATTACAAGCATGTTTCTAGAGCGAATTACGCTCGCAAACTGTATTTGAAACAGCGGTGGTTTGGGTTATCTACTGCGGCCTGAGAAGCACCCCCGAACGTCATGGCTTAAAACGGCCATTGACTTCTTCGCACGACTGATGGGCCGGCGTGGCTCGGCGGGTGGTTCTCCCGTCGCCCATGGCATCAGCTGGAGTCACTCCTGTGACTGCACTGGGTCGGGAGTCTGGCTGGGTCTGGGCCACCCGCGCTGGCCTCATTCACATCTTTGGCAGCCGGTGCTGTTGGCTGAAGCGTTCTCCTCCGCTCGGTCCCTCCCCAGCAGGATAGCTGGGGCTTCTCAGCTGGCATTCTCTTCAAGGGACCGAAAGCAGACACCGTCAGACCTCTTAAGGCCCCCGGCAACATTTCTACTGCATTCTTGTTGGCCCAAGCAAGTCACAAGGCCAGGTTCAAGGGGAGGGGAAATAGACTAGCTCTTTCTTCTTCTTCTTCTTCTTCTTCTTCTTCTTCTTCTTCTTCTTCTTCTTTTAAATGTTTATGTATTTCTGAGAGACAGAGTGTGAGCTGGGGAGGGGCAGAGAGAGAGGGAGACAGAGGATCCGAAGCGGGCTCTGTGCTGACAGCAGAGAGCCCGAGACGGGGCTCAAACCCATGAACCGTGAGATCATGACCTGAGCTGAAATCAAGAGTCCCACACTCAACCTCCCCGGCCCCCGAGCCACCCAGGCGCCCCTTTCCTCTTGATGGGAGGAGCATCACACACACACAGGGATGGCAAGAAACAGCCACAGCCCTTGTACCTCAACTCCTTCCGCCTGCGTAGCCCACGCGCTTTCGGAAGCTCCTGACGGGCCCCAGGTTCTCTCTTCAGAGCGGTCCCTCCTTCTCTGAAGTCGCTCTGGGTTGGGCACATCCCTTTCAGGCCTGCCCAAGACCCTCCCTCCTTCAGTGGGGCGGGAGTCATCTGAGCAGCACGGGGTATACACGGCTTGCAGAGGAGATCTGGGCGGTGGGCTGAGACCAGAGCAGGCTCTAACCTCTAAGTCAGCCTCCAGACTGACTGGGGCCAGAGGACAGGGTGAGGGAGAGGGACCTCCCGACCGAGGATATTTAGAGCTCCCCTCATCCGAAAGGCCCTTAGGAAAGGAAGCTTCCTGGCTGGTAAAGACTCCGGAAAACCTGTCACACAGCAGAACAAAGCGTTCTTTAAAAACCCTAAAGACTCTCCACGTCCCAGCTGGTCACTTGGCGCAAACACTGCTGGTTAGGAAACTCGTAGTGCTTAGTTGGCAATTAATCACTTAAAGCCCTGTGACGTCCTGCATATTGTTGGGGGTTGTTATTTAACTCTGGCCGTGTTTATGCTGCTGGCCGTGTTTATGCTGCCTCTAAGACAGACTGCAGGCTGGCCCAGAACACCTCCTTCCTGGTGTGTGTGTGTGTGTGTGTTTTTTTTTTTCTAGAACAAGTACATTACACTTTCATAGCAACATAAAAATGTTGTGAACAAATTCAAGGAGCCCCTGACAAAGATGTTCATCGCAGTATTATTTATATTAGCAAAACCATGAGAATAGCCTCGGTGTCCAGCCACAAGAAAATCGCTAAAGAAATCGTGCCGAATTTGATTTATGACGAATTCCACGGGGCGCAAATTCTGAAGCCGCCCAAAATGACGCTCCGTAAGAGTTTTTAATCGTGGAGGAAAACGCTTATAATAAACTTGAGATGAGAAAGCAAACAGCGTATAAAAATTTTAAAGAGCTTGATCTAATTGTGATACGTGGAAATCTGCTGATAAGAGCTTAGCATTTATTAAGCACTTACTATATGCCAGCACTTAACAAGAATCAGCTCATTCTATCCTGGCAACATCCCTATACACAAAGTACTATTCATAGCCCCATTTTATTATTTTCTGTAAGATTTTATCTTTAAGTAATCGTTACACCCAACGTGGGGCTCGAACTCACAACCTGAGATCAAGAGTCGCACACTCCCCCAGGGGCGCCTGGGTGGCTCCGTCGGTTGAGCGTCCGCCTTCGGCTCAGGTCATGATCTCAGAGTCTGTGAGTTCGAGCCCTGCGTGGGGCTCTGTGCTGACAGTTCGGAGCCTGGAGCCTGCTTCGGATTCTGTGTCTCCCTCTCTCTCTGCCCCTCCCCTGCTCATGCTCTGTCTCCCTCTGTCTCAAAAATAAATTTAAAAAAACATTAAAAATAAATACATTTAAAGAGTTGCACGCTCCCCCGACTGAGCCAACCAGGCGCCCCTCACCTCCCCATTTTAAAGACGGGAAAGCTGAGGCACAGAGGAGTAAAATAACTTCTCTAAAATGCCACAGCTCGTGTTAAAGGGCACCGACTTGAACCCAGAGAGCAAGGTTCCTCTCCACACACGAGAGGCTGGAAGGAGCCGCGTTCAAATGTTAACGGCGCTAATGTCTGCCTAGGGAATTACAGGTAGTTTTTACTGTCTTTGTTACCCTTTTCTGTCGGTCCTAAATTTTCCACAATAGGGCATGATTTACTTTGATCGCTGGGAAGAAATAATAATTATTTTAAAATAAGAATAAAAACAAATGGGATCCCTCGCCAGCAAAACTCTACCCCCAGGACTTAAAGCTTGCAGCCTTCCTTTGATGTGCAGACCGGCCGTCCTGGCTCCCGCTGGTTCCCCGTCTTGGCTCTCCTCCTTGGGAGGCAGAGGCAGAAGGCCCCCCGCTCTGCTCTTAGCAGCCCTTCACCAGCATTTGACCGGACTCCCCGGGTCCTACATGATTACAGAGAGGCAACTGTTTCCCCCACGCAGAGCGCACCCCCCATCCGTCCCACCCGCGCACCCCCCTGGTTTCACGGCCCCGGCATCTGGCGGACACGTGTGTCTTATCCCCACTCCTCCTGGCCGGGACCGTGCCTTGCACACATCCTGCCATCACCCACGGCGGCCAGGGTCTCGACATAGATAACCACGTCTGAAAACACATCCACCCGGTGGCTGCCCGACGCGGCGAAGCCCAGAAACGCTTGGGCGGTGCAGACAGCTCAGGAGGTGATGGTGGGAGGGCGCATCGTGCCAGACCCAGACGTCCTACCCGGGTGGGGGGAATCCAGAGAAAAACCGTGCCTCCCGGAGGAGAGACACAGGATGGGCCACTATGAGGCTGTCGGGTTGGGGGGCAGGGAGGAGAAGAAGGAACGCCAGAAACTCTTCCTGAGATAGAACCTGGAGGTGGGGCCTCGCCATGACTCACAGCCAGGAGGTCATCTTCGGATTCATTGACATGCAGTCCAAACCCCAACGGGATTCGCTTTGTCCCTGTGAATGTCAGCCGGTATTTATCAGTCAGTCAACAAATATTTATTGAGTCCAGGGCAGCAAGTTACAAGGTACTTAGGTTAGGGCAGGGGTTCGTGGGGGGTGGGGAGGTATAGCGAGCCCCCCATCGGCCCCGCTGGCTCCCCACCACACGTGCACGCGGGCACGCCCATTTTGTAACTGCTGACGTAGGGACTTTGGACACCGGTTTTGGTCGATTTCATATGGTTTCGAGGGATGGTTTACAGGCTGTCGGATACAGCGATAGATGGATCATTGTCGCCCAATCCTTCTCCCCTCCCTGCATTAGAATGATCCCACCCGCACCCCTTGGACGTGTGACTTTGCAGATTTTCTCACTAGAGACGGAGTACATGTCCCCACCCCTTGACTTTGGCATGAGCTGTTGGGAGTCGGGATACAACTAGAGGTTTGCGTCGTGCGTGCAAAGAGGGACCAGCCTCCTGGTGCTTCTGACAACATTGCGAGGAAACCAGGGCCCAGCTACCAGGGGGGCCCAAGGAACCAACCAGACCGCCCCCCACCTCACCCTGGGCTTGCCGATCTAGAATCGCCGCGGCTAAATCATCCGGCTAAGCACTTGAACGTCCACTGCCTCACTCTGTCAACAGCTCCGTGAGGTAGGGCCCTTTTCACAGATGAGGAAACTTGGGCACAGCGACGTCACCCAACCGAGGCCACACCGCTAGGGAGCAGCAAGTAAGGACTGAACTCAGCAGCGCGGCTGTGGAAGCTTCCTGGTGAGCCGCTCTGCTGAAACGTTCCTCTCACTCTCTCCTGAGTCCGGAGAACTTCATCAGCCGGTAGATTCTGAGCTCCTGGATCAAGTCTAGGCCAAAAGGGACATTCCTCACCTGTGGTGACCTGGTAGCTGTGTTTCATCTCAGCCTCTGGCTGATAGAGACTCTGGAACATTCCTGCTCACTACCACCACCACCACACTCCCCTGCTTCAGAGACCTGGGACAAGTGACCTTCAGCCCTCGGCTGCCAGAGCCGGCCTCTGGCCCCATGATACCCCAGGAGGTGCTGGGGATCGGCCTCCTGGTCGGCCCCGCCTTCTCTCACGCTGGAATTGGAAACCTCTGGCAAGGGATAAGATGACCGCTTTATTCAACCTCCCGCCAGGACCATAGGTTCCCTCAGTTACAGCCACCAGGGACAAGCTCTGGGGCCTTATCGGACTGGGGACAGGGGACTTTCAGAATAAGGCTTCCCCAGACTGAGACCTGAAGCAAAGTGTCTTGGGTTTGCACCAGGAGAGGTCTCTCTTCATTCCATGGCCCTTGAAATATCCCTACGGTTGTCTAACACTCCTGTGTGCATACGGCTAATGTGTACCCAGATAACATCTTAATTTTAGCCAAGCACGAACTCATACCAAGTTCAGAAAGTGCCTACACCGTCCTTCACTTTTCTCCAGTCCCTTCAAGCCCACGGGGCGCAGAGCTCTCTGAGTTAGCACGGGGTTTGACTCTGAGCAACAAGGATCAAAAACAAGAACGGCTCAGATGAGCCGAAGGCGTGTTTCTTCTCAAATTCCCAGCTAGGCAGTCGGGGCTGGTATGGTGGCCCTGCTCCCTGAACCCCCAGGGGCTGTGGCAGGTGGTATTTTCCAGAGCGGGCCACAGCAGTGTCTCTCATCCCTCGTGCTCTTGTGCAATGCGACTTCGACATTCCTCCCGTCAAGGACGGGGGGACGTCCGTTCCCCTCCGCTGGACTCTGCGCGTGATTGTGACAGTTTGGGCCAATGGAGTTGGAAGAAGTGATGGTAAGAGACTTCTGGGAGTGGATCTTAAAAGGTCACGCGGTTTCCTCCTTGTTCCCCGAACATTCCTGCCTGGGGCTCGTGGAAGGCATCCAACGACCCCTGAGGCCGCCATGCCGTGAGGACGCCAAGCGCACAGAGAAGCCATGCATAGGAGCTCTGGTTGGCACCCCCAATCTTTAGTAATCCGTTTCGGCCTCCAGACCGGCCAGTGAAGCTGTCTTGGGTCTTCCAGACCAGCCCTTCAGGTACCACTGAGTGACCTCAGCCAACACCACCAAGAGTGAAAGAATTGCCCAGCCAAGGCCTGCCCGAATTCCTGACCCACATAATCTACGAGCACAATAAAATGCCTATTTTAAGCCACAAAAGCCAGGGTGGTTGGTGAACACACCGAAAATAATGGAACAGGATTCAGGTTCTATTCGCTCAGTGCTGTGCCGTCCTTGGCGTCCTTGCCCCCTTGGGGGGGTGCGGAGGGGACAATGTCCTCATTGCCCAAAGTGTTGCCTAGAGCTCCAACCATCACATCTGGATTCCAGGCAGTATGACGTGGGGAGTGATGATGAAGAAGAAAGGCAAAGGACATGATGCAGCTGTCTGTTAAGGAAGTTCCCGGAAGCTGTCTCAGGATATGACATCACATTGGCTAGTATTTCGTGGCTTAGCCATACCTAACAGTAAGAGAGGGCGGGAAACATCGTGTTTCTTCTAGATGACTGTGTGCCTAACCAAAAATCAGAAGTTCTAGTACCTAAGCAGCTGAAGAAAATGAATATTATAGCAGTCTGCCAAAGCATCCAAAAGTTCCTTCACCCCCTCCTTCTTCCCTCATCCCCCACCCGGCTATTTATTTCCACATCTTCAGGCCACCCCAGGGTCCTAACCTGAACGTCAAGTCTGAAGAAAACCATAGATCGTCACGTGCAAGAGACCAATGAGTGTTTCCCTGGCTGGTACCGAAGGCGTCTCTCAAGCCGTAATTTTTGGTACTAACCAAGTCCCTGTCTCTTTTCTTTCTAAAGCCCCCTGCCCACAAAGTATGAGGTAAGACAAAGATAGGGGCAGGGGCAGGGGATCAGGGCTGCCGCACACAATGACATCTGGGGGCGCCTGGGGGGCTCGGTCGGCTAAGCGTCCAGCGCTTGATTTCCGCTCAGGTCGTGATCTCGCGGTTCGTGAGTTCGAGCCCCACGCCAGGCTCTGCACTGACATCGCGGAGCCTGCTTGGGATTCTCTCTCTCTCCCTCTCTCTCTCTCTCTGCCCCTCCCCCACGTGTGCGTTCTCTTGCTCTCTCTCAAAATAAGTAAATAAGTAATTAACATCTGTAAGGATGCCCAGCTCTGGCCCCTCTAATCCTTGCTCTAGGTCAGGGCACTGCCCTTATCTTGGTTTCCCAGATGAAAACACGGGCCCAGAAAGCTTAAGTGCCTCATTCAAAGTCACACAGCTAGGAAGTGGCAAGGACAGAAGGGCTGCGGCAGCAGCTGTCACAGCTCATCCTGGAGCGCGAGGTCAGGTGCCAGGCCCCCGGCGACGGCTCTGTAAACACCAAGCCCAGGCGTGTCCCTCCCCTGAGCTCCTAGGAATTTCTGCGCCACCCACCATGGAGACGTTGTGTCTGTCCTTCCCGCTCCCGCAGGATCGCCAGCGGGACCCGCAGCTGGCGAGGGGTAGAGTGGCCACCGGGAGGGGCTTCCCTTCCAGCTCAGGCTGGGTGGCGTGCTGGAGCTCCAGGCCCGGCCCGAGCCTCCCACCCGGCTCCTCTCAGAGGCGGACTCACTGCCAGGCAGTCAGGCAGGTGGGGGCAAGCCCCACCGCTCGTAAAGCGTTGTGCTTTGCTATGTAAAGAACCTTCTCAAACAATGCACAAGTCCTGGAAGAGACATGGTGGTGATACTTGCGCAACTGGACGCTTAAAAACGGCTAAAGTAGGGGGCGCCCGGGGAGGGGGGGGGGGGGGCCAGTCGGTTGAGCGTCCGACTTCGGCTCGGGTCCTGATCTCGCGGTCTGTGAGTTCGAGCCCCGCGGCGGGCTCTGTGCGGACAGCTCGGAGCCTGGAGCCCGTTTCAGATTCTGTGTCTCCCTCTCTGCCCCTCTCCCGTTCATGCTCTTTCTCTCTCTCTCTCTCTCTCTTTCAAAAATATATAAACATTAAAAAAACTTTTTAATGGCTAAAGCGGCAACTTGTATGTAATTTACATTCTACCACAATGGGAAAACGCCCCCAAACTCAGTGGCTTAAAACAGCAACCATTTATCAGTTCACGAGCCTAGAACTTGGGCTGTGCTAGGCTGGGTGGTTTGACCGGACTCACCTGGGCTCACGCGCGTAGCTGTGGTCAGCTGGCAGGTCACGTGGCACTGACTGGTCTCGGAGGGCCTCGCTCATGCCTTGTGGCCAGGGCTGGCTGTCACCCGCGTGGGCCACATACCTCCACCTGCCTAATCCAGGCCCATGTTGCTGTACCCCAGGTATATTCACACGCGGACGGTTGCAAGGGCCTCAGAAACACCAAGAAAGGGCAAGCCCCGATGCAAAGGCACTTTTGCAACCTGTGCTAATCATATCGGATCGCGTCCCGTGGCCAATGCGACTCACACGGCCAAGCCCGGAGTCAGTGTGGGAGGGGGACTACAGCAGGGGTAAAATGCAAGGGGCCGTGAGAAAATTGAGGGCCACGACTGCCCCCCAGCTTGTCCACGTACAACGTACGTCTGTCACTGCACAGGGGCGTTGACTTTCCAAACAGAAAAGAAAGCTGGTTGCCCAAACCAGCAGCTACTTTGGCCATTAAAGGCACAAGATGCCTCTAGGCAGGAGTACAGCTTCCAGAAATGAAGGCCAGAGATACTGAACGTTCTAGAATGAAGTCTTCCCACGGAGACCTACAACACGGCCCACACCCTCGGCTGGGGGATTTCTGCAAAGTGTGAGTGGGGGAGGGGGGGGTGAGGTCAGGCGAGCAGGGTGACCCCAGCTCTTTCCCAGTCTGGTTTGTCGAAATGCCAGCCTCCCCCAGCCCATTCATCCCCTTGCGGAGAAATTGTGATCCCTGGGTCCTGCTCCCATCAACAGCGATGTGGAGAAAAGCAAGGTTTGAAGGAGGAGGGATAGGTGGGGAGAAGCAGGCCGAAAATGACCCCTTCCACCATTTTCTTTGCTGCCTTGTCCCAGGAAAGAGCGGCCGGAGAACGACGGGCCGCTGTTCCCTTTTACGGGTGACCTACCTCTCTCCTGGGAGGAAGCCGAAGGGAGGGCCAGCCACCACGGCTAACTGGGTGACAGGAAGGCAGCCACACCCACAGCAAAAGTCTGCCCAGAGACGTGGAGAGCCTGGGTCAGCCCATCAACCACCGCTGAGCGACCTTGGCCAAGTGACAAAGCCTCATGCAGTTTCTTCATAGAAGTAAAATGACTGGACCGAGCCCTCCTACAGGGCCGTCCTGAGGATCCTGCACCCAAACCCTCACGTGCAACAGCCCAGAGCACAGCGAAGATGCAGGTCTTTCCAAACGGCTCTCTCCCCCACGCCACAAGATCGCCTCTGTGACCCAGGCCAAGGTAACAGGGCCTCTAGGTTGCTTTTCGTCCCATGTCTGAGCAGCACATATAACATCCGAGGGCCGTCCTGGCAATGGTGCTCCCAGTCTCCTGATTCCAGAGAGCCTCCGTCTCGCCTGCCCGGGGTTGGCTCCCCAAATCTCCACCGAACAGCGTCTAAGGACGACCCGACAGTGGCTCGAAATCCTACTTCCCACTTGCTGTGGCAGGGGAGGGGAGGCGACCCTGACGAGAAGGAGGTATGGCCTCCGTGGCGGGGAGAAGGGGTCACCAGCCACTGTCACCTGCAGCTTCCAGAAAGCAGGCCCGATCGTGGCCCCACGCGCTGCCTCTCCAGAGTGCGGGAACCGAGCTGTGGAAAGCATTTTGATGTTTCTCTTCCCTGGACCTCCCCACCACGCAAAATGCCAGGCAGGAGGAAGTAGAGACAAGAGAGCATTTTTTAACGACTTTGTGTAGCAGCAGTCCTGCATCCTTCAGAAAAAAACAGAATTCAGATTCCCAGAGACTAGAGAAAGAATATGAGGCCAGGAGATGATCTCTATTCCACGAGGCAGACCAACCCACCATCACACACACACACACCATTCCCCACGCCCCTGGGCTCACCAGGCTTCACCACTCGGCACCCTCAGTTGTTCTGGGCTGACCTGCCTCACGCCTCAGGTCACCAGGGTGCTAGACCCCAGGCTCATCTTGCATGTTGACTTGACGAACACTGCCC
Source organism: Panthera pardus (assembly GCF_024362965.1). Taxonomy (NCBI): domain Eukaryota; kingdom Metazoa; phylum Chordata; class Mammalia; order Carnivora; family Felidae; genus Panthera; species Panthera pardus. The sequence continues at coordinate 90,315,741 of NW_026526843.1, read as the reverse complement.
CCACCTGGTTCAGTTGGTTTATTGCAAGTTCATTGGTCTCCCCGCCCTCCAATCGCACCCGATCATGTTTTTCCGTATGTTAGTTACATAATGTTTTCCTCTTTCCAGAGGTAAGAAGAGCATCTCTGCCTCCTAATTTTCACTTGGGGCTGAAGGAAGGGAGGCAAACAATGGCCAGGAGTCTCCATGTCACCCTGGCGACGGGGGTGCTTGGAGGCTCCCTCACTTGGGCTCTCCCCCAGAGGCTGGAAGGGAATGAACTGCCACCTTTTCCTTCAGGGAATGCTGTAGGCCTCCTGCTGTCCCCTGTGGGCTCCCTGACTCCTCAGGGCTAGGAGGGTACGGCCATTGTTCAATTGGGGAGGGGGCACATAGGCGTGGGGCCGTGGAGGCAGTAGGGGACCCCGATAAACCGTCCTGGCTTTGAACTCTAAATAGGAGCTACCCTCAAAGCCTCCTTTCTCCAGGTTCAGAAACCTGGACAAGTAGCCCCCCCCCCCTTCCCAGGGCCAATGCCCAGATCCGGATGGAGGGGGAGGAGAGAGCCTCTACCGCTGCCACCGCCCCCTGTGTATAAAACTCCCTTTGTATGCAGGTCGCCGGCTGCTCCCCATAGCCAGGTGCAGCTGCCAGGATTCTCAATGCGGTTTTGAACACAATTTGCCAGTGTTGGTTCAGCTCCGCTGGCTTCCAGTTGGGGGGCCATATGCTGCCTTTAATCTGCCTGTGCGATTCTCACCGATGTCAATAGGCGCGGGCGGGTGGGTGGCTGAAATGGCCCGAAAGCCGGGGCCGGGGTGGCGCTCCCACTGCTGCCAGGCGGGCCCCACTCCGCACACCACCGAGGACCACCAGCGGGTCCTCGCAGGAGGCCGTGGCGCTGGGCGGCAGGGACAGGCGGGGCTGGCCGCTGGCAGCTGCTACTGTGTTTGGCTGTGGCGCGTGGGAGCCTCCCCGGCCGGCCATCCCCATAGCCGTCATTGGGCCTTCCCCTCCGCACACATCCCTGCCAGGAAGCCGGCCGGGGAGGTGCCAGCGCTCGGTCCAGACTTCACATTTCCCTCATTCTTTCTTTAATTGGATTTTTGGTCCTGCTGGGCAAAATAAGCTTTCCACTGGCAAAGCACTCTTGCCTCTTCTGAACGCGCGATGGTGCCTGGCGGCTCTGGGAGGCTCTAGGCAGAACGTTGCCCTCCTCCCCCGCCAAAACATTCATTCCTTCTCTCCAGGGACACAAGAGCATGGCGCGCTGCAGCGCGCGCGCACACACACACACACACGCACACGCACACGCGCGCGCGAGCACCCACCACTGCCACCAGCTGCACGCACGTACCGCACACCCCACGCACACCTACACCGCGTGCCACGTGCACACATATACACACACCACCAGCATATGCGCGCACATACACCACACACTCTGCCAGGTCCACGTGAACTTGGCCTCCCTCGGAGCACTTCACTTGGAGGCCTTCTCTGAACTAACCAGGTGAAGACCCTGGCTCAGAACAGCCCAGCCGCTGGCAGCACAGCTTGGGGGGGTGGGGGGGAGGCGGGGCGGGTGCTGGCTGGGCTCAGCAGCTGGGCTGCCTCCTCCCTGTAGTCAGACCCTCCTTCCCTGAAGGCCTGAAAGTCCCAGTTTTGTGACCCAGCCACAGATTAAAGTGCCATCTCCCTTCCTTCCTTGACAGGCAGGCAAGCGAGCTTAACTTAGTGTTTGTCTAGGGGGTGGGCGGGAGGGGTGAGGGATGAGCGGGCAGGCAAGCTGGAGTCTGACTGAGAAGTGGCATTTTACTAGCAACACACAGAAGACATTTGGCTGCTCTGAGGCCTTGGACTGAACATTAGGGAAGAAGGGGACAGGAGGGAGAGAATGAGCGGAGAGAAGGAAAGGGGGAAGGGAGAAGGGGAGGGGAAAGAGGAAGGGAATGGGAGGAGAGGAAGGTGAGGGGAGGGAAGGAGAGGAGGGGAGGAGGGGGAAGGGATGGGGAGGGAAAGGGGAAGGGAGGGGAGGGGAGGAGGGAGAAGGAATAGGGGAGGAAAGGGGAAGGGAGGGGAGGGGAGGAGGGAGAAGGAATAGGGGAGGAAAGGGGAAGGGGGGAGGGGAGGAGAGGGAAGGAATAGGGGAGGAAAGGGGAGGGGAGGAGGGGGAAGGAATGGGGGAGGAAAGGGGAGGGGAGAAGGGGGAAGGAATGGGGGAAGAAAGGGGAGGGGAGGAGGGGGAAGGAATAGGGGAGGAAGGGAGGGGAGGAAGGGGAAGGAATAGGGGAGGAAAGGGGAGGGGAGAAGGGGGAAGGAATGGGGGATGAAAGGGGAAGGGAGGGGAGGAGGGGGCAGGGATGGGGAGGAAAAGGGAAGGGAGGGGGAGGGGAGGAGGGGGAAGGCATAAGGGAGGAAAGGGGAAGGGAGAAGGGGGAAGGAATGGGGGAGGAAAGGGGAGGGGAGGGAGAGGAGAGGGAAGGCATAGGGGAGGAAAGGGGAAGGGAGAAGGGGGAAGGAATGGGGGAGGAAAGGGGAAGGGAGGGAGAGGGGAGGAGGGGGCAGGGATGGGGAGGAAAGGGGGAGGGAGGGTAAGGAGAAGAGGGGTAAAGGAAAGGAGGGATGGAGTAAGGAGAGGAGGAGGGTCAGAGAAAGAAAAGAGGGGAAGGAAAGGAGAGAGGAGGGGCAACGGGGAGGAGGAAAACAGAGGGCGGGGCGGGCGGGTGGTGGAGAAGAGGAAAATGATTAGAGAAAAGGAAGGAGGGAGAGGAAAAAGAGGGAAGGAAAGGAGGGAAGAGCTCTCCCACCCCCAGCCCCACCGTTTTTAAAGGAGATGAGTTTTACTTTGTAGCAGCTCTGAGGAGCAGCACAGCAGAATCCTAAAGCTCTCCTGGGCTGAGCCGGTGGCACCCTCAGTGGCACACCCTCCGGGAGCTGGGGGCCATCTCTGGGGCGCAGCTGGGCAGTCCTCAGTCTGGGGCCCTGAGGTCTCCGCGCGGCTGCAGCGTGGGTTAGAGCCCTCCCACGAAGTCCTCAACCCCCACAGCAGGCGGAAAGCTGCTGATGGTCAAATACATCACAATATTTCAGAGTCCCTGTTAACAAGCACCCATTAAAATTTGACAACCAGGTAGTGGCGCAGAAAGCACTCATTTTGAAAAAACTTGAGGCTTTCTGCTGGTTCAGCAGGACAAAGCCGGTTTACCTGCCCCTTGCATGCTAAGCCCGGAGCTCGAGGCCTTAGCTCCTGGGTGCTGCCTGGTTAATGGAACACGGGGTGTTTATTTGCCAGGCCCCATCTGAACCTGGCTTGTTAATGAGGCTGCCGTTGTAAGCTCACTGCCAGTCAGGCTGCCTTTTTTTAATCAAAAGATAAAACAGTCGGTTATCAAGGATTAATGACTCTTACAGCATCCATATGAGGCTCGTATTTATCTTTTAAAAGAAAACGGAAGGAAGAAAAATGACCAGATTTTGTTTCAGTAAGCAGTTTAAATCTGCTCTGGTAAGTTGAATTCATTCATTCATTAATTCAGTCATGTGTCTGGGAGAAGCCAGCAGGAGCCCCTTCCATCATAAGAACTTCTCACTGTGAAATAAACCCCGAGTAACCAGATTAACTATGAAGTATGTCTCCGTCAGGTTTTAGGCATTAGTTCAAGTGTACTTTCTGGGCGTTCTAGCTTATTGTAGCGAGTTGCCGATTCTGGGCTTCCAGGCAGCACTTGGGGAGGAGGAAGAGCCTCTGTTTCCCCTCTCTGGCTTCAAAATAGAGCTCGTGTGTGCAATGACATTCCTGCGCCATGTTGATTTAACTGAGAATATCAATATTTTAAATAGGTTCCCATATGATTCATATACTTTTGCATAGCACCGAATGGATACATATCGCTCCGCGTCTGAACACACGGAGGCATACGTGCACGGTCACGTGTGCAGGTGCACACACGCGTGCGTGCACGCACACGCACACAAGCACCTGTATCCCATATACATGTATGTGACCGTGCAGAGTGTGGGATTCCAAAATACTCATTTGATACTGTTTGGGGGTTTGCACCAGAGAGTATGAGAGTGGGATCTTTTATTTAGCCACCCAAGATGTGGTTTGGAAAACAAACAAACAACTATCGGCCTGCTCTATTCCAAAGCGGGCTCTACCGTTTTCCAAGTTGTCTGTCTTCAGGCTGGCCTCTTTCTTTATATTCCCTACCTTCTTTCGGAGTGTCTCTGTGCTCCGAGGGATGAAAGCTATAACTATTGCATGAGGATACTTGAAATCACAGCCAGAAACGTCAAGGTGCTTCTTCCCACACCATCAGCAATGAAGACACATTCAGGTTACAATGCCGGCCATTTTGGAAATTAAATTGATATTTACAGCACTGCAGCACATCATTGTGTGGCTTCAAAGAAAGGCAAATACTGATTCTGGAGTGGGCTGGGGAGCACAGACAAATTCAAAGAACTCCAATGGGGTCTGTCTATTGTAGCTTAACCTCTCCAGATCTCCGGCTCCTCATCTGTACCATGATGATATTAACACCTGATCTACCAGCCTGCGGGGGAGCCAGAATTCCCTGAAAGGATAGAATTTAAAGGAAATGCCTACAGGGGACTATTTCCAGGAGGGCAGGGTAACTAACAGCTCAGTTCCCCGAGGGAAGGGTGTCGCCTGAAAGTCCTGGAACCCCTGCTGTTTTGCAGATTGCTGTTCTGACCTCTGGGCTGGGAAGAGAGGCTGGTGACGGTGGGAGTGTGGAGGAGTCCTGGTGGAAGCTTCCGAAAGCCCCGTCTTCATTAATACGACTTCGAAGTCTTGGAAAAGCTTCTCGGCAATCTCATCTACAGAGAATTGGAAACGCAGGCAAGGGGCCATTTTGCCTGCACTGTGCCAGCCATCCCTTCTGGTGACGCAAACCCTCAAAATAGTAAAGGGCTTTGCCAGAAGATATCTAGTAATTGCAAAGGGGAGAATCATCACTTTACACTGAAGAAATCCAGCAGACATCCCGTTGACCAAATGACATCACATGCCCCCTGTTGCAAAGCACTGAGAAGGACACAGCATCACTTCTACGGGATTCCTGCCAAACGTGAGGAACCTGAATGGCATCTTGAGGAAACAGCAGACAAACCCAAGTTGAAGGATCATTTTGCAAAATAACTAACCTGGATGCTTTAAAAATGTCAAGGTCAGGAAACTCAAACTAAAGACGGAGGAACTGTCCCAGATTAAAGCAAACCAGGGAGAAGAGACAATGGCACACAATGGGTGATTCTGGATTGGCTCTTGGAACAGGAAAAAAATTTTTTTTCTTTTGCTATAAAGGGCAGTAGCGGGACAATTGAAGAAATGTGAATGTCTGTAGATTAGATAACACTGTTATAGCAATGTTAATTTCCTGATTTTGATAATTGCATTGTGGTTATATAACAGAATATCCTTGTTTCTTAAGAAATCCATACCAAAGTATCAGAGGTAAAGGGTCATCATGTCTGCAACTTATTCTCAAATAGTTCACTAATATCTATATCTATAGCTAGCTAAGCCAGCTAGCTATGTACCGTATATCTGTCGACAGAGAGAGAATAAAGGAAATTAGTAAAATGCCAACCTTTAGAGAATCTGGGTGAAGGGTATATCAGAATTCTTTGTACTATTTCTGAAACTTTCCTGTGAGTCTGAAATTTATTTTAAGCTAAAGATGAATAAATACATAAAGGACTTCGGGTTTCGCTTTGGAGCAGCAAGGAACAAGGGAGACGGGGAACGGACTGGAGCCAAACCGGGTGAACATGAGGATCCCCCAAGGGTCAGTGGACAGGGTGGCCATGACCCGGCAGAGAAGAAATGGGACAGGGCCCAGCACTGGTGCTGACCTCAGCCAAAAGTTGCCTCTAGAATTTTCTGCAAGATGGCTGGTACGCTGATGCAGGCTGGGAAAGCGTTCTTTAAGGGCTCAGTGCCTAGCATGGGGCTCACCATTTAATAGGTGGTCCATTGGTATTGTTGCCAAATGAATGAATGAATGAATGAGCACGCTCCTCCCTCCACATCACACACCGCAGGGCAGCAGGCTTTCCAGGTCTGACCAGGGTGCTGCACGTCTGTTTACTGGCCCCGCTTGGATGAGAAGGCTCCAGCGGCGACAGTGGGAGTCAGAGCTCCCTGCATTCATCCAAAAGCTTATGTGAGCTTCATTATTTAAGCGACAGCACATCCCCCAAATAAACACGTGCGTCTTTGCAGCCCGCAGCCGGGAGCGCTATTAAACACACAGCGCCAAAAGGCTCCGGCCTTCGCTGCTGCGTGCAATTTCCAGCCGGCTCGCTATTCTTTTGTCACCGCCTTTTTATTGGTTTTCTCAAAGTGGTTACAATGCTGTTATTGTAAAACCCTCACACCAGAAGAGTGAGCGAGGCGGCGGGGCCCGAGAATAGAGCAATTTCGGCCGGGAGAGTCTGCACACCTGGTGGGGGAGGCTACCTAGCGAAAGTGGGGGGGGGGGAACGGAGCCTTTTCTTTGCTCAGGTCCACTTGACCCACTTGTAAATCCCCTGGGAGCCAGGACAGCCCTTGAATTCCCTGGTGGGTAATGGTCTTGGCGCTTTCTGCCCCTGGGGGTGGAGGGGGCGGGGGGGGGCCCAGCTGTGAAGAAATCTCAGCGGGCCCCTTCCCCCCCCTTCACAGGCTAGCTCAGCTTCCGGATGCATGGGCGGGCAGGCGTGGTCCCGGATGGGGGTCAGCCTGGAGGACAGAAGGGGGGCTGTGATTTCCCCCAGCATCTCCACTCCTCGCCTGCAGCAAAGACTTTTGTCACCCCACCGGGCTACATGTATTGAGGTCTAATTTGCATGGAAGAAAATGTGCAAATTCTAAGTGTGCATACACCTTTTACCCCACCTGGCTCAAGCCATAGAGCGTCACTGTCCAATACGACTTCCGGCAAAGTTGAAAATGTTCCGTATGTTCACCCGTGGCTACTGAGGCACTTCAAATGTGGCTAGTGCTACGAAGAAACCGAATGTTTAGTTGTACTTCATTTTAATTTAAGGAGCCACATGTGGCCAGTGGCTATTATATTAACACAGATATAGAACATTTCCAGAAACTTCCCTTGTGCCCCTTCTGGTCAGCACTTCCCAAGAGGTAAGTGCTTTTCTGACTTGTACTTCCGCAGACCAGGGTTTCTCCACCTCGGCAAGATGGATATTTGGGGTCAATTAATTGTGACGTTTAGCAGACCCCTGGTGGAGACCTCCTAGATACCATGGCACCCACTCCCAATTGTGACAACCAAAAATGTCCCCAGACAGAATCAAATGTCCCCCAACGGGCAGTGGGGTGGAGACTCACCCATGGTTGAGAGCCACGGCCCTAAATTTAGTTCTGCCTCTTTTTAAACTTCAAATCAATGGAATCGTACCGCGCTACATGCTGTACGCAGCCTCTTCTTTTTATATACGGTAACACCTTGGTTTACGAGCATCATTGTTTCCAGAAACACGCTCGTAATCCAAAGCCCTTGTATATCAAAGCGAATTTCAAGAACCATCGGCTCGGTTGTGATCACGTGACGTTCCGTGTCACGTACTACTCCCAGTTGCCAGACGTCGCTCCTTTATGAAGTTAAAATGTAGCAGAAATGTTGGCTCGTCCTGCGGAACACTCGCAGAACAAGTGACTCACAATCCAAGGTTTGACTGTGTATATACCATACGCATATACAGACCCCTGTGCATATGCATATACCTATACCTATGCAATATACACAGTAGGAATGCTTTGCTCACCCTTCTGGAGGCTGGAACTCTGACATCAGGGTGCCAGTGTGGTAGGGTGAGGGCCCTCTTCCAAGTGGCAGACTTCTGGCGTTGTATCCTCATTTGGTGGAAGGCTGTGTGCAGCTCCTTTTGTCCAACATGGTGTCTGCGAGATGCGTCCAGGCTGTGGTTGCGAATCGGTGGCGCATTCCTTTGTATTGCTGGGTAGCATTCCACTGCAAGGATGTACTAGTTTGTTTATCCATTTGTCCGCTGATCAACATCCGGGTTGTTTCTGGGTTGGGACTAGTGTGCGCACAGTGGCTAGAAACATTCATGAGCAGAGCTCCGTGCGGACCTAGGTTGTCATGTCTCTTGGGTGGGTGCCCGAGAGTGAAATTGCCAAACCACAGGTGTGTGCTTAGCTTCATCGGAAACTCTTCCGTTCTGTGCTGTTCTACGTTCCCACCAGTAATGGATGACAACTCCAGCTTCTCCCTACTCTCGCCTGCCGAGGGGCACCATCTGTCTTTTTCATTTTAGCCGTTCCAGTGGGTGGTGGGGTAGCCTCCGAAAGGCCACGGCCCCCCCCCCAAGGGAGCCAGATTCAACGCGCAGCTGATAACAAAAGCATGAGCACCGAGAGGGGCTCCGGACCACCTCCCTCCCGCCTCGGGCCTGGCCGAGCTCTGACTCCAGGGGAGTCTGCCTCGGACCCCCCACAGTGGGGGACGGGCAAATTTCTCCCCCCTCAATTCTCTTTCTGCTCCTCAGCTTGTGGGAGGGGCGACGTGCCATCCAGGGAGAAGTCACGGACAAGAGGACAATAACGGGCAAACAGAGTTTGCATCACAAATGCGAATAGCAGGTAAAATATTTCTATAGGAAAGCCTCAAGCCCTGCCCTCCCTCAGCCCCACCCCACTCCCAACACGCGCACAGGCGCCTGTGTGCACATGCGCTCCACAGAGACACAGGGCAGCACTTCGTTCTTTGCAAGGGGGTGTGGGGGGGGGGACGGCAGTGATGGTGATGAGGAGAGACGAGAAGACAAGAAGAGTTGCTTGGCTGCCACTTGGGGAGTTCAAAACAGGCTGGCTAAGGACTTGCCAACTTTTGGAGGGCATGCCCTGCAAAGATAGTAAATTAGACCCTAGAAGATGGGACACACATCAAAGAACCCCCACCCCCACCCCGCCTGGCTTCCCGTCTAATTTTCGATGGAAAATAAACAGTGCAACTCAGAAGTTGGAGATAATATAATGCCACCAGGATCTGGACACAGAGAGCTGTCTGCGTTAGGACTGACAGAGTGTGACAGGTGAATCCAGAGGGGTTTACCAGAGGAAGTCAGGAATCTGAAGGAGAGGAGAGCCCGGGATTAACCACAAAACAGAGGAAGCACCCCACCATCCAAATAGGAATACGCGTCTTAACATGCTCTTTTGTTTGGTGCTGTTTTTGAGGGCCTCCTCAACAGCAATGCTCCCCTAAAACTTTACCCTGAGGAAATGTTACTACCCCCACCAAAAAAAAAAAAATATATATATATATGTATATATATATATATACATATATATATATATATATTGTTTTGAGATTCATAAGGAAACTCTGGGTAATGAAGCAATCTCTGCCTGCTACTGTAATGCGTTGGTCTCTAGGGGCCACTCGGGTCTCTGACGACATTATTCCGTAGCAGTCAAGGGGACAGGGGTCGGGGATCAGGGGCCCTCTGGAGACAGCATCACGTGTTCTGTCAATGGCTCAGGAAAGAACGAGCTAGAACTGGGAAGTGGCTTTTCTGGCATTGAGAACGTGGACCTTAGTCAACCTAGACAAGGGACGTGGATCTCGGTCTCTTGCACCTAGACGCCTTGGTGCTGGAACATTCTTACGCCACTGGTGGTAGGACTTCAAGCTGGCATCTGCTTGGGGAGAAGAGATGTTAGCCAGCCGGGAAATCACAGCGGGAGGGACATCCAGCTGAAGATTGTAAACCAAATGCCCCAGGTTCATGTTTCTCCTAATATTTTCTCTTTGCCCGCCTTTAAAATATTTACAGAAATGCAAGCTCCTTAAGGGCAGGGGATCGTCTGTTTTGTTCACAGCCGCACGAGCAGCTACGGATGTACCTGGAGCATTGCTCACCGAGTATTTATTGAACAGCCAACTAGCAAAGCCCCAGCTGAATGCTCAGGCCTTGGGTCCGCTGAGCCACTCAGCCATCGGGAAGGCAGAGAGTATTTAGCAACAGAGGAGGCACACTCAGCATGTGGCAGAGAAACACGTGAGCCTGACGTGACCATTTCAGGGCTGACCGAAGTGAGGAGCCCATGGGGAAGGTGACTTCTCTGAAGGTTCCCTGTCCAGCCATGTTCTCAGCCCCTCGGTGCTCTGGGGGCGCGGTGAGCCTTATTTTACTCAAGTGTGCCCTTACGGGGGCCTCCTTCCTTATTCGGGCCCCAATCCTCAAGGCGTGATCATAAGCAAGTTTCCAGGAAGGAAAGCCTCCGAGCAGCCAGAGGAGGCCAGACTCCCAAACTTCCCTCCTGGCACGTCCCCTCCTCCCGAAGTTAGTACCTAGAAGCTGCGGGCCACCCCCAGGAAAAACACTCTTTATGACTGGTCCCACAAGACAGGCAGACATCTCAAAAATCAGCTTTATTTTTGAAAGAGGAACAGAAACATTAGCAGGATGAAATCACAATCGTTTCTCCGAGTCCAGACTCCCAGAGGTAAGAAGGCCTGGACACGTAGGAGCAAGCTTGCTTCCCGACCTGCGCTCTGGGGGTCAGGTGAGAGAGCCGGGGAGCCAACCGGTGGTCCCCGGCTTTGCCAAGGTCGCCTTACTCCCAGCCTGCAAGGGGCGAGGGCCATCTTCCTCCCACAGGCGGCCGCCACCTCCGTCCCGGGTTCTTCTGCCCGGTGATGGCACCTCTCAGCTCCCCTCGGTTTCAGTCTCTTCATGGTGTGAGGGCGCGACTCGCCGGCGGACGGTTCGAAGGCCAGCCGTGGTTCACAGCCAGCAAAGGATAGAGCGCTCTGGGTCTCTGTTATCTAATCCACCTACCTCTGGAGCTTCCCTTGGCAACTGGCTCAGGAAGCGCCCCTCCCCCCACACCATCTGGAAGTGGTTTTTGAAAAATCTACTCGGTATTGTTAAAAAGCAACACGTAGGCTTTTGCAAGATACAGTTACAACAGCAGCCCCAAATCTGTAAGTTCCCAAAAGGTAGGGATGTTTCCTCTGCCCCCCAACCCCCACCCCCCCCACCCCACCCCTCCGGGCGCTGGCACATAGTAGGAGCTTGATAAGTGATGGCCGAAGGGGTGCAGAGTTGATACATTTGCAGTAAGGGTACCTCAGTTATTTCTGCATAACAAATAGTTTCAAAATGTAGCAGCTTCACAAACCATCTTCTTTGTGCTCTGGCTCTCGAGGGGCTGGGAATTTGGGCGGGACACAGCATCGATGCCTTGTGTCTCTGCCCCACGATGTCTGAGGTCTCAGTGGAAAAGATGTGAACGTTTGGGGGGACTGCGCTCATCACCCTTCGCTCGCGCGTCTGGCCACTTGGGTCGAAGTGACTCAAAGCCTGGGCTCACCGGGACTGTTCATCTGAGCACCCACATGTGGCCTCTTTATGAGAATTGGGCTTCCTCACTGCATGGCCGCCTCAGGGTGATCAGAGCTCTTACATGACAGCCACTCAGGGCTCAACGCAGAAGCTACTTGGCCTTTTAGGACCCCGCACTGCCATACTTTTGTTTGAAGCTGTCATCATCCCATCCAGATTCGAGGGGAGGAGAGATAGACCGCACCTCTCACTAAAAGGGGTATCGGAAAACGGGTCGTGTTTTAAAACCACCACTAAGGGGAAAGCCCTGTCTCCCTTAAGGCTGTTGCATTCATTCCTTCAAGAGAATTTATCTTGCACGGGCTTGTGCACAACAAGTCAAGCCCTGGGCTGGGTCATGTGTAAGGATTTAGCAGGTGAACAAAATAGACACTCTGTCTCTGCCCTCACGTACCCTGCACTCTACTAGAGGAGACCGATTTTTTTTTATTTTTTTAAATGTTTATTTATTTTTGAGAGAGAGAGAAAGAGAGAGAGAGAGACAGACCATGAGTGGGGGAGGGGCAGAGAAAGAGGGAGACACAGAATCCGAAGCAGGCTCCAGGCTCCAAGCTGGCAGCACACAGCCCGACGTGGGGCTCGAACTCACAAACTGTGAGATCGTGACCTGAGCCGAAGTCGGACGCTTCACCGACTGAGCCACCCAGGCACCCCTAGAGGACACTGATATTAAACAAATAAACACACAGGGGCGCCTGGGTGGCTCACTGGGTTGAGCGTCTGACTTCTGACTTTTGATTTCAGCTGAGGTCATGATCCCAAGGTCATGGGAGCCTGCTTAAGATTCTCTCTCTCTCTCTCTCTCTCTCTCTCTCTCCCTCTGCTCCTCTCCCCCACTCGTTCTCTCTCTCCCTTTCTAAAAAAACTTTTAAAAATTGAGAAACCAAATAAACATGGCAGTGCATACTTACAGATGGTGATAAGGACTATTTGGTTAGAGGGAGTGCCGTGAGAAAGATCAGGGAGACTTGATGAGGATGGGAAACATCTTGTTTCTCTAGGAGCAAAATCTGATGCAAGGTTTTGCGTGCAAGCAGTTGCTTTGGAGGTGATTCCTGGGAGCAGCAGTGGAACAATGAGGACCTGAGAGAGAGCTAGGAGGGAGGCTGGGGGATGTGTTAATCAGTAGGCTACCGCTGCGGGCGAATGGCGCTCAGCGCTGTGGGATACTTTTTGTTAAATGTTATTTATTTATTTTGAGAGAGAGAGAGCGCGCGCTGCGCGCACACACACACACACACACACACACACACACACGTAGGGGAGGGGCAGAGAGAGTATCCCAAGCAGGCTCCACGCTGCCAGCGCAGAGCCCGGTGCAGGGCTCAAACTCACGACCCTGAGATCATGACCTGAGCTGAAACTAAAAGACACACGCCTAACCGACGGAGCCACCCAGGCGCCTCAGCTGTGGGACACTTCTGACTGACAGTGTGGAACACGCTTCAGCTCGGCCCACCCGAAGGCGGAGGAAGCTGGGCCATCTACCCCACCAAAGTCCTAACAGTCGTAGTTGGGGGCACCAGTGCGGGCTGTCCTTGCTGTGGGCCCTGCCCACTCTGCCAGCCAGGGAGAAGCTCAGGCAAAGGGCCCTACATTCTGGGGGAAGGAGCCTTCCCTTGGCTCTTGGAGGAATCTACCTTGGGGGTAAAAGTGGCCCCGCTCGAAAAGCGATCTTCTCAAAGGAGTTCAAGGGTCAAGAACAAGTGATTTGTGGATGGTCCATCTATTCGTCTGTGTTCCATGTGGAGTTTCACCAAAGACCATCCCGAGGCCAGCACTTAGCAGGGTGCCTTAGAAGGCAATGCATTTTTGGTTTTCTGCCCATGGGTTCGCAATGACTGTCAGCACTGAACTCCCTGCCCACCACCCCCCCCCCGCCCCTCCCCTTTGTGACTAATGGAAAACAACGACCAAATTGCCCATGAGCAGGCAAGGTGGGGCTGTTTGTGCCCAGGAGAGCATTTTTCCTTTTGTGTGAGGTTAACTGCCAGGAATTGTGGGCACCACACCCCGCAACTCTGACCTCAGCGGAGCTTAGCGCTTAGCCGCAGAGGCTGGCCCACCTTAAGTTACCAGGACACCATTCATGGGGGGGGGGGGGTGGGGGCTCACGGGGACGGAAGCACTTACTTATAGGGAACATTGCGAAGCAGCGCCCCGGGTCAACGGGTGGCCACGTCAGCCGGAGACTATGCTCTTGGCATGTGCAGGGTCACCGTTAAGGCTGCCACGTGGCTCTCGGACTCTGGTCCCCCTCGTGAGATTCCAAGAGAACATACGTATCTCCTCGGAAGTTTTGCGACTCCCGGCTCCACGGAATCGCGGGGCTGCCGCGCAAACTGGAGGTGAGGCTACAAAACCAACATTTCATAAGCGACAGCAAGGCGAGGGAAAATGAATGAGCAACGGAAAGAAACTGTATTTTTATTTTTAAATAGCGAAATCGAATTTCTGCAGGCTTTTCAAAGAACCCTTGTCTGAATGACCCTTTTCCAATCCCGCTGCTACTAGGTATCGTGTGCGACGGAGCCCAGAGAAATGGGTGCGATTCACTGGACCGTGCTTAAGGGATTTTTCTTTTTTTTTAAAGTAAAACGCCGATAATAATAATGACCGCCACTGCAGTGAAAGTGCTTGGCAGGGCGGGTAACTGAGGTCCGGAATGACGCCCTTGGCTTCTTCTTGTTACCCTAGCTGTGTGTGCCCCTGCCTGCTGCTTACCTGTGGGCTCTTGAGTCCTCTCCCACACAGCCACCCATCCTTCCTTCTCGCCTGGGTCACTGCCACCCTGAGGACAGCGAAGCTGTGTGTGTGTGTGTGCGTGTGTGTGTGTGTGTGTGTGTGTGTTAGAGAGAGAGAGAGAGGGAGAGAAGGAGGGACAGACCAAGGGGGCTGGGGGTAGGAGAGGGGGGAAGGGAAGAAAGGAAGGGAGAGAAGAGGAAAAAGAAAGAAGAGGGAAGGGTGGAGGGGAGGAGAGGAGGGGACGGGACAAAATGGGAAATGGTAGGGAAAAGATGGGGCAGGAGAGAAAGAGAAGGGGGAAGAGGAAGGGGAGGGAGAGAGGAAGGGAGACAGGGAAAGGAAAGGGGGAGGGGAAAGGGAGAAAGGGAGGGGAAGGGAAAAGAGGGGAAGGGACAGAATTCCATTGGGATAGAAAAACCAGGAAGTCAAATTCCTACCCCAGGGATAAATAGAACCCCAGCTGCACCAAGAACAGGGCAGCAGTAAAATTATCTTCCCGGACTCCAGACCCCACATCGCCGTCCGGGTATAGGGCACAGAAGGTTTGGTGGGTTGCAAAGGAGACGGAGAGGGCCCTGGGGGCTGCACGATGAGGCCCCTGTGGAAGCCTTCAGGCCGAGCTGCTACAGGTCCAGAGAGGCGGAGAAAAGGAGGCCGGAAGGAAGCAGGAGCAGGCGGCCTGGGGCAGGGAGGGTGGGAGCTGGACAGAGCCCTGGGGCCCTGCTGGATGCGGGTCTGAAGCAGAGACCCTGCGTGGGCTGGAGGCAGAGGAGACTTAGAGTCTGTGTCTGGTGCCCCCAGGCCTTGGCCAGAAGCGGCAGTCCTGCCTCCAGGTGCCAGGGGAAAGGCCTGGGCGCCACAACTGCTCCTGACCCTGACCACCTTCCCCTTCCCTGACCCCACTCTGGGCTGTGCAGGGCTGCTGGCCACTGATGACAGGAGAGAGACAGACCCCTCGGGTCCCTTCTACTGACCACAAGAGCCCCTCCCCAACTTCTGACAGCCTGCACCTGCGACTCTCGGGAGGCCTGGCCTGGAGCAGCTCGCTGTCATTGAACCAAAAGTATCTGGGCGTTTCTAGCCCCCCGGTCTCAGAGTAGCCCCTAGCCAGTCAAGGAGCATGACAGCGCAGCTCTCTTGCCCCGAGGCAGGATAGACTCTGAAGTGTGACCCACCCTCCAGAGCACCCCCCCCCCACCCGCAGTGTGACTAAGACTGAGCCGTGGCACTTGGTCTGAAATTGACCTCTTCCCACCCCACCCCCCCTTCCAGGTATCTGCTGGGAGCCCAGCCTTAAGAAATCACTTCCGTGGAAATCCTCATCTGAGGGTCTGCTTCTGGGGAAATGGAAGTCATGGGGCCCGCGGGCTGGCAATAACAACAGGGACTGTGGGTACGCACGGAACAGACAGTTCTCATCTGGTCCTCGCTGGTATTGAGCTCGTTGCACGGAGGAGGAAGCGGAAGCCGGCGGCGCTCAGAAGGGACTTACCCAGGGTGGCAGAGCTGGTGAGCGGAGCGGCTTAGATGAAACCCAAGTGTTGCTAGCTCCAAAGCGAACATTTAGTCCCTGACATGCCACGGAAATGAGAGGGGGCTGCACGCTCTCCTCCGGGGAGCCCTCTGCCTCTTCCCAAAGGAGTCCACACCTCTGGGCCGCACTGCCAGCAGCGATCTGGGGCCCGCCGGGTATAGAGGGAGCCAGGATGATGGCTGCGGGGAGAGCAAAAGCTCCAGAGAAAGCCTCGGTTCGCCGCCAAGCACCCAGAGGCCTTCACCTGGGGGGCCCACTGCTTAATCAAACTCCGCGATCTTCTTCGTGTGGTTTTTTCAGACCAACCTCCAAGAGCCAGCACTTACTAGGAGGAACTCGGCGGCTGCCAAAAACGCCCTGTGAATAAATGTTCAGGGTTCCATCAGGAGACGCCCACAGTGACTGATGACTCATCAGATGACCAGCTGTCACCACCGCGCACTATATATAGAAGGGGAAGGCCGGAGGGGTGCCTGGGACCTAAGGCAAGGAGGGGGAACACGCACCCAGGAGGTGAGGCCCCAGCTGGGGGGGGGGGGAGGGGGCAGGCCTAAAGTACCTGGAGACCCCGCCCTCAGCTCCCCCAAGTGACGGAATGTGGGTCAGCGATCCCCCCAGTACGGGGCGCTGCTCGAATTGGAAGCGAGGCCAGCACACTGATAATGAATGACTGGCCGCATTTCGGGCGCTCCATAGCCACACGTAGTGGTGGCTACTGAATCCGTAATTAATGACGACTACTAATGATGGTTATGGGAAGAATACATACATACAGAGGGCTAATTAACATCGCGGCCACTCACGCGGCCCAAGCCGAGGTTCCGGGCCCCGGGGCTTGGCTAGGCGAGGCCGGCGCCGCCCGATTGGGCAACCCCTACCACGTGTGGCTACGGAGCACCCGAAATGCGGCCGGTCCAAACTGAGAGGTACTGTAAAGCATAAAACACACACCGGATGTCAAAGACTTGGTTCCAAAAAAAGAATGTAAAATATCTCGTTAATAATCTTTTTTCTCGGTTACATGTTGAAACGATAATACTTCGGATAAACTGGGCTAAATAGGATATGTTGTCGAAATTAATTTCACCTGCTTCTTTTTACCTTTTTTAATGTGGCCACCAGAACATTCCAAATGCCATATGTGGCTCACATTTGTGGCTTGCATTATATTTCTATTGGACAGCACTGGGTTACAGGCTAGAGGCCAGAACCTTCAGGAAATCCTGGCTATGCCCTCTCCTGACAAATAAAGCCTGCTTCCTGGTTCAAGGCCGCTCTCCAGACAATGCCAGTGGCCGGCCGCAGCTCCACATACGGGTCACCGAAGGCCCAGGTGCCGCACAAAAACCCCTGCGTGTCTGTGAACCTCAAACTTGCCCCTCATATCTTCTGAAAATTCACAGCCTTCTGAAGGAAGGATGATGAATCCAGTCGGCCTGTCCGGGCCTGTCTTCTCCCTTCCTGCTCTTACCGCCCCCCTCAAGAGCGTTCAACGCTGTGTGCTTGCAAAAGGAGCCATCAAATAAGGCCGCTTCACAAATGAAGCGGCCTTTTCCCTCAATATGCAAACAGCAGAGTCAGTCAAAGGAAAGAAGGGAAATGAGAAACAGAGAGAAAGGCGGATGAGGCAGTTCACACCGAGAGGGAGACAGCGCTATCCCAGAGACAGACACACAAATGTCACACACTCGGCCCGCTGAGACCCGGGGGGGGGGGGGGGGGGGGGAGGGGAGGAGGGGATGTGCGCTTGTGAGCATGTGCATGGGCCTCACGTGTCACGTTGAGCACGAGAGAGCCCTAGAGAAAGGTTCAAGAACAAGGTTCAAGAATGAGATAGACGGAAACACAAGAGACATACGGGAGGCAAGACCAAGCGGAGGTGCGTGTGCGCGTGTGTGTGTGTGTGTGTGTGTGTGTGTGTGTAGTGGGGGAGGGCACAGCTTCCCCCGCGTGGCAAGGACTGCCCTTTCTTGCTGTGTCATTTTAAATTATTCATGTCAGGACAATGGAAAGAATATAGTAAGATAAAAAATGCATCGAGGCCAGGCGCACCCTGGATTCACGTGGGGTGGAGCCAGCCCTGGGAGGAAGGGCTGCCTTGCCCGGTGCCCAGGAGTGGGCTGGGCCTCGGGTGGCTCTGGTGGGCGTGCTTTTCTGCTCATTAGGTGCCTCCAGTGCCGACGGAGCCAGGGCTGAACTGCGCACGCCCGGGGGCCAGGCCAGGAGATCGAAGGGGCTGCGTGAGGAGCGGGGTTCCCCAGTCTGGCAAGGCGTTCCCCCCCCCCCCCCCCCCGCAGCCCGCAGCCCACAGCCCCTGGGGCCAGGCAGAGGGCCGCCGGCTGCCTCCTCCCTCCCTCCTCCACACTGGCTGACTACCTCTGGCCTTCCCTGCGCTGACCCCGCCGCACTGGCAAGGGCAGAGTCCCTGGGTGACCACCACGTAATCCAATCAAAGCCGCTTTCTGTGCTACCAGGACAGGCTGGGGGACAAGCGGCTGTCCTCCCCCTCCCCCCACCCAGGGCTCCCACCCCTGCCAGGTAATCACACCCAGGCAGAGGCCTTCTGGCCGCCTGCGCCGGCTTTGGGAATGTCACCGGAAGAAGGCTTCCCTAAAGGGGGTGCGGGACAAATGTGTTGATAAGCACTGGCTGGCGTAACGAAACACCGCAGGGTATTGGAGACTTGGGGGGGGCGGGGGACTCAGTCAGTTAAGCACCTGACTTCTTTTTTTTTTTTTTTTAATTTTTTTTTTTAATGTTTATTTATTTTTGAGACAGAGAGAGACAGAGCGTGAATGGGGGAGGGTCAGAGAGAGGGAGACACAGAATCTGAAACAGGCTCCAGGCTCTGAGCTGTCAGCACAGAGCCCGACACGGGGCTCGAACTCACGGACCGCGAGATCATGACCTGAGCCGAAGTTGGCCGCTTAACCGACTAAGCCACCCAGGTGCCCCAGCACCTGACTTCTTGATCTCGGCTCGGGTCATGATCTCATGGTTCGTGAGACGGAGCCCCACGTTGGGCTCTGCACTGACAATGAGGAGCCTGCTTGGGACTCTCTCTCTCTGCCTCTCTCTCTGCCCCTCCTACCCTCTCAAAATAAGTTAACTTAAAAAAAAAAAAAGACCTTAAGCAACAAATTTATATGTCATAGTTCTGGAGGCTGGGGAGGGGCAGAGAGAGAGGGAGACACAGAATCCGAAGCAGGCTCCAAGCTCCAAGCTGTCCGCACAGAGCCCGACGCGGGGCTCGAACTCACAGACCGTGAGATCGTGACCTGAGCCGAAGTCGGACGCTTAAGCGACTGAGCCACACAGGCACCCCACCTTTTTTTTAATGTTTTTATTTTTGAGAGAGAGAGCAGGGGAGGGGCAGAGAGAGGGAGACACAGAACCCAAAGCAGGCTCCAGGCTCTGAGCTGTCAGCACACAGCCCGACGCGGGGCTTGAACCCACAAACCGCGAGATCGTGACCTGAGCCGAAGTTGGACGCTTAACCGACCGAGCCACTCAGGCGCCCCCCAACATTTCTCCTTCTTATGAGGACACCAGTCCCAGTGGATTAGGGCCCACCCTAAGGGCCTCATTTTACCTTACTTACCTCCTTTAACGGCCCAGTCTCCAAACGCAGTCACGTTCTGTGCTACTAGGGGTCGAGGCTCCAACACATGAGTTTTGGGGGACACAATTCATCCCATAAGAATGAAGAACTGAGGAAGACAAGGCCAAGCCCACACAAGGACCGGGCGGGGCGTGGGGGATAGTTCAGGGTGGACGAGGTTCTCAGCACCTGACACACCCGTCTGTCTCCCTGCTTAGAGCCTCCGAGGACATTTATAAAAAACCGAAGGGGTTTGGGGGAATCTTCTCCTGGTGGCTGGGAGTGGCTGGGCTGCCTCCCGGGACCAGGGATGTTGTAACCTTATTTCTGGTTCACCACCTGGCTCCCAGCAGGGAGACTATGAAGGAGGGAGAATAGATGCCTTGGGGTGAGGCTCTGAGTCCCTACTCATGTAGCATTTTGTCACCAGTGGAAGTGACTCCAGAATGAATTCGGGCTTCATTCACAGAGGCCCTTTCAAGGTAAAAAAAAAAAAAAAAAGGGGGGGGGGAGGGCACCTGGGTGGCTCAGTTGGTTAAGCTTCTGACTTCGGCTCAGGTCACAATCGCACGGTCCGTGAGTTCGAGCCCCGTGTCGGGCTCTGGGCTGACAGCTCAGAGCCTGGAGCCTGCTTCCGATTCTCTGCCTCCTTCTCTCTCTGCCTCTCCCCTGGTCGCGCTCTGTCTCTCTTTCTCTGAAAAATAAATACACATTAAAAATCTTTAAAAAAACAAATAATAAAAAAATGAAATCAAATTAAAAAAGAAAGAAAGAAAAAGTACTGTGGCAGATTGCATTGCCCGAGCTGGCGACAGCATGGCCCATGCCACATGCCCTTCTTACGATGTCACTCTTTCCATCAAGAGCTGGAGTCCCTTGAATCTGGATGGATTTGTGACAGCAGACGCAAGGGTCACTATACTATGTGACTTCCAAGGCTTCCTCTCTCAGGAGACTTACTTTTAGAAGTGGGCCACCATGCTGTGGGGAAGCCCAGACTACACAGAGAGACCTCGTGGAATGTTCCAGCTGACAGCCTCCACTGAGATCCCAGCTAACAGCCAGCATCAATGGCCAGACATGTGAGTAAGGAAGGAAGCCTTCCATATGACTTCAGCCTCAGGCATTGTCTGATGGCAATGGCACAAGGCGGAGAGAGAGAGAGAGAGAGAGAAAGAGAGAGAGAGACAGGAAAAGAGCTGCCTAGCCGAGAACACTCAGCCCCCAGAATAGCAGGAGATAAAAATAAAATGATAGCGGTTATTTTCTTTAAGCTTATTTATTTATTTTGAGAGAGACAAAGACAGCGTGAGTGGGGGAGGGGCAGAGAGAGAGAGAGAGGGAGAGAGAGAGAATTCCAAGCAGGCTCCGCACGGTCAGCACGGATCCCGATGCCAGGCTCGAACTCACGGACTGTGAGATCATGACCTGAGCATAGATCACAGGCCGACACACACGTGCACGCCCCGACAAACAAACACACCAAGTCCCACTTCTCCTCGCCCTTTTAGAGGCTCCGAGCTGCAGGGCTAGGTGCTCACTACATGGGCGTCGGGGCCAGGCTGCCAGGATTCAAATCCCGTTTCCGGCACTTCTTAGCTGTGCAACCTGAACGAGTTAAGTCAACACCCCTGCCTCGGGGGGCCTCCCCTCTGAACGCGGTGCCCGACTCGAGCCCTCCCCGGGGGATGGCTTGGAGGATGAAACCCACATCATGTGCTCAGAACTGTGCCAGGCATACAGTAAACGTTCAATAACTGCTTGCTGTGATGATATTAGTCAACGCCCCCCCTTCCGCTTCCTATCAGGTGGGCTGAGACACGCGCCAGTCCCCTCCCCCGGCCCTTGCGGGGAGTCAGCGCCCCTCCCCCTGCAGTATTTGAGCTCTGCTCCCTGCCACTGTCATCTCCCCGCCCCCGCCCACCCCCGTGCCTTCGCCCTGCAAGCCATTGATGAGCAGAAGACAAGAAACGAGAGTTGGCCTCAATACCTGTCGTTAAAATCCCCTGGTCCGGTCTAGCCACAGAGCCACGGGGCACAGGGGGAGCAGGCAGCGGATGATGACGGTGGCTGGGCTTGCGAGGACCCTCTGGCCTCTCCTCCTGTGGGGTGGCTGGACGATGCCGCCCCGGGGCGCCCGGTTCCCCTCTGAGATGGCTCCCCGCAGGGCTGCAGCGGCAGACCAGGCCATGCCAGGGTGGGTCCGGCTGCAGGGAGTTCTCACTGCCCTGGGCCCCCCCCATGGGTACCAGCAGAGGCGAAGGCCAGGGCTGGTCCCCTTGTGGATGGGCGAAGCAGTGGGGCGCCTGGCGGCTCAGTCGGTTAAGCGTCTGACGTCGGCTCAGGTCATGATCTCGCGGTTCGTGAGTTCGAGCCCTGCGTCCCGGCTCGCTGCTGTCACTGCAGAGCCTGCTTCGGATCCTCTGTCGTCTTCTCTGCCCTTCTCTTCTTGCACTCTCTCAAAAGTAAATATTAAAAAAAAAAAAAAAAAAAAAAGATCGGAGAAGTGGAGGGCTGGGGAGGCAGGGCAGAATAAAGGCAGTAGTAGAGACCCTCTCTGTCCAGCTAAGGCCTACCTGGCTTTTGGGGCAACCTCCTGATTCTGCCCGACGCTAAATCCCATGCTTCTTTGGCTTTCTAGGAATCTCGTTCCGGGGCGGGGAGCCAAAGTCATAGTGGACCACCCATGGCTCTTTCTCACTCTCCATTGATGACAGCTAGCCCCGCCTACCAAGGAACCACCCCCCAGCTCCTCCCTCCGAGTGGCCACAGCTGGACCCCCGTGGGTCCTTGAACTTCTCCTCCCCCAGCCTCTGGATGAGCTCACCACCTCTCTTACTCGGAATAGTCCCTGCCCCAATCCTTGAATTACCTTGAAAAAAGGTTCCTCGGTGTCTAACGAACCAACGTGGTCTTTCGGAAGGACACCTGGAACTTTCTTGGCAGCCACTAGCGTTGTCAATGGGAGCACTGTCCTTGGCCCCCTGCCCCCTAAACGCCAGGAAGCAGCCCCTAGCCACTGTGACAACTACAAATGCACCCCCATTTCCAAATCCTCCCCAAAGGGGATGGAGAAGGGATGGTCCCGGAATAGGGACGCACTGCTCATCTTGGGATCGGATTCTTTCTATCCCATGACAATCGCCAAGCAGCCTCCACCCACCCACCCCCCAGCAAAGGACCCAGGATGCGCGCCTGGCACTCACGTGTGCACACTGGGACCAGGGCTCCAAACAGGCACAACGGGGGAGCTGGGTCCCTGACTCTATTCCTCACTATGAAGGCTCAGGAGTGGGTTGCTCCCGACAGATCATTTGCAGCAAAGCATTTACCGACCAAACATTTGCATAATTCCTCACCTCCCCTTCCATCGCTGGCATTACCTTAAAAAAATAAACATAAAAAAAGCAGCCACGGTTGGGAGAGTTCCGTTGGAATGTGTTCTTCAAGGTCTACTGAGTCACAATTCCCCGTTTAACCCTGAATGCTTGGTTCTTCTGTCTCCACTGTGAGGTTGGTGTCCATACCTTAAAAAGAGAGGGGAAATATAGTCCTCTGAAGAAAGAGGAATAAAATAATCTTCCAGCGTTTCGCCGAAGGAGGTCCAGATACCTTGGGCAGTTTTCCTTCTTGGAACAATAGTTCTCAACACTAGTAACTTCTTGCTAAAGTCTTAGAATCCCAATCTCATAGTGACAGCCTAGGCCCAAAGTTGAGGAGGTTTTTTTTTTTTTTTAGGGGGGGGGCACCTGGGTGGCTCAGTCGTTTGAACGTCCAACTTCAGCTCAGGTCATGATCTCGGGGTTCATGAGTTCGAGCCCCGCGTCGGGCCCTGTACTGACACCTCAGAGCCTGGAGCCTGCTTCGGATTCTGTGTCTCCCTCTCTCTCTGCCCCTCCCCCGCTCGTGCTCTCTCTCTCTCTCTCTCTCTCTCAAAAATAGACAAACATTAAAAAGAAATTGAAGAACATTAATTCTGCGCGCTATCGTGAAGCCTCCTGAAGCCCACCCACAGGCCGCGGATTGAGAACCCAGCCCTGGTCTACCCCAAGAAGGAATGCGGTGCAAAAGTAGCTCTGGATACGAGTCGGTTCCAGCCAGGAACGAGATCGACCGTCCAGCAGCTCTTCCCGAAACGAGCCGAGAGCCTCGTAAGGCCCGTGTCTACCGTAGATACCTCCGCTGGTGTGCAAATACGGCGAGACGTAACCAGAGAAAGCTTCTGGAGCCCGCTCTCCCTCGTGAACACGCCAAAGTTATGTGGACTGCTAAGGAGAGAGGCCATAAAGCAAAACGACCTTGAAAAAACTGCAACCGTTGCCCCCAAACGGTCACAATTCGTGCTGACGGCCGTTCCTGAGGCTCAGCGCTCTGCGTGCCTTGCCCTCGCACGCGGCTGTGCGCGGCTCATTCTGCTTCCACGGGTGTGACCCCGTGGGCCTCACGATCACCCCGTGAGGAAGGCAGGGCCGGCAGGATCGCCCCTGTTCGGAGACTGCAACACAAAAAGGAGCGGTCAAACAGCTGAAGTGGTACCCGACAGGACAAGCTGGTTCGTAGTGGGAGGGCTGGAAGGAGAACGTGGGGGTCGGCTGACCCCCAAGGCCAACATTCATAGGAACTGGAGGGAGGCATTACACCACGCCGGGGTAATCAACTAAGGAGTGGAATAACCACAATCCGATTTGGTAACCCAGATCCCTAACGTCCTGCCCCAGTGCTTCAAGCAACCCCAGTTGGGTCTCGAAAGGGACTAGCTCTAAAGATTCTTTTCTGGAACTGATGCTTGGGACCATGGCATTTAAAGTTTCTCCTCTGCCTCCAAATATTCCCCCTCTCTTTTCTCTTTCCAACTGGAAATACAGGGGGTTGGGAGTTAGGACGGCCAAAAAAAAAAAAAAAAGGGGGGGGGGAGAGAGAAAGGAAGAAGGGATGAAGAAAAACCGTATGACAGAGCCTCATACAGATGCTGGTGGTAAGAACGCAATGGAATCTGTGAGCAGAAGATGGGGCGGGGGAGGAGAAGGTCACAGCGACAGTGCCATGTGCCCTCCAGGCCAGCACGGACACCAGCAAGACTCAGTCCTAGTTTTTAATTTTTTTTTTTATGTTTATTTATTTCTGACACGCAGAGAGGCAGAGCATGAGCGGGGGAGGGGCAGAGAGAGAGGGAGACCCAGAATCCCACGCAGGCTCCAGGCTCTGAGTTGTCAGCACAGAGCTTGACGCGGGGCTCAAACCCACAAACCGTGAGATCGTGACCTGAGGCGAAGTCGGTCGCTCAACCGACTGAGCCACCCAGGCGCCCCAAGACTCAGTCCTAGTTTATGATGGCTCGCCACTGCCTAACATGGGTCACTGTCTTTCCATTCTCCATGCCACCTGCCACCTGACCCTAAACCAGGACTGTATATTTTAGGGTTTTCGTTATGGCTGAGCCCCCCTTCTGGCACTCGTTTCTGTATAGGCTAGGTTATCCGAGCCATCCCCCAAATCCCACTCCCCAGCCCCCCAAATCTAGATCATCCTCCCCATGCGGTCTTGTCATCTCCGTGCCCCAGCACGTCTCATATACTGCTTGCATCGTGTCTGCCGATGTCCCATGGGCCAACGCAAGTCATGTGGCTAAACCCAAAGTCAATGTGGAAAGGGGACTATGTATGGATGTGGATACCGCGAGGTATGATCCACCGGGGGCCATATTTGTAACAATTCACCACGCGCGTGAGCAAAATATCTTCCCACGCACACGCTGCCTAAAAGGCATTCGCGTTTTAGGCCCTTGGCATAAGCATTGCCCTCTCTTGGCTTACTCTTTTAAAAACCCGGCATGGCTTTATTACATATCCCGTGATCTAGCAATTTCATGTCGAGGCAGCGCACAACCAGGAAAAATGAGCGTTTGTGCTCACCAACAGCCGTGCACGCAAATGCGCACGGCAGTTTTATTCATGACAGCCCCAAACTGGAAACAAGCGAAATGCCCACCAAGAGAAGGACAGATCACCGACCACGATGTCTTCGTACAAAGGGACACTACGCGGCGCCGGTAAAAGAACAAGATGACCAGTCCATGCAACAGCGCGGATGGATGTCCCAGGCAGCGCTGAGTGAGAGGGAGCCAGACGCACCCGGATACATATTGTATGATTCTATTTGTGGAGGTTCAAAACCAGACAAAACAAGTCTATACTGTCAGAATAATGGTTACCTTTTGGCGGAACGTCAATCGGGAGGGCGTGTAAAGAGAGCCTCTGGGACGGGTGTTGGCAAAATGTCCTATGTCTTGATCTAGGAGGTCATGGATCTATACTTGCGGAAAAAGCCATAGACTTATCCACTGAAGACTGGTGGACTTTACCGTATGCGTGTGAACCGTGGATCGGTTTTCAAAGTACAAAATTAGAAGTAAGAACGGGTTTCCTAGTTGGGCCGCTCCGGACAGGGTAGCAGGGGTGAGAGAGCCATCTCTGAAGCCAGCAGGGAAAAGGCCTCGCTGAGCCCTGAAGGGCTCCGCATCTCCAGTCCCGGGAGGGGCACTCGGGGCTGGGGTCCCCGCGGTGGTGGTCCCGTGGGCTCCTCCCTAGGGAGGGGGAGGCCTTGACGAGCCTTTGTTCCGGGAGTTGATCAAGGAAACGAGCTGGTAATGAACAGCAGAAATAACAATAATTAATAATGGGCAGAATAAAAATGGATTTTAAATCCTGCAGCTAATTTGCCAGGAGACTTATTTCTGCAGCAGGCAGCCACTCTCGGGCTCTACCCCCTCCTCGGAATGCTGAGTAAACTGGGAAGTGGCAGGACCACGCCAGCCAGCTAGGGGGTGGGAAGGGGGGTAGCGAGGAGAGGCAGGGAGGCACAACAACCTGGGGAGCGGGCGCGGACTTGGTTACTGGACTCAGTCATGGGCCCTGCACCCCACCGGAAACGATAGGAGACCCTAAACCTCAAGGATGCCTCTCAGAGGCTGTATAGCCTCCGCTGCCCCCAAGATGGCCGATAAGCCCAGGGAGCCCCCCCCACCCAGGGCGGCCCCTCGGACTCTTGGACCCTTGGCACATACCCCCTACCAGTCCTGTCCCCTTCCCGGGAGTCCAGGTTGGATGGGTGGAGGGCAGCAAGACCACACAACAATGGAAGGAAAACCCTTGTCAGAGAAGGAAGATTCTAATTAGAGCCTTAAATGCTCTAGGAAGATTATCTTTCCGGTTCCCCTTGCACAGAGAGCAACTAACAATAGGCCCCCCCATAAACCCTCACCTCCCTTTTCCTCCCTCGCCCCCCCCCCACCTGTCCCAAACAGGCCGACTTGCCTGGCTTTTATAGCTCCGTTGACAAAGGGGTACTCGGGGATCCTTCCAGCTTCTTCCAAGAGTGGGAGCAAAAGGCGACCTGGGCCTCCTCCACTGGCTTTCAGTACACTCGGGTGCGGGGAAAGTCAAACCGAGGTGTACATCTCTGTCTTTGACCACGAGTCTGTTGGAGGCCAAATGCCTCAACCCCAAGGCTGGTGAGCAAGCAAGCGTGGGGGGGGGGGGCGGGGGGGGCGGGGCACTCCTCAGTCCCCCCTACTTGAGTGGCGCCCTACATTGACTAATGGATTTCTCTCCTTTTCAACTTCAGCAAAGTGAATTCTTCTTGCTCAAGGCGACGTACTCGCTGAGTCGCAAGTTTTAGAAATGAGGCCATTGTGGGGCTATTTCTGCGGGAAAGAAAGGCTGGCGGTGCCAGCGCCAGCCCCGTCTGCCTCCCACAAGAATTGGGTACCATGATTTTCACTTCGGGGAAAATTCGTCTCCTATTTCAAAAACCAGCCGGATCTGGCTTCGTCTTCAGCTAAATAGACACCGTGGGGCCAGGGTGAGGGTTTTTGCGCTCAAGGACGGTCCGGGACAAGTGACCATCAGGAAGGTAAAGGATAAAGGGGGCTTGGCAGCGTCTAGGAGGGCGTTCTGGCAAAGCCCTGCAGTTGGGGGTGTCAGCTGTGGGGTAAAGGGGGAGCAGGGGAGAGTCCCCGGGGTGGCTTCACGCCGGGAGCACAGCCGGGCTCCGAACAGGGAGGCCAGCCCCTGCCAGAAGGCGCAAAGGCGAGGTGGGGACCCTGCTACTCTTGAAAGCAGTTGTATTAGTCGGCCGGGGTGGCCGGAATGAGGAGCCACACGCTGAGTGGCTTTAACGACGGAGCTTGATGGTCCCGGACTTCTGGAGGCCGGAAGTCCGAGATCAAGGGGCCTCCAGCTGGCTTCCCCTGAGGTCTCCCTGTGCGGCTTGCAGATGGCTGCCCTCCCACGGTGTCCCCGTGTCCCCACATGCTCCTCCTCTGGGTGTGTCTGTGTCCGAACCTCCTCTTCTTAGAGGGGACGCCAGTCAGGCTGGATTAGGGCCCCCCCCTGCCCCTGTGTGACCTCATGGTAACCTCATTACCTATTTAAAGACCATACTCCAAATATAGTCACATCCTGAGGTCCTGGGCGGGGCGGGGGGGGGGGTGGTGTGTAGGATTTCAACATACGAATTTGGGGGAAGGACACAATTTACCCCTAACCCCCGGAAAGGGTTTCTCTTTTACTTCTGCGATTACGACCTGGTCAAACTCCAATCAATGTAGTTCCCAGACTGAGAGAAGCTGTCGGGCTGCGGACCGTACAGAAGAGGGTCCTTGTCTGCCCTTCCCCCCAGGCACCTTCCAGTGTAAATTCTCCTCAGTATCCAAGTCCCGCCTCTTCCAAGAAGCCCTCCCTGACTGCTGAGCTCACCCGAAGCTTTCTATTGCCAAACTGCACTGCACTATATGGATTTGGGGGTCCAGCTTTCTTCATCCTGGGTATACATCTGCTTTCGGAGTCATCTTTGAGGATACGTAACCCCCTCGCAAACACACACACACACACACACACACACACACACACTGCCAGTATCCGTTTCCTTTCTTTCCCAGCGACGTAGTTTGGGAAGTCAGGGTTGGCTGCACCCCCAGCTTCAAGGGATCAGCCTGAATGGCTTAATCACAGAACACTCATGACTGAATTGGTTCAGTCAAAGGGAACATCGGGGCCTTTGCTGGGATGGCTGGGACACAGCCTTTCTTCTGGGCTGGGTTTGGTTGTGGGAGAATGCAAGGCTCAGAGTATAACAGCTATAGCTGAGGCATGGGCGGGGGGCGGGGGTGCAGGTCAGGGTGCTGGAAGTTCCAGGATGGGGGGCAGGGAACAACCACTGTGCAGCCACTAAAGCCCATTCAGGGGAAACAAAGAAAATAATGGGCACTGGGGTCATCTTTGGGTCCTAGATCAAGCCATACCTGAAGCATTCGCCCCTGGACCATTCGGTAACACAGACCAACGGATTCCTCCTTTCGCTAACATTGGTTTGGGTTGGGTTTACAGTGGAAAGATCACTAACTGATACCATTTCCTTGAGATCCTCCAAATGGCCTGGCCCCGTGAAACAAGGCCAGTCAGCAAATACTACAGAATCACAAAGCCGCAACCCGTGAGGGCTTTGTAGATGAGGAAACTGAGACGAGGGGTTCAGGGATCCGCCAAGCCTCGCGGCCAATTCGTGGCAGAGCCTGGATGAAAGCCCAGGTCTGCAGTCTGGAGCCGCCTCCACTGCACCAGAAGGGCTATTGTCCCTCCCGTCCTGCCCCCCCCCCAATCTTGTCCTTGGGGGACGGGGGTGCAGAGAAAGCCGGTGAGAAGCCGCAGAGCCCTCAGCCCCCCAAACAGGAAGACTCGGTTGCAAGCCAGGAGGCCAGAGGGGAGGTAAGGCAGGAAATTGAGCGGCTCCGTGTCAACGACATGTGCCAAGTCACCTGGGGTCTGTGAGGGCGGAGCTAGAGCCGAGACGGGGAACAGCTGCCAGCCCAGGCAGCAGGCATGTCCTCTGTCCCCAGGACCTCAGAGGGCCCTACCACATGTTCCAAAGAGCCCTCTGCCCTCAGCAGGGCTGTCCCCGAGTGGAATGGTGGCTTGGCAGGCTCTAGTAGGGGCAGAAATATGTGACCCGCAAGACAAAATAGCCAGCCATTGGTCACAGACAAGTGCTGACGGCCACCTGCATAGAAGTCGGATGCCTTGGATTTTCCAGACCAGTTGGCATTTCAGTCTTCTGTGCTGCTGTCCCAGAGGGGCAAATGAACTTCAAGCTCCAGAAGCCATCTTGGGCAATGAGGTGACTTTGGGAACAGTTACGTACTGCTGTGGGACAAATCACCCCAAAACCTAGTGGCTTAAAACAACATCGTCTGAGTATTTTTTTTCTTGTTGGTCCTGGGGGGTTGCCCGGGCTCAGCTCGGCCGTTCCTGCTCCTTTGTGTGAGCGGTCAGACAGTGGCTGGGGGTGGGATCGTCTGAAAGCGTCTCAGCTAGCCTAGTAGCTCCAGGGTCCGAACACCTGTGGCGAGAGAGAGAGAGAGAGAGAGAGAGAGAGAGAGAGAACCAGATGGAAGCCATTTGTGACCTAGCCTTGAAAGTCACCTGTGCTTCATTCAATTCATTGGAAGAATCTGGCCCATATTCAAGGAGACGGGACTCGGACTCCACCTGGTTGGAAGGACCACGGCAGAATGTTTGAACGTGATTTTAAACCACCACTGTGGGGCGCCTGGGTGGCTCAGTCGGTTGAGCGTCCGACTTCAGCTCAGGTCACGATCTCGCGGTCCGTGAGTTCGAGCCCCGCGTCGGGCTCTGGGCTGATGGCTCAGACCCTGGAGCCTGCTTCCGATTCTGTGTCTCCGTCTCTCTCTGCCCCTCCCCCATTCATGCTCTGTCTCTCTCTGTCTCAAAAATAAATAAACATTAAAAAAAAAATTTAAACCACCACTGAAACCAGAATTCGATTTCTCTCTCGTGTTTACAAAACCCAGATTTAGGTGGCTCAGAGCTGCCTGGGACCACCGAAATCTGGATTTCATAAACATGAGAGAGAAAGCAAATTCTGTCGTGCACACTTGGCTGTCATTGGGGTCTTTCGGTTACTCTCAGCCTGACTGGATCCTAATTAATCCAGAGACTTTGAACTGCCATGTCCTGTCCCTGGCACAGAGCAAGTTCTCAAACTAAGACTGGCTAAGTGAGGGGCACCTGGGTGGCTCAGTCGGTCAAGCGTCCGACTTCGGCTCAGGTCATGCTCTCGCAGTTCATGAGTTCGAGCCCCGCGTCGGGCTCTGTGCTGACAGCTCGGAGCCTGGAGCCTGCTTCGGATTCTGTGTCTCCCTCTCTCTGCTCCTCCCCCGCTCCTGCTCACTCTCTCTCTCTCTCTCTCAGAAATAAAGAAACATTAAAAAAATTTTTTTAAATAAAAAATTAAAAAAAAAAAAAGACTGGCTTAAGTAAGAGTGGATGGGCTGAGCGGGGGAGGGAGGTAAGAGGGTGTGTGGCAGGGAAAAGCTGGGCTTCAGATCTTAAATACGCTATTCCAATGTCCCCTGAGTTCACTTATGGGGTGTTAGGCTGTGTCCTGATATTTATTTGTTAAAATGAGAAAACATGCAAAGGCAACGGAAGAACAAGGGAGTAGAGTATAAACAGTTAAGTGCCTATCAGTGGAATCAATGAATGAACAAGTACAGGGCATCAACAGCCAAGAGACGCTCCCCGAAGCAAAGGCTCTCGGATTCTGCCCAAGAAGGCTCTGGGCCGGGTCACGAGAAAGTCCTTTGCCTTAAGACCCTCCCCTGTTTCTCTCCTCCTTCTCCTCCTCCTCCCCCTCCTCCTCCTCCTCCTCCTCCTCCTCCTTCATCCCGGCCCCCTTCTCTCTCTTTCCACAGCCACCTAGCACATATTCTTAGCACCCTCCCCAAGGACACCGGGAATTTTCTGACGCCCTGGACAGAGGAAAGCGAAAATCAATCCATCCATCGCGACTCCTTGGCAGGCCTAGCGGAGGGGGTCCCCGGTGCTCCGTCCACCCTTCTCCCCCCTCACCACTCAACCATGCTCCACTCATCTCACTGCGCCCTTGTTCTGGTCAGCTCCCACTTCTCACTCACCACCCAGTTCGGATGGCGCCCCATCTAGGAAGGGCCCCTTTCCAAGCCCACACAGCAAGCCCCATCGGGGAAGGTGCCCTCCCCGTGCACCTCCAGAAACTCATGCGTACCTTTGTCAGAAGACTCCTCCCCCTGGATTAGAACGGTCTGCCTCAGTCCCTGCCCAGAGATGCAGGCTTGCAGAGGCGGCATGCTATCAATCATCGCAGGAACCACCGAGAGTAGGCCTTCCAGAACATCTGTGATAGTGGCTGTGATGGCTTAGTCCTCCCCAGATTACAGCAAAGACGAACCCAGAAGGGGTGCCCCGTGTGTTGCAAGCCCCGGGGTGAGTGTCCTCCCAGCATCTCTCGGATCCAGGCATGGGGGCGGCCCCTCGATTGTGTTCGGGGCTAAAGGAGCCCTGGGTATCCCTCGGGCTGGTTCCCCAGATTCTGAGCCTTTGCCATGGTTCAGCAAGGTCTGTTCCACTCTTCCCCTGGGACGCTTCTGTTATGATAGCTCATGTATTTCAAATACGACCACAGCAATATCTGCAGTCCCGTGTGAGCTTCGAGAATCTTGCCATCCCCATCAAGAGGCGGGGCACGTGGGTGGCTCAGCCGGTTGAGCGTCTGGCTCCGGCTTGGGTGGTGATCGCGCAGTTCATGAGTTTGAACCCCACATCGGGCTCACCGCCGTCAGCGCAGAGCCCCCTTCATATCCTCCCCCCCCCCCTCTCGGCCCCTCCCCCACTTGCACTGTCTCTGTCTCTCTGAAAACAAATAAATGAACTAAGAAAGGAAGAAAGCAAGAAAGAGAGAGAGAAAAAAAGGGCTCCATGCCAACTGAGGGCCCAGACAGGCATGGTACAAGGGAAGGGGGAGGCCCAGAAACCCCGGAGAAGTTTAAAAAATGGAGAAGGGAGGGGAGGGGGCAGGGGGACCTGCTCCAGTGCAGCCAGCAGGGGAAAACGTCATGTCCTCGAGAGAGGTCCACACTTAGCATGGAGCCACGAAGGTGAAGTAGCCGTGGTTGAGGGGCCTCGGCGGTGGTCCCAAGAGCAGCCTGGCTCCTGCACACCCCAGCACGGCGGAGAGAGCAGCCAACAGCGCCCGAGCCCCCACGGCACCCAGAAGCCACAATCGAAGAGTCCCAGCGGGAACATGTGGGGCAGCAGCATGCGGGGCCTCTGGCCCCGAGGCTGTGGCCACCTGGGGCGTCGGGGTTCGTGTTCTAGTCCACGAGGGACACGCGCAACTCATCCGAGGCCAGCGAGCCCGGTGGCTGGGGCAGGACACAGGGCAGCACGTGGACACACGTCCGCCGCTCAGGGCCAGGACGGCCTGGGGCTCCCTCCTGCCCACCCCCCGAAACCCAGGGCCGCGGCTCACACCAGGGCAGAGAGGGCAAGAGGAAGTCCGGAGGGGACAGCGGCGGCCTCGGAGTGACCATGACTTAAGTCTGAAATGGCTGCTTCCTTGACTTGGCAAGTTCACGTTGTGCACCACCGGCTCCAACGGGGGCTCAAGAGCCCATTAAGACTGCGGTCCGGGACAACTACGGGAAAGCTACATCTCTGCGCAGCTGAGCGTCAGGAGATTGGGGCTCCAACCCGCTCGGCAAAGCCTTTACTCAAGGCCCGGGAATGACAGGACGGCAGGAAGTCGGAGCAGAGCGTATACGCAGATCCTCCCGCAGACGGGCTGTGACTTGCTCTCCAGGGCCCACGTCCCCGCGGGAGGGGGCAGCGGAGGGGGAGAGGCGGGCGTCAGGGGCCTGTCCACAGGAAGACAAAACGAGCGCGTCTCCTTTTTGGATCCTGCTGCCTCTCTCAGCAACTCTTAATTACCAGCAATCAGCTCTTAATTACCTACAACAAGAGAGACCAGGGAAAACACAGATAAATGAAATCCATAGATAATCCCCAAACCCCAATTTGGTCGATAACATCCTCCAGCTTCCCCGAGTAACCTCTTGCCAGGACTCCTGATCGCCCGCGCTGCACAAGACAGAGATTCCTGATTCCCAGTCTTGTCCTTGTCCCTGCCCTTGCTACCCGCCCCCCCCCCCTCCCGCCCCCCGGTGATCCAGCGGGAGCCGCCAAGCGGGCCCTAAATAATGCCCGACGGGATATTCTTTCCTCATCCCTGGGAGACGGCTGCCAGGCTCTAAACCTTCTGGCGCTGGACTGTTCACTGTTTGCCCAACAAGCAGGAGTGTTGGCTGTGAATTCAAGCCACCTTGGAGGACAGGAAGAGAGGACAACAGGTTCCAGGGCAAGGGGCTCCCGGACGGCAAGGGTGCGAGGGCTGCGTGAACCTCCAAGTGTCCGCAAATCCAAAGACCTCTTTGTCCACACCTGAGGCAGGATGTCCGCCCCGGGGTGGAGGACAGAACTGAGGCAGGTTAGAGCCCAGAGAGAGCGCAGAAATGGAGGAAAGATGAAGCATCCGGAGGGGGGGGGCGGGACTCCCTGCTTCCGGACTCTTCTGCCATCAAGGATTCTTTTTTTTTTTAAGTTTTTATTTATTTATCTATTTGGAGAGAGACAGAGACAGCACGAGTGGGGAAGGGGCAGACAGAGAGAGGGAGACAGAGGATCCCAAGCAGGCTCCGTGCTGCCTGAGCAGAGCCCGATGCGGGGCTCGAACTCACGAAACCTCGCGATCAGGAATCTGAACCGAAACTAAGAGTCAGACGCTTACCCTACTGAGCACCCCCACCCCACCCCCAGGCGCCCCCACGATCAAGGATTCTTAAGCGTTCTTACCTCTTGAGTGGGCAGGCAGGGCATACACTTCAGGCCCCAAGCCTGGGCCAGCAGAACCTGGGAAAGCTGCCCGTTCCACTACAAAAGAAGGTCTTGTGGTCATTGCTTTGGGGAAGATGTCCAATGGTGACCCAAGAGCACAAAAAAACGTGCCTTGTATTAATTAAAAGGGAATAAAAGCTTGGAGCGCAGGGAGATCCAGAGAATCAGCCGCGCCCTCCAAGGGCGGGGGGGGGGGGGGGGGGGGGGGGGGAGTCCTTTCCAGTCCAGAGGAGGAGGGAAAGTTGAGCCCAAACCTGAACACTGCTCTCTCTTTTCTGACTTTTCTTTTTTCCTACAGTCCAGTTAGCACAGTGGACAAGCCAATCCTCATTCCCGCAGGCCTCGTTATTGCTGGAAACCTAGAAGCGGCACGCTCCCCACCAGTGTGCGAATACCACACAGAAAGGTCCCTCCCCCCTCCTCCTCCCCTCCCACCTCCCACCGCCTCTCCTCTCCCAGGGCTGGTCACGCCGCCAAAGCCCACCCCACCCCCAACAAACCTCGCTTTTCTCCAGAGCTGACTCACTCCCGAGGGTGGCGGCACACGGGGACCCCCGGGGACGAGGCTGCCCACGTGAAGACAGACCGGGTGAAATGCTAGCACTCGCCTGGCCCACATACCTGCTCTGACGCCTGCAAACCCGGGTGCGTTGAAGGGGGACCACCGGGGTTGCAGGCAGAAGAGGAGATTAAGGCATGCTAAGAGTTATAAGGCCACAGCATGGGGGGTGCTGCTGTGGCCTCATTCCCCGCCCCCCACCCCGGCCCTGACCGGTGGCGGCCCCTTCTGCACTGTAAGTGGACATTAATGCGACCAAAGCTAACTCAATTTCGTCACAGGGAGACAAGAATAATTTTCTCCAGTCCTACGCTTCTGCTCTATCTCCTTTGATGGGGATGGTTGGTTCTGCCTCACGAGGTCAGATTTTCAGGCGTCGTGGCCTTCTTATCTTTATTTTTTTTATTTTTTTAATGCTTTATTTATTTTTGAGAGAGACAGAGAGTGAGTGGGGGAGGGGCAGAGAGAGAGGAAGACAGGCTCCAAAGCCGGCTCCAGGCTCTGGGCTGACAGCAGCGAGCCCGACGTAGGGCTCGAACCCACGAACCTCGAGATCATGACCTGAGGCGAAGTCGGACGCTTTACCGACGCAGCCACCCAGGCTCCCCAGCCTCTTCTTACTCGCTTAATGACAACTTGAGTAAGGGAGAGGCCAGGAGAGACAGGCAGTGAAAAACACAGGCGGCGGGGGGGGGGGGGGGGGGGGGGTGGGGGGGGGGTGGGGGGGGGGTGGGGGGGGGGTGGACAAAGCAGTTTCCTACAATCCAAAGGCAACGTGTTTCCGGGGGTGTCCTCGTGCACCTCCCTGCCACCTGGGGACCTAGAACACCTAAAGGCCACCTGGCACAGCAGGGGAGATACGCCAACCGCCCTTTCTGCCAAACTGATGGGAAATCAAATGACCCAGGGAAGTTTTTCGAAGGGAAAAGAAGAAAGAGAGCGAGAAAGACAACATTCGATCTCCCCCCGCCCCTGCGGAGGCTGACATCACTGTCTGCCAAGCAGAAATTGCCTGCCTTTCTCCAAGCCAGCATTCTGGAGCTGTTTTCTGATTATTTCAATCAGCCTAATAACGTGTACGTTTGAGACAGCTGCCTCGGCGGCGTGGAGGCTTTGGGTTTTCTGCTGGCTCCTGTAGGAACATAATTGGTGCTCCCCGAAGTTCATGCGCGCTAGGGACAAGGGGTTTGGATGGATTTCCTGACCCCCAAATATAACCATCCCAGAATCTGGTTCTAGGTCCAGCCGTCTTTTTGCACAGACCGGCTGGAGTGGAGGCCCCCACCGCCGTGTGTAGCTGGAGCCCTGCAATGCCCGGGCCAGTCTCCTTACCGACGTCAGAAGCTACCAGCACGGCCATAAGCCTGTACAAGAGCAGAGAGAGGGCACAGCTCATTCAGCGCTGCCCATCGTGGGCCACGGAGCCCAGAGAAATGAGTGCGATTCGCTGGACTGTGCTTAAGTCAAGGTAGCTCCCGAGGCATCCGAGGTCAGAACAAGGCTCCGATCAGGCTAGAGAAAAACTTTCAGAATGGCATCGGAGAAAGTTAACCAATGTCTTATATAGCACTACATTTATTGGAATAACACCCCTCAGATTCTGAGTGCCCGCTCATGCTCACAACAAGTAATGCAGATATTACAATCACCATGTTCTCTTCGGAGATGTGGAAACCCCTTCTGTGAGCTCGTTTGTTTCTGCAATTGCAAAGGCTCTGTTCTCTGGGCCTCTGCGGTTCTAAAACACATGCAATCCTAAATAGCCCTTAAAAGATCACGATCTCTAGAAAACAGCACAGGAAGGGGCGCCTGGGCAGCTTAGTCGGTTAAGGGTCCAACTTCAGCTCAGGTCATGATCTCACGGTTCGTGGGCTCGAGCCCCACATCGAGCTCGCTGCTGTCAGCCCAGAGCCTGGAGCCGGCCTCGGATCCTCTGTCTCCCTCTCTCTCTGCCCCTCCCCCACTCTCTCCCTCTCTCTCTCAAAAATGAAATAAACATTAAAAAATTTTTTTCAAGGAGAAACAGTGCAGGAAGAGGTCCATCTTCCCGGATGCCTAACTGATGGCAAGGGATGGATGAGACGGGAGGCTGCCTTCTGGCTGTAGGTGCAGGTGAGCTGTTCCCCCAGGGACCCCTCCCAGCTGCCGCACCCAACTCCTCACTGGTCAGGGGAGCACTCTTTTTCTTTTTCTTCTCCTTCTTCTTCTTTTTTTTTTTTTTTGGCTCTTCTGTCCCCAAGTGGAAGTTTCTTTCTGACACCTCTGTACACACCCACAAGTTGGCTAATATCTTGCTCCTTGGTTGCGAAACATTATCAACAGCCGAACTGTCCTGAATATTTCGCGGTGTTCATCATCCTGCAGTTTTTCAGAAAATGGGGAGGAGGTTGTTGCGGAGCCCGGAAAAGCGGATGCCCGCTGCCCACCGCGGGGGGCAGAACAGCAATCACGCAAGGCATTCATTGAACATGTCTGTCTTGAACTACACAGAACTCACAAAACCGGCCACGCCAGCAGGCAACAGTGTCCTGTCCTCCTTGAGCAGAGCAGAGCCTTTCTAGAAGTCACTATAGGGGCAGGGTTACAGAACTAGGATTCTAATCAGCCCCCAAAAGTGTCTCACCCCCATCACTCTTGCTACCTTACGAGGCCACAAACTTACTTCAATGATGCAGTCATCGCTCAAAACCTTGAGAAACTCCATTTTTTTATATAATTTTATTAATGTTTATTTATTTCTGAGAGAGAGAGAGAGAGAGAGAGAGAGAGAGAGAAGCAGAGCGGGGGAGGGGCAGAGAGGGAGACACAGAATCCGAAGCAGGCTCCAAGCTCTGAGCTGTCAGCACAGAGCCCGACGCGGGGCTCAAACTCGTGAAGCACGAGATCGAGACCCGAGCTGAAGTCGGACACTCAACCGACTGAGCCACCCAGGCGCCCCAAGAAGCTCCATCTTTTAAAACCACCACCGGACGTAACTAACAGACGCACGAGGAACTCCATGTCATTGCCTTCAACTTAGTCTCATGTTTGCACCGTCTCGTCAGGTGTTAGTCCCGGAGTACAGGCAGTCTGTCTGGGAGGTGGTCCCGGCAAATGCAACGGAGAGCGTGGAGAAAGTAAGACACAAAGAGGGAAAGCCCCCTTGGAGACGCTCCCAGAGACCGCGCAGGACAAACCTCAGAATTGCACCACCGAGCAGCGATGAAACAGAGATATTGATCCAAGGCCAGACAGCCCCTTCTGGCAGAGATATGCAGGAAGCCATCCGCAGGTACAAGAACTGTCAGCAGGGGCCTCTGGGGTGGGCACCCGCGACAGATCGGGATGGCTTTTGAACCGTCAGCAAGAAATCAAACCCACCTTCAGAAGGTAAAGATTGCTATCAGCAGAGGTCTTTAGGAGAGAAATAATAATGGCTAAAGTTTATTCGGTGCTCACTGGGGGACCAGCTGCTGTTCTAAGCCCTTTATAGTCACCCACCCTTTTCTTTCTCGAACATCTGTATCAAAGAGGCGCCATTATTATCTCCTTTGACAGATAAGGAAATGGATTGCCACAAACTTCAAGGCAATTCCACAGACATCCTTGAGAAGTGAACCCATCATCGGAATAAACAGGTGATAGTCTTAAGGAGATAAGGTACATTAATATGTATATATATAAATAGATGTATATGCAAATGCATTTGGGTGTGTTTGTTAAAAGCCAAAATAGACTCATCGCGGCTACATGAATCAGTGAATATCCAATTGAATGTTGACCACCCTGAAGGCCCCAGGAGTTTAGAAGCAGGAAAATCATGTACCAGAAACACGGAGGAAGGCTTTCTGGAAAAGATGGGCCCGTAGCTGCAGCTGAAAGGTGAGGAAACAGCATGAAATAAATCCTGGAGGCAGGGCAGACTGGGGCATGGAGGGACCAGTTCATCCGGCGTATCAGTTAAGATGTCCACGGCACCGGTCACCAAGTATTTCTGCCTCTCTGCCGCCCCAGTAGACTCGGTAGAATTACGTTGCCTTGTCCTCCTTTGACGTCAGGTGTGGCTATTTGACTTGATTTGACCAACGAAATGTTAGCAGAAGTTATTTGTGTCCCTTCTAGGTGGAAGCTTCCAGAGTGAGGGCACGATTCACCATGCTCTCCCTTCCCTTGGAGGTGATCACAGAGCACGAATTAAAATGGACTCTCCATTTGCTTGGATACCTGAATGACGAAGACAAGAACACCTCTCTCCCTGCTGACCTACACAGAACATGTAGCATGAGTAAGACACTACTCCGTGCAGTTGTGTTGGGAGGCACTGAGTTGTGTTGGAAGTGTCACTACAGTATTCCCAGCCTATCCTGACCGACATGCCGGGTTATGTTGCCATAGCAAACAACCCTCAGATCCCAGTGGCTCGACAGATAAATTTCATGTCCTTGCAAGTTTCACCGCAAGGCAATGGATGAAACAGGGGCGGGGAGGGGGTGGGGGGAGGAGGTGCTCTGCTCCGTAGAGTCATTCAGGGGCTCAGGTTCTGCCTGAGAGGTTCTGCCATCTGGAACATTCCCACTGTTCAGCCAGCGAGGATTGAGAGAAGCAGGAGGCTCCTACAGGGCCTTCCCATTTGCCTCAATGTAAAAGTATCACACATCGCTTCCACATGTGTTATTCACCAGACCTGGTCACCAGCTCTGCCCAACTGCCAAGAGATTGGGAAGCGTGATCCCTCCCACGCCCGGGGAGAAGAGAAGAATCGGCTATTGGCGAACACTAATTCTTTCCTCCACCCCTGGCTCCGGAATACTGGCAAGTAGTGGGCATATGGAGGACACAGGTGACAAAAACTTCGGAGAACCAGAACATGACCCGTGAAGTCGCAAGGAGCCACTGTA
This sequence comes from Panthera pardus, assembly GCF_024362965.1. Classification (NCBI taxonomy): domain Eukaryota; kingdom Metazoa; phylum Chordata; class Mammalia; order Carnivora; family Felidae; genus Panthera; species Panthera pardus. Next base: position 90,276,251 of record NW_026526843.1, on the reverse strand, counting down.
AGCATATGAGCAGGGCAGCTCATGAAAAAGGCTCACTTAAGATCGTTAGACCGGCCGTCTAATGCTGGCATGCGGGGGCAGCAGAGGTGGGTGGTGGGGACCGCAGGCCTATATTCAAGGGGGTTTCCTGGGAGGTTGATGTATTACTCTAGGCTTGTGGTGACGAAGGCTTGGCCCCCACTGTGGTCAGAGAAAGGGCGCTGAGGAGCAAATCCTGTGACATCTGAAGGAAAGAGGAACTATGGTATATTGCGAGCCCGGGCTTTGACATCAGACAGACCAGGATTCAAATACCACCTCTGACACTTACTAGCTTTTTGCTCTTTTTTTTTTTTTAAAGTTTATTTATTTATTTTGAGAGAGAGAGCATGGGGGAGGGGCAGAGAGAGAGGGAGAGAGAGACTCCCAAGGAGGCTCTGCGCTGTCAGCACAGAGCCCAAAGCAGGGCTCTATCTCATGTACCATGAAATCATGACCTGATCCAAACTCAAGAGCTGGACGCTTAAGCAACTGTGCCACCCAGGCACCCCCGGATCTTTTTGACCTTGGGCAAAATACTTTTCAGTGCTCTTATCTGCAAAATGCGGGTAATAATATCACTTATCACTAACCTTACACAGCTATTGTGAAGATCGGAAGACCAATGACAGTGTTTGTAAGTTGACAGCAGAGGGGGATGGCAGAGATGGGGGGGGGGGTAGTGGTGCTGGTGAACCATAGAAGGACTGAGATGAAAGCTTTGGGGAATAAAATATCTAGAATGAGGCAGCAAGACAAAGAAGCCCCCACTATGTAAAATGTAGAAGTCATAGTCAGGAGATAAAAAGTGAACTATGAAACCCAGTATCCTAGAAACCAAAGAGAAAAAGAGTTTCAGTATGAAGGCTTAAACTCAGGGGTGCCTGGGTGGCTCAGTCGGTTAAGCGTCCGACTTCAGCTCAGGCCATGATCTCACGGTCCCTGAGTTCGAGCCCCGCGTCGGGGTCTGTGCTGATGGCTCCGAGCCTGGAACCTGCTTCAGATTCTGTGTCTCCCTCTCTCTCTGTCCCTCCCCTGCTCACACACACACGCACACGCTCTCGCTCTCTTTATTAAAAATAAAGATTAATTTTTTTTTTTAAAGAAAAGAAGGCTTAAGCTCAAAATGGACCCAGGAGATATGAACAACAGCCATTAGTTTTTACAAGAATAAAATGACTATGACCTGGTGAGGAAGCCAGTTAGTGACAAGAGATTAAGGGGGACAAAGCATTCGAGAGGTGGGGCCCAGCCAGCATAGATCTCCATCATGAAGGGCTTGGCCCTGGTATGGTAGGGCGTTTGGCTAGCTCGGTCGGTAGAGCGTGTGACTCTTGATCTTGGGGTCATGAGTTCAAGCCCCACGTTAGGTGCAGAGTTTACTTTGATGCTTTTGGCTGCAAGTAACAAGATTTTTTTTTTTTAAATCAAAGATGTAAGAAAAGAAGTCCATGGAGAGAAAGAGAGGAGAAACATTTATAAAACTGCTTTGCGTTCAGAGTCGAAAGGATCAGCCATAGAGAGACCAAAAACCTCAATAGCTAAAATCAAAAATAAAGCTCGGTTTAACTTATAGCTCCTTTCTTTTCCTAACAGATCTTCACAGGGCATTTACATCGAAGCACCCCAATATTTAGATGAGATCGAGGCATTTTTCATAGAGTCCTTGCAAGCCAACCACAATATTTCCTGTCTCCTGGCCACCCAGGAGAAAGACACCATTTCCCAGCTAGGTGTGGTCACGTGACTAAGTTCCGGCCAATGGGACATAAATGGAAGCAGGACGTGTCGGCTTTAGTCACTTCCTCTATCCTATCCCTAAACGTGGGCGTCATGGCTGCTATCTTGGACCATGGGGCCGAAGGCCCCATTCTTCAAAAGGCAAAACTTGGAGTTTGAAGGATCCCAGATCCCTAAGGATGTCTCAGAGCAGAGCAGCCATTCCAGGTCTGGACTGCAGCCAAAGCACATCTTCCCAGACACAGTCCCCAGAGAGGAGACAACTGGCCTGGCTACCCACCAGGGCATGCTCTGAGATCCACGTAGAAAGACCAGCCTTCTCTCTGGGGGTAGCAGTGTTATAAAGGGCCATCCTCGGTCCTCCTGGGGACCAGTTGGCAGAAGGGAGGAAAGTGAGGTCCACACCGCCCTCTGCCTCCCCCTCAGGCTGAAAAAAATCTTAGAAGGAAGGTGCCCGAACAGCCCTTCAGAGTGGTTTGCGAGACCCCTGGGCTCAGTATTGGCTGGCTGGCTGGCAGGAGGACAGATTCTGATCTCAGTTGTGCATAGCTAACAAGCAGTGACTTCACATTGGCGAGGCGAGCCGATTTGAGTGCTTTCAAGGACAAAACGTGTCCTGCTATCTGGAGGTGAAAATCAGAACCAAGTAGTGCCACGTCACTATTTCCAGAGGTGAAGGAAAACCTTTTAGAGGCCGACCGCATCCCTGTTCGGAAATGAAGGCCTCTCCCCAGCCCCACCAGCCTTGCGCCCCATACGAGCTCCTACATCATTTCCCCTTCATGATTCATCCAGCAAATCACACCCACTGCCTGGCTGTGTGGTCATCCTTTGGGGGTAGGTGTCCCCCCTCCCCCAGTCTCCCCCATGACTCTATGATGAACTCCAAAAGAGCGGAAACCCTGAGTTATTCACCTCCGTAGGCGCATTACTTACCACCATGCCTGGCTTGCCGCCGATGCTCAAAAATGTTTCTGATGAATCGTTACCGCATCTAACGGCGGGGGTGGGGGGTGGGGGGGGGGGATCCTTGCTTGCAAATGAGAGGGAGACGGGCCAGAGGAATCGCTTGCGGCGGTCCCCGAATGCCAGGCGAGCCTAACGAAGCCGCAATTAGTCCATTTCGAAGACCTGCGTCTTGGAACCCCCCAAGTTTCAGAGAGAACTTCCGCCAAACCCTCCTTGGTAAAAAGTCGTGCAATGCACTGGGACAACAGCTGGACCGGTTGTTAAAATATTGAAATGCTTCCCTACCATATAGTAAATAGCCACTGCTCCGGGCCCCCTGCGTGTCCCCACCTGCCACCCTGCCCACCCTTGGCTGCTCCCCTGGGACTCCCGGAGCACAGGGAGCCCCCAGAAGCCCAGCTCTCAGAGAGACAGCTCTGAACGGTGGGAGCCCACATGTGACTCTCCCCCAGTCACGGCACCCCTCCCCCTTCTCTTCCCGGAGCTGCAGAACAGTGACGCCAGCCGCCTGTCCCTCCCCTCGGGCAACGATGTCCAATGGCAGCAGCCCTTAGCAGATGTGTAGGTCCCGTGCCAACCACAGATTGGAGATGGTTGTGATGAGCTGTCCACGAGAGGAGAGGTAAAGTCACTCACCGGGGACGATTCGGGACCAGATGCCCAGAGAGGGGACGTGAGGCCAAAGCCTGGTCTGTGAAAGCCACCGAACGCCAGGATGGGGCTGGACTGGATTCAGCTGGAGCCAGACCTGAGCAGGAGGCCCAGGAGAGACCATGTCCTGGGCTACGCGTGAGGTCGAGGCCAGCAGGCAAGAGGCAGGCTTCTCTGGGCCCCTGGCTCCCTCTCCCAAGCCTGGACACGCCCAAGAAACGACAGGGCAGCATAGATTCTGGAAGGCAACCCAAAAAACCATGAGAGAGCCCAGGGGAAACCGAAGGCGTCCCTGAAGTGTGTGCTGGGATGGTGGGTGGCCGGAAGCAGAACTGAAAGAAAAAGGAAGAGAGAAGCTTTCGAAATTTGGCTCTTGCAATCGCCCATCTGCCTGGAGCCTTGGGACTATCACTTCCTGCCCTTCCGTGGCACAAATCCGTGGCCATAACCCACGTTGCCAGTGCCGGGGGCGCGGGCAACGATCGGGGGACGCAAGGCAGCTGTCGACACAAAAGAGGCGCTGGACAGACCAGTAGCTCCCAGGCCCCGGGGCCGCTGGGCTAGAAGCCGGCAAGGCTGCCCGTCCCCTGCCGCAGGTGCCTGAGGCTCCAAAGGAAAATCCCCATCCAGGGCTTTTGCTGGGTGACGGGGCCGCAAACTGGAGTGACCAACACTGGTTCTGCCATGCCAGCGGCTCTCCTTAAACTCCCCGGGGCTGCCACTGCCCCCGGGGTCCTGGCCTCCAGGCCCACCGCTCGGCCCAAGACCTCACAAGGCAGAACGACGCGGCCCCTGAGGAGAAGGCCTAGCGCAAAAGAAAGCCCGAGAAGCGGACTGGGCGGAAGGCGCAAGCATGGGAAATCAGCCTGAGGAGGAGGCCCCTGGGGGGCTCAGTCGATTAAGCGTCCGACCCTTGGTTTCCGCTCAGGTCACGATCTCACGGTTTCATGAGTTCGAGCCCCGCATCGGGCCCCGTGCTGACGGCGCAGAGCCTGCTTGGGATTCTCTGTCTCTCTCCCGCTCTGCCCCTCCCCTGCTCACGCTGTCTCTGTCCCTCTCAAAATAAATAAACAAACTTTATTTACTTTCTTATTGTTTTGAGACAGAGGGAAAGCACGAGCTGGGGAGGGGCAGAGAGAGAGAGGGAGACAGGAACCGGAGCGGGCTCCACGCTGACGGCACAGAGCCTGATGCGGGGCTCAAACCCACAAGCCGGGGAGCTCATGACCTGAGCCGAAGTCGGACGCATAGCTGACCGAGCCACCCAGGTGCCCCTCAAAATAAATAAATACACCTAAAAAGAATAAAAATAAAAAAAAATAAAATAAGCGTGAGGTATATATATACTGAAGGAGAAAACGAGCGTGACCTCATGTTTGCGCGTGCCCGGAAGCCAACTCGGTGTCCGTTGGCTGGGGGACTGTCCTCGGGCTGCCGGGCTCCCTTGGCCCCCACACACAGCAAGTTAGAAGTGCGTGCTGATTCGAATTGAGCCCTTAACCAATAATTGGAGCTCCGGACCGGGATGAAACGTGGTGGCCCTCTTGTCCCAGACGGCGGTCAACTCTGAGACGTGACCTACCTGCCCTGGCTCCCAGAGGTCCCTGCGGGACCGAGCTCGAGTACCCTCCATGGGACTTTGTGCGGTAACACACCCTAGCGTGGGCCCCTTCCTTCCTCATCCCAGTTTCCCACGCCCCTATTTGGCTTCCCTGAAAGCGGGTCCCAACAAATCACTTTCAGCCCGGGGTAACCCTTGTCAGTGAACGACATGGCTATCTCTCCCGCTGCCCACGCCACAAACCTTAGAACCCACCTGGACCCGGACCCCATTCTCTCTCTCACTGCCACATCCCATCCTCCGTGTCTCTGGAATCTTCTCTCTCACACAGGCGCGTCCTGCACGGACGACTGAAACAGCTCCTACCGAGGAGGGGCTCCCTGCTGCCTCGGGCTGAAACCTAGTCTTCCACGAACTTGCAGGGCCTCTCCTACCCTCCCCCCTCGCACCCTTCCAGAGTCGGACACCTGACCAAGCAGGGCCGGTGAGACCCTCCTCCAGAATTTTTGGACCCGGGATGGAGAAAAGTGACCGCATCTCTGACTAGGTGGCCACAGCTGTGAGATATAACGCCCCAAAGCGCCAGGCATCATATTCTCTGCGGCACGAAGAAAGTAGCCTTCCCTAGAACTCGAGGCAACAATGTGTCTGAACCGAGTTTTGTCCCTTGCAACAGACGAGGCTTACTTCCTGGACTATTTGTAAGTCAACAGGCTCCCGACCCGATCTTCTTTCCCGCGGAATCAGGGCACCCAGTGCAGCTCCCACATCCGTCTTTGTGCCCCGCAGGCAGGCGGAGGGGGATGGCGGGGCACGGGCACTGTGACTCAGTCCAGTGCCTTTGGGAGTCCAAAGGGGGTCACCTGACAGCTTCAGCGACATTCCTAAGTAACTTTGGGCCTGGCGCAGGGACACGTTGAGTTATGCTCCTGCAGGGCTCTGGCGGACCCTCGCCATAGGCTCAGGGGTGGATCGGCTGTTACAGGGGGCACTCGTTCATTTCCAGAGCCTGATGATGAGGACGCGCCGGAGGGAAACCCGTTTCCACGTGGCTCCGGCCGCCTACGGAGAAATGGGCTCCTATTCCCACAGACCAGCACACTGACATTTGAAGAGCCATGGAACACATCGCCGCTCAAATCAACCCGCAAATGTGTCTGGAAAATGCACACGGCATCTTTTAGAAATGTCAGCTCCTGCTTATAAGCAAGGGTGGGGAATGTTCTGTCACTCCTCGGGGAAGGCACAGCCCGGGAGAAGAGACACCAGCCCTTTTGCCTTTGGACAGCGGGTGTTTCCCAAAAGGGATCCTCAAAGGGCAAAGCAGGTTAGGTGCCAAGGTCTAAATTAGGCGTAATTACTCAGCCTGACAGTTCCATGTGCTTCTTTAGCTTTAAGACCTGCAAAGGCTTCTCTAGAAACCCAGCAGACCTGTGACTCACCCTCTTTGTTTATTTTCCTCTCATTTTTTATACACGTGTGAGGATATTTTCTGTTGATTTGGTGATTACGTATTACCAGATCGGCATGGGACTTCTTTTTATGTAGAAGGCGCAGCACCCCCACCCAGCTCAGTCCCCTGTCTACCTGGTGCTCCCCCCCCCGACACGACTCATTTCTTGTTTCTCTTCCCTTTTCACATAAAAGGTGGCCTACCCTACACATTGCCCTGCACCTGCTTTTTTTCACTCAATCTACCTTCAGAATTTTTTCCAGTCGCACACAGGGGAATTCTTCACCCTTCGTTCAGCTGCAGATTATTCTAGCACGTGGATGCCATAGTTTCTTCAGCCCGGGCCCTACGGACGGCTTCTCTCGCTAAAGAGGCACAGTGCGTGTTCTTGCCCCTTAAATCTGGACTCCCCCGTGTAACTTGCTCAGCCGACTTGACGCAAGCAGAAACTTTAAAACACACTCGAGATTTCCGCTTCCTCTTTTGTTTCCCCGCGGTTGCCGTGAAACACACCCGGGCCGGCCTGAGAGCAAGCTCGGACTAGCCCGCCATATACAGGATGAGACACTGGATGGAGCAGGACCAAGTGGCCCAGCTGAGGCTGTCCTGGACGAGCCGGCCCCTAGCCAAGTGGCCGGCTGACCACAGATATGGGAGTGAACTCAGCCAAGGGGAGCTGAGTCTAACTCAAAGCAGCCAACCAACTGGGGAGCTCTTTGTTGAGCTGTGGTTGTAAGGCCCCCAAATTTGGGATGGTTTGTTATGCAGCGCTAGCTAACTGGTACAATATACAACGTTTGGGCAAGTAAGAGAGATTCCCAGACCTGGAACTGCGGGATCAAAGGGTGTGCGCATTGGACAATTTGATTGATATTGCCGATTTCCCTGTGTAAATGTTGGCCTAATTCATATTCCGCGAGCAACGTCCGAAAGCACTTGCTCGTATCCTGCTTTGCCACCATAGCAGGTTATCAGTTTTTTGAATGTTTATCAATCTGTTAGGTGATACAGAATACCTCCGTGTAGTTGTATTTGCATTTTCCTATTCTGAGTGACAGTGAGCAACCCTTCACGTGCTCAAAAGCCATTCGTACCTTCTTTTCAGTCACCCGTGTGTTCATACCTTTTGCATGTATTTCCTATGGGAAAACTGATATTTTTCTTACTGATTTCTAGGAACTCTTTATATATTGGTGAAATGAGCCTTTCGCCTGTGATCACCCTTCCTTGAAATCATACACTGCAGAAGACAAGCCTAATGGCAAGCAAAGGAGGGAAACAGACAACCGAGATTGAGCAGAAGGTATCTTTCCCTCAAACAATCAGCAACTATGTATCGAGCACTTTCTTGCTTCAAGGCTCTGGCTTGGGCATCCTATCATATTCCAAAAAATATATATGACATGGTACTCCAGGAATGTTCTAGAAATGACTATGGTTAAAACTTCACCTTTTTCTACCCATAGTCTCTGCCTAAGGGGTAGGTTAGGGGACCAGACATATTCCTCGTGGCCCAACCTCCCTGGCCATTGCTGATTGGACGGGACAATCTGCCTGATCTAGGGTTGACCCTATTCTTAACGTGGACTCAACCAGTTAGGTTCTCTTTTGAGACCTTGAACTCGGAGTAAAATCAGCTGGAGATGGCCATTTGGGGCGGTCACCTGGAACCGTGTGGAATCAGACAAACGAGGAAGAGCCAGGGTACAGGGACAGAACACAGCAGTCACTCAGAGACCCGCAGGGCAGGGGAGCCATGGACCCCATCTGAGGGAGAGACAGAACGCAGCCCCATTTCCAGGTCTCCAGGGCTCCGTTCCCGTCTCCGTGGCCCCCAACAGTTTTCCTGTAGCTGGGTTCTGTAAGAGATCTTCGTATCCTGTTACTAAACCTCCTATTTCCTTGGACGAAGTTAAGTAGTGTTCTTATTCTTGGTATTACAGGCATCCTAAGACGAGGAATTTTCCTATCAGCTAGGGGGAAAAAAAAAAAAACAAAGAAAGAAAGAAAGCATTTTCATCTCACATTGCATATTTCTGCTTTAAAGAGTTTTCTGTTTGACATCTTTTCTCATTTTATAGCTCGAGAAAGAAAGGCCGGACAACCCGGGGGCTTGGCCAAGTTCATCCTGACCACGAAGGACGGAGGCCAGCCGTGAGCAGGAGGCATCTACTGTTAGGCAGACTTCCCCCCCACCCCCCACCTTGCTGCCTCCAGGTTGAAGCGTTATATAAACACATGCTAAAACCACGGGGCTAAGGCTCCAAGTGCTGAACAGTGCCCAGGAGAGGGTGATCCGTGCAGGCTGGCATAGCCAAGAATTCTGGCCAGGCCCCAGACAACCTGTTCGGCTCCCTTCCCACTACCCACCCAAGCCCCACCATTTGGGGGTGCTTCCCCTGGTCACCCGTGCTTATTTATGTATATGGTGCCCTTCCTGGGAGGAGAGCTGGCTCACTAATGGAAAATCAGAGCACTGGTTCCCTAAAGACATATGCCTGGACTGCAGGGGCCCCTATGGAGGACAGGCCACCTCTGCAGGGACGCATGTGGTCATGCATTGCACACAAGGATAGTTCTTCCCACCTACCCATTGTGCCTGACTATATTTCACATTATAAGTGGGGAAAGTGGGGAAAGACTGGATGACTCAGTCGGTTGAGCGTCCAGCTTCAACTCAGGTCGTGATCTCGTCCGGCATCGGGCTCGCTGCGGCCAGCATGGAGCCCCCTCAGGGTCCTCTGTCCCCCTCTTTCTGCCCGTCTCCTGCTCTCTCTCAAAAATAAATAAACATTTTTTTAAAATGTAAGAAGTGGGCCAAGTGGCTGCTTACCGCCGTCTCTCATCGGCAGAGGGGCCCGGAGGGCTCAAGTTCCCCTCCCAGGTAGGATCCTGACCTTCAGGTAGGGTGGGCTAGGCTAGGGGGTGGGGGGGGGCCACGGGGAGGCTGGAACAGCCTCCTACAGGTAGGACTCCCCCCTTCATCCCCCGAAGAACTTGCAGACCTCCCTTGTGGGGACAGATAGGTCCCCCGAAAGAAATTCACTTTGTCCCTGTGTCCACAGCCACATCAAGGAAAAGAACTAGCTCGTCCAATCTTTCCTAGGCACCCACAATGTAAAAGTCATCCTGCAGGGCATCGGCACCAGTTCTGCAGGCTTCTGGGTGCATTCTCTAAGGGAGGGAGGGGACAGGGCTGGGGCCCAGGGGAGCGGGAGCAGGAAATTACCCTCCTGCCAAGTAGGACGGAAATTGAATTTCCTCCCCTCCCCCTTCTTCTGCCTCCCGCGCCGCCCCTCCCTGACGACTCACTTTTTATCTCTCTCCAATTACAGTTTTAAGCATTTAGGGTGTTGCTGTTTTAGTTTTAAAATTTGTTAGGCTCAATTTATGCCACTTAGTAAAACCTCTTTTCCAAATGAAGCCAAATTAGAACTAAAACACTGTGAGCAATAAAATGTGGGCATTTCATTTGGGTTGGGTTGGCTTTTTTGATTGTTTGTGTAAACGAAGCCAAGAGGAGAATTCAGGAGCCTGGGTGAGGGGAGCGGGTCCCTCGGGTCCCCCAGGGATGTGTGTGTGTGTGTGTGTGTGTGTGTGTGTGTAGCTGGCTGGGGCCAGCCTGCCCCTCGCCCTCAGCTCTGCCAGAGCGGGTTCTTGCGAAGCAGAAGCCTCTGAACGGGTCCCTCTATCCCTTGGCAAGGCCCTCCCCATCCCGACCACTCAGGGGACAGTAGGAGTCACTTCCTGCCAGCCAGCTGCACCCTGGCAGGCCCCGGCGGCTGCGACCCACTACCACTGCATGGTGTCCAATAAATAGAAGGCGAATTGAATTGAACTGGCTGTAACCAAGGGACAGCACAGCCTGGAAACATCTCCTCCCACTCCCTCGCCATGCAATGCCTGAAAATATGCCCCTTAATTTCAATGACAGGTCCAGCAGGGTCAAGGTGGGGCCCTGAGGAGATGGAGGGGAGCGAGGGGGGAGGGGCAGAGAAGAAGTTGGAGGAGGAGGAGGAGGAGGAGGAGGAGGAGGAGGAAGAGACCCTGAGCTACTGATTAGGTGTCTGGTGTTAGGGGAGGTGGTTGCCAAGCAGGTCAGAGAAGTTCCTGGCCAAGGATCCGAGCCACAAGCTAGGCCTCCCTGGGGCCCTCGGGAGGTGACATCTGGGCTTCCCAGGCTGGCCCCATCCATGCCAGCAGGAGAAGGCAGCGAACACTATGAGAGTTGAGAGCCCAAGCGGGGACACTAAGGCAGCAACGACGGCCACAATGATGAGACAGTGACTAAGGGCCGGCATGTGGCTTGCCAAGCGATTTGGCTTGTCCCCACGCCAACAATAAAGGCCCGGTGTCTGGCAGGAGATGGGGTTTTTGCGTGCGGAGGGACACCTCCTGAATGACCCTGGCAGGGAGCCACAATCATCAGGAATGAGCTCGGGAGGAGAGCAGACCTGAGGGGGCACAGGAGTCCCTTACAGGAGCAGAGAGGCTGGATTCAGGGTTGAGGGTGTCTGGGTAGGGAGGGCAGAGCGCAGGATGAAATGAACAGAATAAAATTCACGCTGAGGGCCGGGCCTGCGGGGGTGGGTCACCCCTAATGAAGAAGTCTATCACGTTGGGGATAATCTCTCAACGTGAGTGGCAACAAAGCACAGTCGGCGGAGGAACCTTCTGGAACACTGTAAAGAAAACTGGACAGAACCCCCAGAGACTACAATAAAATGGCATCCGGAGTCCTGCTGGTCCCGGGGATGGAATGAGTGACCCGAAGGTACAGGCGAACCCTCTGTGGCAGGCAGGGCTCCCTGAGGACAGACCCTGAGATGGAGTTTACGGGGCAGGATGTGAGGGAGAGATCAATCAATCTCTCAAAGGAAGGAGGGGAAGCAGGACAGGGCCGAGCGGGGAGTGTGGTTGCAATGCAGGCCTGGTAGAGTTTCAACTAACCCGAAGGAGTAGGAATCCCCCACCAGCCACAGGCGGCCTGGAAAGTGCGGCCTTGGGTAAGGTGCTCTGGGCAGGCGAGGTCGACCCCGAAGGGGGGATCTGGCTGGCGCTGGCCCATGTAGGCCACATCCTCTCCCCTCCCCTTAATTTCTCAGCTCCCGGGCACATCAGGACACGTAAATCTCCTTCTCGTCCTCTGGGCCCGGTTGCCCCCTTGCTGGTCCTCCAGAGGCCAATGCGTGTCTGGAAGTCAGTGTGACAGTAGCCTAGCTCGGTGTTTCTGATTTGCTCACTTCTCCCGGGGCCGACGGATGAGACTTCTGGTCTTATGCCTCCGCCGTGGTTTCCTGCTTCGTTCAGGCCCTGCATCCTCGTAACCAGCAGCCGTGACAGCTTGCGACGGCAGGGGGCCTGATGCTTACGGGCTCGTTTGGGCTTTAGCGTCGGTTCTCCGGGGCCGGTCATCAGGGTCCATTGTGCCGCCCGCCAGGGCCCTGGCCAGCGCGGGAGGAGCCTCGGATGAGGTCAACCTTCGTTAACTAGGACAAACCAATCAAGACCACAAGACTTCCACTGCTTGGTTCATCAGCTGTAGCAAACGCGGTCCTCGCCGGCCTCCAGCCCCGTCCCCCTCCTGCCATGGCTTGCCAGTAACCAGCTGTCCCTCGGCCGTGTGGCTTCACCTCCAAAGAACCCGGGGCCCCGGCTCCCCTTTCCGGCCTACTTACTGGGGGGACCGACACGATCTCCGGATACCCGCCGGCCTCCTGATTTGCCTGGGGCTGCTCGGAGGCGCGATGTCTCTCTCTGGGCTCGTGTTAAGGGCCCTGCAGAGGAACACAATAGGTCTGCGGACACGTGCTGACAGAGCCGAACATTCTGGACAAAGCCCGGCCCTGATCCCCCTTCCTGACTTCGGTCCTAACCTGCCTGGTTTCGCAGATCCTGAAGCCCAGCCAGGGCGACAGAAGTCACGGCAGACGATGAGCGGCGAAGCCACGGGCAGCTCCCGACTTCCTTGGTAGCGGGAAAGAAAGGCCTGGGGGGAATGTCCGCTCCAATACGAACTGGGGGAACAAAACGGGAGGGTGTGGCGCACACAAGCGCCTGTGAGCACAGAAACGGGACCAGCTGACTCCCACGGTCCCATGCTCCCCCCCCCTCCCCCAGGAGGGTGGTCTCGACTTGAGCTTCTGGGGGTGGGATCCTGGAGGAGGCCTCCTACAGACCCACTTAACCCCCATTACATTCATTCCCTAATATACTTTTCACCTTCAGCAAATAGTGCAAATTTGAATTTTTACTCACTGATCAAATATTTACCCTGTGAGCTGCCAGTCTGCTGAGCTTGACTTCTATAATTCTCCACATTTTTTTTTTAATTCTCCACATTTGTATTAGACGAATTAGCATTTTATTGTCGGCCCACTGGTTTAGAGCTCAAAGGGGAGATGGCAACCCGCGTCAGTGACAGATCTCCCAAACAACTCATCAGGTATTTTAAAACGTTGTTTTCAAAGATACAGACGCTAATTGCTTCTAGACAACAACTTTCTGTGCGTCTCATCGGCACGACATACATCTTCCAAATCTGTTAGCTGGGAGAGGGGATTCAAGGTTCAGCTTGTTTGTTTGTTTTTAATTTCCTTTTTTTAAGGTGATCTCTGCCCAACGTGGGGCTCGCACTCACGACCCCGAGACCAAGAGTCGCACGCTCCACGAACTGAGCCAGCCCGGTGCCCCTCATCTCATTGTTCATTTGCCATACAAACTTCAGCAGATCAGGTCATCTCTCCGAGCCTCAGTTTCCCCATCAGAAAGCTTTTGCAAAAGTCAAAAGAAACATTTGTGGTGACCACACCGTAAAATGTAAGGCACTAAATGAACGGTCGTATCAGCTGAGACTCTGGAGCTGTTGTAAAGCATAGCCCCCAAATCCTCTGATACTCTTCGCATCAAGAATCGGGGTCTAGGGGCGCCTGGGTGGCGCAGTCAGTTAAGCTTCTGACTCTTGATTTTGGCTTAGGTCATGATCTCACCGTTCGTGAGTCTGAGCCCTGAGTCAAGCTCCGAGCTGACATCGTGGAGAACACTTAGGATTCTCTCTCTGCCTCCCTCTCTGCCCCTCCCTCTCTCTCTCTCTCTCTCTCTCTCTCTCTCTCAAAAGTAAAGAAAGAAACATTAAAAAAAAAAAGAATCAGGGTCTGTAAAAAAACAGTTGGAGTCTATGTCCCTTCCCATTAAACCCGAGTAACCTTGTGACCACTTTAACTGAGAGGGTATGGCATGCGTGACACTTTGTGACTTATGGGATACTAACCGTAGAGGAAGCCGATCACCACATAGGAAGCCCAACCACAAGACTGTCCTGCCGGGGACGGTGCACAGATGTTCTGGACGACGGCTCATGCCCTGAGAGGCACCTGACATGTGAGAGAAGCATCTAGACCCGGCTCATCCATCAATGGATGCTGAGAAGAAAAGAATTGCCCGGCAGAGCCCAGCCTAAATTCTGACCCACAGATCTGTGAATGTAGTCAAATGCTTGTTACTCTACAACACTTAAGTCTGGGGTCATTTGTTACACAGCAGTAGTAAGTGGAACAAAAACTTAATTTGTTAAGTTCTCCCAAGCGATCAAATGCCCCTCGTGTCTCGCTTTGTTTCCTGATCCCTATTTGACTCTAAGAGACAGGGGGTGTTGGGGTGCCGGGGTGGCTCTGTCGGTTGAGCGTCTGACTTCGGCTCAGGTCATGACCTCACGGTTTGTGAGTTCGAGCTCCGCATCGGGCTCTGTGCTGACAGCTCAGGGCCTGGAGCCTGCTTCGGATTCTGTGTCCCTCTCTCTCTGCCCTCCGCTGCTTGCGCTCTGTCTTTCTCTCTCAAAAATAAATAAACATTTAAAAAAAATTTTTTTTAATAAGAGACAGGGCAAGGGGGGATTTCCTATGACCCTCCTTTGTGGATATGGAAGCATGACATACCCAAGCGTCCATGGAACAATGGAAGGTCTGACCCTGGAGCCCTGCTGCCCAGAGCCTGGCTTCCCCCACAGGACGGAGCTGCCGGGACCTTAAAGGGAAAGGCTACCCCCATGGGTTCTGACCTCATGGAAAAGAATTCCTAGAAAACTCTAAATTACCAAGCAATAAAGTAAATGGGTGCCACCAAAAACCACAAACAGCCCATCATCTACAATTAATTTTTTTCTTCCTTGATTTGGGAATGCCGGGGGTTTTGTCACTGGCGCGGGCCAGCCTTCCCACTTAAGCGTGGGCTTCTCCTAGAACGCAAAAAAAAATAAATAAAAAATAAAAAAGTGAGAGAGAGGGACAGACAGAGAGAGGAAAAAGTAAAACAGGCTGGTCTTCCCGGAACCGACACGGTTTTGAAGGAGCTTGGTGTGGCCCAGAAGGGCGTGATGAGCGTGCCGTCGGTGGCCTGCCAGGGATCTTAAAAATACCTCGCTTCAGAGGATCCGGAAAGTGAGCAACCCCGCACCTGGAAAACAGGTTGCTGGCTGCACAGAGGTTTCCAAGTCTGGATCCCGTTTACACTTGCCGAAGCGCGGGCTTCTAATTCCAGCCGCTCATGAAAAGGCACGTAGGGCCTCCGTGACGTCAAATCGCTCTTTCAACTGAGCATAATTTCTTTCAATGATGGGCTTGGAGGGGTTTCAGCCACGGTGGGGTGGTTTTTTTTTTGGTTTTTTTTGTTTTTTTTTTTTAATGAATCATAAACATGCAGATCAGATTTAGTGTTATGACTGTGGCGCGCAGAGCGTCACTGTTAATTCTTGCTAAGCGCTGACAGCAGGATCAACCCCCAAACAGCACAGGCAAATACACCATCCCAGCCCCGGGGGCTTAGAGACCGCATAATTACAGACGGCGCACGTTAGTCATTATCATCACCGGAACGTTTCAGGCCAGGCACAGCACCCTCAATCCAGAGAGCCCCCTGGTGCGCCTGCCAGCTTGGGTTCCAGCTGGGGGGGGGGGGGGGGAGCCCACCCCCCCCCAACACGAGACCAGAGCGCGAATAGAGGTCCCCCAAAGCCAGGCCGCGCGGGCAGAGCCCGAGTGCCGGCTCCCCCGTCCTGAAGGATGCGGTCCGTGGCAGTGGAAGCTTGCTCTGAAATGCTGCTGAGTCGGAGCTGGAAGGGAAGGGGTGCAGGGCTGTGCAGAATGCATGCCAGATTTTGCTAAATGCCGAACAGCTGAACAAGTCCCCAGGGCTGAGGAAAGAGCGTTCTCCTTCCCTGCGAGCCACTCACTCGCTCCGTGTCTCTCATCAAAGGCCGGGGGCGGGCGGGCGGAGTGTGTGTGGGGGGGGGGGGGGTTGAGGGGGGAGGGTGGGAAGAGCTGTGTGGCGTGGCTGGAAGTCAAGAGCGCTCGGCCGGGGTGCCCTGTCACCGTGTGTGTCCCGGGATGGCCCAGGGCGGGCAGCGGGAGTCACCGCCACTCGGCTGGTTTCACAGCGCTCAATAAGGCCTTCATAAAGCCTGCATCTGGATTTCCCACCCCATCTTCCCTCCAAAAGGTTGAAAGGGAAAACCAGACTCCTGGGGTCGGCTGAACTCTGCCGGGCTCTCCTTCCAGGCTCTCTTTCTTTCCTTCCTTCCAACAAATATGCATTGAGTGCCTATTAAATGCCAGGCAGAGCACTGGATGTCCAAGAAATGAACTTCCTTCCCTGTAAAGCAGCGGTTCTCAGGGCGCCTGGGTGGCTCAGTCAGTTAAGCACCCAACTCTTGATTTCGATTCAGGTCCTGAGCTCACGGTTCGTGGGTTCGCGCCCCACATGGGGCTCTGGGCTGTCGTCGCGGAGCCTCCTTGGTATTCTCTCTCTCCCTCTCTCTCTGTCCCTCCCCCACTCGCTCTCTGTCTCTCTCTGTCTCTCTCAAAGTAAATAAAAATAAGCTATAAACAAAATCTGCCAGCAGACTTTAAAAAAATAAACAGACAATCACCCTGAGAAAAAAAAAATGCGCAGCAACGGAAGCCCAAGCTCATCCCCAGGCCTAAGGGAGGAGGGAGCTCTCGGGTTAGCCCTGTCGCCCCCATGGAGCCACCAGTGTGGGCTCCGCCAGCCCGAGGGTCCCCTTCTCCTTTGTCAGGAACAGAGAGTGGGACCACCCGGCTTCCTACCTTTCGACCCTCCCCCGCCCCCAAGCCAGGAAACAGTGCTCCCAAATCAATTGTTTTCAAACTAAAGGACGCTCTGATGGGCATGCTTCTTGCATTTTGCATTCAAAGGAATGCCACACGCTTCCGATGTCAAGTGAAATATACCGAGTTTTCTTGGGCAGCCAGCAGAAATTTTTTCTGGCTTTAAGATGTAGGGAAAACACGAACCCGTCCCTTAAGGAGCAGCAGGGAAGAATGGGTTGTTTTAAGGACGTGAACACGCAGGCTAAGCTCACCCCCTGTAAACGTGAAGCTTTAAAAACAAAAGTGCACCTGTTTTTAAGTAAACCATCTCGAATTTTCCTGTTTGCTTTGAGGACACTGACACAGCTCACAACATGGACAACTGTGTCGTGCTGACAGACGAGGCAGCCATGAGCATCAGTTTGCGCCTTCACTCGATGGCCTCCACCCTGCCATCCCCCTTGAGCTCTTGTCTCTGGTTTGTTCCTGTCGCCTCTTTTGCTCAGATGTGGACAATAACCCCTTCCTGCTGCTTCCCATATCCCAGAAGCCTCTCGGTCTCTGTCCCCACAGGCCCTTGCTACCTTTCCCTCCAGCTTCTCCCTCTCCGCTCGCATGGCTGACCCTGGCTAATGGCACCCACGGACACCCAGCCATCAAAGTCGAAACAAAAACAACAACGAAAGCAGGGGTTGGGAGGAATTTCAGAGCCATCTGGGTTGTTAAAATAGTTTGTGACGTAAGAGTAAATAGGCTCCCATAGAAAAAGGATCTTCCCTGGTCTGCCATCAATGGACTTTATTTTTTTTTTTTATTCTTTAAATTTTTTTTAACATTTATTTATTTTTGAGACAGAGAGAGACAGAGCATGAACGGGGGAGGGGCAGAGAGAGAGGGAGACACAGAATCGGAAGCAGGCTCCAGGCTCCGAGCCATCAGCCCAGAGCCTGACGCGGGGCTCGAACTCACGGACCGCGAGATTGTGACCTGAGCTGAAGTCGGACACTCAACCGACTGAGCCACCCAGGCGCCCCTGGACTTTATTTTTTAAGTTTATTTATTTATTTTATGTCTTAACATTTTTTTAATGTTTATTTATTTATTTGTTTCTTTGGGAGAGAGAGAGACAGAGGGCGAGCGGGGGAGGGGCAGAGAGAGAGAGGGAGACATAGACTCTGAAGCAGGCTCCAGGCTCTGAGTTGTCAGCACGGAGCCGGACAGGGGGCTTGAACTCACGAACTGTGAGATCGTGACCTGAGCCGAAGTCAGACGCTTAACTGACTGAGCCACCCAGGCGCTCCCATCAATGGACTTTAGAGCAAAGAATTCCTAAAATATTTTGGCTCTTCCAGATTGTTCCAGATACTTGAGGTTGCTAAGTCGAGTAACTTCTAGATAAGCAAGGTGTCATGGTTCGTTGTTTGTTTCCTTTTGTTTAGGGCATCGATTTTCCATTACTCCAGAAACGGGCTGCAGTTCAGAGGGCAGTGAAACTCTCAGGGGGCAGAGGAGGGCACCGGGGAAGACCGCATTTGGTGACCGACTCAGAAACAAAATTTGGTCAGTGTACCTGTAGCAGACCCAGGACAGCCAGGACAAACTCAAAAAGTCGATGCGTAAGTCAGGTGCCAACACAGCCATTGGCAGTGGGGCGTATTCCTTTCCGCACGGGCAGGAAAGCCCAGGTTCACCTTGAGCTATCCTTTCTGAGGTTCCTGGGAATCAGAGTCAGAATATTGCACGTGTGTCACGGAAAGGAGAACCAGAAGTCACGGTCAGTGTCTCCGCCCGGGCAGCACCAGGCAATTCGTGCTGACGATCGCCTGAGACCTCTTGACTCCGTGCTGACTGCTCCCTGCCTTTTACACAATCTACGGAACGGGTCACAATACGACAGTTAGATGAGACCTTCCCTTGACGTCCCCAAGACAACAGCCCTACAACAGTCGTGGGAGGGCCAGGCGGTCTGAGCTGTCCCCAGGCCTACCCCTCGGTGAGTATGAAGGGAAAGGGGTTTGGGCGAGTGAGCGGGCCGACCGGCCTGCTTGGAAAATAAGCCTTTCCCTCCCTCTGGCCTTCCCCCCCCCCACCCTTCCAGGAGCCCCGTGGCTAATCATCAAGCCAATTTAAGATTCTGGATCCTCGGAGCAAGCCTGCAAGGAAATGGGAACAGAGAGGGTGTGCTGGCCTCCCCTGGACACCCGCCCGGCGTCTCCGGATCTACTCCCACAGCTCACGGTTGCCCTGGCCCATCGCTCTCCAGGGGAGCCCTCCTTGACCTTGTGGGAGCCCCTCACCCCGGGGCGGGGACCAGCCTGGCAGAACAGCTCCCCCACAGCCTCCTCGCCAACCCCCCGGGCGGCTTTTCCAAGCTGTCTCTTTGGCTAACACAGGAGCTTTGGAACGAGACAGGGAGAGAAAGACAGGAGCGGTGGGGGTGGGGACCCTTCTCCGAGCTTATTAAAAATCTTTTGTGTGCCATAGAATGAGTCCAGTCTTGTCGGCCCTGCTTCCCCAGCGCTTAACTTTTTCAGTTAGTCCGTGAAACCAAAGACCCTCCTTGGCCCTCGACTGTGTCTGCGTTTCCTTTATGTGGCCATCATAATTAGGCAGTGGCCCGACCCCATGGCCCAAGGTGCCTGCTTCGGCTCTGCACCGCCCTGTCGTGTCTCCGGGGACCCACGCGCCGTGCCAGCCCGGAAGGACGGTCTTGAAGGAAAGCCCGTTGTCAAACAAATCCTCGTGCTGGAGACACAAAGCCGCGGGCCCCTCGGGGTGCTGCTGACACCCGGGCCGGCAGCATCAGAGAGTCGCGTTCCTGTGTGGCGCTGAGGCCCCAGGTTGGGCGACAGAAAGCTGGCGGACACCTTATCTAAAGAAAGGGACAGGGCGCAGAGTGCAACGTTATCACGGGCACACAACGGGCTCGGCGAGGGGACGGGCTGGGTGGACGCTCCGTGGGTGGTTTCGTGTTGCGATCCCCCCCCCCACCCCGGCGGCTGTTTTCTTTTTTATCTCTTCAGCCTGGCAGCAATACCCACACGGCCCTTTCCAGTCCAAACGGCTCCCGTGAACTTTTACAACCCGTCGCTAAAACACCAGGCCCGTCTCTGCCAGCACCGGGTTATTTATTCGCCCTGCCGGTCTGGCCTCACATTTTTCACGTGTGTGTTACCCACCCCCCGCCCCCACCACGTTGCTGCGACTCCCCCCTCCGGCCCCTTAAAACTCCAGCAAACGCCCAGGCCAATTTAGAGCTGGGAGGAGTTCGGCATTTCATGTTTTCAGGATCCTGCGCTGGGTTGGGGGAGCGGGGGGGGGGGGCGGTCGGGGAATGTCCTTTTCATCCCCGTTCAGCTTTGACCTCAAGGAAGAGGAAGACTTCTCCTTTGTGAAAATTACTCTCTTTCACTGGAAACTGTTGTTACTAATAACGACCTCACCGGGCGCGCCGTCAAAGGGTCTGCTGTATCCCCCCTGCCAGCAGGGGTCGGGAGCACACGTTGCAGAGGGGACCCGGTTGGCCCAGGTCAGCGGGTGAAGGCCACAGCCTCAGCCACTCCCGCAGCCCCATCCGTGTTCTGGAACCCTGGTCATGTTCTGCAACTGGACCTTTCATTCTTTCTTAATCCTTTACCCAAACAGTGTGTGTGCTCGTATGTGTGTGTGTGTGTGTGTGTGTGTGTGTGTGTGTGTGTGTGTTGGGGGAGGGGGGGCGCTGGGTGTCTTTGAAATCATCCAAAAAATAAAAAAAAAAAAACCAATAATAAAAAGGGCTTTCATGCTTGAGCCTGACCCAGTGCAATGCAGAATATATTATTTCTCTCGGAGCGTGGATAGCAGATCTGCACGTGAAACACAGATCAAACACGGCCCACAGAAACAATGGTAGGAAGCATAACCAGAGTGAATCGATTCCTTGATCCTGCTGTACCAAAAAATTGAAAAGGAACACTCCTGGGGTTTTTAACCCAGATACGACTTCAGCTGCAGCCACATTGCCCATGTTCCGGGATCTCTTGTTCTGACTCCCTTTTTCCGCAGGCCCATCTGGCTTCTCAACAAAATTAAATAGCTCCACGTCCCTTCGCCCTCAGCACACACACAGGTGTGCACACGCACGCGCAGGTTGGTTTCATCTTTCCCCCAGAACTCAATACTAAACAGGACAGATTGTGCCATTTCCCTCAAGAGGACAAGAGCAGGAAAAGGCAGCAAAGGCCCTGTCAGGGCATCGGGAGAAATTCCTAAAGCAAAGAAGGTTCTAATCCCCAGCCCGAGGCCCATCTTGTCTCTCCATCCCCAAGCGGCCCCTTCGCTCTCAAAGATCTGTTTAAATATGTCGGCGGTCTTGCTCAAGTTGGCTGGGTTTTATATCGGCATTGACCCTGGGCTGACGCCGGCCCGAAGATCCGGATTGCCCGGCTGGCTGAGTGCTGGCGGGTGGGGCTGGCAACACGCCCCCAGCCTTCCGATGGGCCACCAAGGCCACCCTGTCGGCTTGGCCAGCTACAGCCCGTGTCCTCTCCTACTTTTGCTCTAATCCCGAGGATGGCCTTCATTTAAACACCACAGCCCAGCCTGGTCCCCAAGTCCCAGATCCACTTGCTGGAGACGAGATGGGAAGGCCACGGGCCAGCGCCCCAAAAAAGGCCTCAGGAAGGCAGGCCTGGCTCAGGCAGGTTGTGGCTGAGACGGAGCAGAGATCACAAGTCTGAGTCTCTAAGGCCTGAGTTCAAATCCCAGCTCTCTCACTGGCTGTGACCTTGGGCTCCTGCGTAACTTCCCCTATCCTGCTGTACACATCAGTGAAATGGAAGAGGAGGGGCCGCTGGGAGGCTCAGTCGGTTGAACATCCGACTTTGGCTCAGGTCCTGATCTCGAGGTTCGAGGCTTCGAGCTCCACGATGACACTGTGGAACCTGCTTGGGATTCTCTCTCTCTCCCCGCTCTCCGCCCCTTCCTCCCTCCCTCTCTCTCTCTCTCTCTCTCAAAGATAAATAAACTTTAAAAACAAAACAAAGTTTTTTTAAAAACTTTAATGATGAAGCAGGCTGAGATTTGAAGGCTCTGGGAACCTACCGGTTTTACCTAGGCCAACGAGAGGCTTCTAAGAGGCGGTGCTAAGCCCCCAGTGGGGGGGGGGGGGAGCGGGGGGTGGGAACAGGGCAAGGCCCCTGAGGGCTGGAGGACAGGGGGGCCACTCTCCCACCCGCTTCCCTGACCTGGTGTTTGAGTTTGGACAAACGCTACAGAGGCCAGGGGCGCTGGGGGAACGCCCCTCCCCTAGTTGTCTCTCTCTTCCCAGGGGACAGAGGAGGGAAGCTGGGGTGGGGGGGGGGATGGGATGTCCCTCAGGGACTCACCTGGGAGCCCTGTCAGGTGACATGGAAATACGAACAAGGCCAGCCCCTCCCGGAGATGCTGTGGGATTAGAGAGTGCACATCTCTACAGAAATGCCCTCGGGACCTGGTTACCAGGCCCCACTCTCCCCCCACCCCACCCCCGGGGCTCCTCAGGAAGCTTGCCAGGGGCAGGCCGCGTGGAGCCTCCCAGGGAGGCCCTGCTCAGTCTCTCACCCATGTGGGCCCAGACCATGTCCCCGGCTCTGCCCGGAGAACCTGGGACAGCCAGGGGCTTGAGGCTTGGGTTATGCTGGCACAAACTCCCTCGCTCTCCAGCGCTCGCACTCTCTCTCTCTCTCCCTCTCTCCCCCTCTGTCTCCCCCAGCCACCACTTTGCTCTTTCCTGCCCGATCCCACCTATCCCCTCTCTGGCCCCCCGCCTCCTCTCTCACTGGCTCATGCATCTTGCTCCTTTTCTTTCTAGATCTCACTTTCTGACTCTCTCACACTCTCCGCCGCAACCGACACCGGGAGCTCCCCTTCCGGATCAGGCGGAGGCCAGACTCCCCCTGAAACCACATCCTCGCCTACCCCACTCCTCTGCTACTCCTGCTTCCTGACACCCTCACTGGTCTCTCCTGAGAGCACACTCTCAAATGCACGTGATTCCCCGAGCTACCAGAGAGTTCTTATCTAAGACACCATGTTAGGTCCTAAGGAAGTGAAACCAAGAAAGACGTGCCCCCCTGCCCTCCAGGGGCTTCTGGCCGGGTGGGAGAAGCAGCGCGATGGAGAATCCGGAACCATCCCCGGTATTCCATCTTTTTTAAGTTTATTTATTTTTAAACAGAGTGGGGAGGGGCAGCGAGCAGGAGAGAGAGAATCCCAAGCAGGCCCTTCACTGCCAGCGCAGAGCCCGATGCAGGGGCTCGATCTCACGAACCCAGAGATCGTGACCTGAGCCGAAATCAGGAGTTGGACACGTAACCGACTGAGCCCCCCCGGGCGCCCCTCTCCGAGGCCACAGTGGAGGGTTATTCAGCCCACCACGGAGCCCAGGGAGCAGGTGATCTGTTGAGTGTTGGAGTGGGGGTTATCAGGGAAGACTTCACAGAGGAGGTGGCCCAGGTGAATGAGGACGCAGGGGAGAGAAGGAAGATGAAAAGGGAGCCACAGGGAAAAATGGGGCCCCAGTCTAGCCCACCGGGGACCCGGCAGCTGCCGCATGTGGCCAGAACACGGGGCGACTGGGGTAGGTGGCACAGGATGGGGCTGGAGAAGTTGCCGGGCCTCATCACAGCCAGCTCCTGGGAGCTCAGCTAAGGAGCTCACGCTTTCCCCTGAGGGCAGTAAGGAGCCAGCGAACGTTTTAGAGAGACCCAGGTTTGGCGTTGACAGCTTACCTGGGCTGCAGAGTGGAAAGGAAGATTTGATCAAGGCAGCTGGAGGCAGGGGTTTCGACAAGATGACCTCTTGGGTTCCTTTCAACCTGGAAGTTCTAGAAGTCTCCGGGGAAGACAAGGAGATCTGGAGGGCTATGGGACGTGGGCACGAAAGAAGGACAAGAGCTTGCCAGTCAACTTCCCCTTGATGGCAACTGTCAGGAAATACGGCAAACAGAGTTAGCGGCAGGCACAGGGCCTGCCTGCGTGCTGGGCTCAGCCGCACCCTACCAGCCCTGACCCAGAGCCATTCCCATTTGGGCCCATCACATAGCCAGCCCCTGAGGCGCCCGGGGCGGGCAGACAGGGCAAGAGGACGGGGCAGGACAGTAAAGACAGCAGGGTGACGACGGACTGAAGAGAAGCCACGGAAGGCCCTGGGACAGAGCTAGGTGGGCAAAGGACCCGGTATGCTTGGGCCCTTCCCCAGCCCTGCCCATGGCCACCACCGGCATTCTGAGAGGCCCCGGGCAGGGCTCAGGAGGGAGGCTCGGTTTCTGCAAGTCTGAGGATGAGCGGAGCCCAAGAGCAGACAGCAAGTGGCCAGGGGTGGGGAGGGGCCACCGAGAGGGGACACCGCCTCGTTAGACTGCAACGCACTTCAGCAAGCCTCCCTCCGGCGCCCCGGCCACCCTTGCCAAGGGCCCTGTGCAGAGCCGCGGGGAATAGGGCAAGACAAGGAGCCCAGAACCAGGAGTCCCAGGAAGACAAGAGGACGCTCGTCGGGGTTCTGGAAAGCGGTGGGGGCCTGAGGCCCGGGGCAGGCCCAGGCCGCCCGCAGAGGTGGGGCAAGGAGGTCTGGCTCCCCAGGATGGGCACCGAGCCCCTCGGCACCCGGCCCGCTCTCCTTTCTGTCTCCCTCCTCCCTGGCTTTCTAAGACCCTGTGGCCGAAGGAGCCGGCTTTAATTCCTATCTGTATCATGCTGCAGACATGGAGAAGGCCTCCCAAATGGGGCAGAGGGGAGCACGTTGGTCTCTACACCCTCCAGGGGTTTCCCGTCTAACAGG
The DNA here is from genome assembly GCF_024362965.1 of Panthera pardus. Classification (NCBI taxonomy): domain Eukaryota; kingdom Metazoa; phylum Chordata; class Mammalia; order Carnivora; family Felidae; genus Panthera; species Panthera pardus. The sequence goes on along the minus strand of NW_026526843.1, from coordinate 90,251,959 downwards.
CAGATAGGGCTCGTCACGACCACCCACGGTGCCACCAGCGAGGAAGGATAAACGGCATCTATACTTAGTACCTGGGCAGAAGCGCTGTGGGGGAAATCACGGCTCAGTACTTAGCACCCCCAGGCCCTGCTCTGACCTAAGCTCATTCATTCCCTTCCGACCCCAGCTCGGAGGCAGGTGCTGGTGCGCGCTCCCGTCTTCCAGGTGAGGCGGCTGAGGCACAGAGACGCTCAGCAACTTGCCCAAGGTCACCAGGGTAGAGTGGGACTTGTCCCCAGTGGCCTGGCTCCAGACAAAGGGAACAATGGCATCTCTTTGGTCTTCCCAGCAGCGTGGGTGCGTGGTGGGGAGCGCGGAGCCGTGAGTCAAATAGACCTGTCTCACTCCGAGTGGCCTTGGGCACCTGAAACCAGTTTCCTCACCATTGAAATGGGGATAGCAACAGTCAGCCCCTTCCTGAGGGGCTGCTGGGGGGAGTAAATGAGCGGAGGGGTGTGGGGCCCTTGGCACAGGCTGGCACCTGGGGAACGCTGGATTTATGCAGGGGCCTTAAAAGACCTCAAGGCCCTTTCATGTTAATGCATTCACCTTGACGTTGACTGACGGAAGCCAGGTGAGCGCTGTGGGGGCCTAGCACCAGGGCCCTTGCTGGGATGAGGGTTTTAGGACCGGCTCTTGCTCGCCTCTTCCCGGTAGAATAGCCAGGTGCCCAGAGTGGCTGCCCGAAAGCCACCTACGCCGGCTCTGTGTCACCCTCTCGGACTCCGGAGCTGTCACACGAGGGCACCGATCACCCCCTACATCTGGGGGGAGGCCCAGACTCGGCAACCCCCACCATTCAAGGACTAGGGGCCCCAAGTCAGCCGCCATCCAGATGACAGACCAGAATCTGAAGGACGAGGCTCCGGGGGCGGGGGGAGGGAGGAGTGCCCCCCCTCCGGCTTTCCCCCCCCCTCCCGCAAGGAGCTACCAGCCTGCCTGGGATTAGCTCCCCTCAGGAAAGCTGCCCTCAGGCCACCACCCCCTTGCACGAGGATTTGCAGATGGCTCCCTGATGCGATCTAAGGCCCTCCCTGGCTGGCATCCACAGCCTCAGATGCAATTAGGGGAAAATAATGCGTAAATGAGAGCTGCGGTGGGGCGCCGGGGTGGGAGGGGGGAGGGAAGCGCCAAACATGCCGTCCTGGGCCTCAGCCCTGCACCGCCACCCACCTCTGCGACCAGGCAGCTCGGAGACCTTGCTCCTCTGTGACCCAGCGGCTCGGTGACCGGGCCCTAGACCACCGTCCCCACCCCGTTTTGTCCGCCTGGAAATTTCCGTTCCTAGCCCCGTCTCCTCCACGGCAGGGTTCCGCGTCCCCACCGCCCACAAACGCGAACACGGACGCACATGGGTTAAAGCTTCTCTTCCTCTCCTGGCACCCAGGTGGTGGCATGTATATCCCTTTGCTGAAGACAGTACCATATACAGGGTTACGGTTTTTTCTTCCACCTGTCTTCCCCCCCAGTTCTGGTTATCCACTGCTCCATAACAAATTACACGACTGAATGGTTTAAAACAGCGACGCTTCTGGGGGCGCCTGGGGGGCTCCGTCGGTTGAGCGTCCGACTTCGGCTCAGGTCATGATCTCCCGGTTCGTGACTTCGAGCCCCGCGTCGGGCTCTGTGCCGACGGCTCGGAGCCTGGAGCCTGCTTCGGATCCTGTGTCTCCCCGTCTCTCGGCCCCTCCCCTGCTCATGCTGTGCCCCTCTCTGTCTCTCAATGAGAAATAAATGTTAAAGAAAAATTTTTTTAAAAACAGTGACCTTTCTTTTGCTCATCAATCTGTGATTCCAGCAGGCATGGTGGAGACAGCTCATCTGGGCTCCATTCGGCATCAGCTGGGGCAACTGGAAGGCTAGGGGGACTCGTCCGAAAGCCCCCCCCCTTACGTCTGGGGGTTCACGCTGGGGCCGGGGTCATAGCCCTTACATGTGGCTTCTACATGTGGCCACTGGGCTCCTTCCCAGCATGGCGGCAGCTTCTGAGAGGGAGCCCCGCAAGATCAGGCAGAAGTTCTGGGGCGTTCTGGGGCTTCACCACACGGCATCACTTCTGCCATGATGACCGGCCTTGGGCACATCGACCGTGTCAATGGGCACCAGGAGACCAGCACGTGGGACGACATATATTGACACAGCCGTCTTTGGAAAGTACAATCTTCCACATCCTGCTACTAGACTGCGTGATCCATGAGGACAGGCAGGGAAAGGGAAGGTGGGAGGGAGGGAGGGAGGGAGACAGAGAGGGAGGGAAGGAAGGGCAGATTTTATAACAAAAGTGGAGACTCTTTAGAGCTGGAAGTTTTGGCGGCGGTGGGGGGGGGGGTGGATCACCTAATCTAACTCACCCATTTAACAGATAAGATAACTGAGGTTCAAAGGTGTATGCACACCTGCCCGAGGGCACAGAGCCAGTGTAGTAAGATGCCCAGACTTTGCTTCCCGGGCCGGATCTGTGGCCCGGTCCCCATGTGTGGGCCAGGCTGGGGCCAGGGGCCGAAGCCCACCTCCACCTGCCGTGGCCCGCCTGGGTCTGGAACCCGACCCCTCGCCCCCCCCCCCCGAGTGTCAGGCCCCCCCCACCCCTCACAACCCTCCTCCCAACCTGCCCCGGGCAGGGCAGGGGGAGGGCGCCGGCTGGGCAGTCCGAACGTTCTCAGTCCAAACACAGGCTCGGGTTGGTGCGACTCAGGAAATGAGGCCTCCTGGCAGATAACCGAGGTGGATCGAATGGCATCTCATCCCTGGAGGGTTCACCAGCTCGTTGGAGGTGTTCAGAAATAGTTCTCCCTGACCCTCTATGGCCTCGGGAGTGCCAGCAGCCCCCGGCCCAGGGCTTTGCTGGATTCCAGAAAATGGAGCTTGAGGGGAAAGAGGATGCCTGCCCTCTCAGCCCTGGCCAGGGAAGGTAGTCCCTCCTGTTCAGCCTGTGGAGGGGAGAACGGTCCCCCAGCCTCGGTCCCCCAGCCTGGCAAGAACATCGCTCAGCATCGTCGACTTCCTTTCCCACTACCCCGCCTTGAGTCCCCAAATAGCCAGCTATCTCTCGCGGCGTAACAAATGACCCCAAAGCGGTGGCATAAAACAACCACTTGATGCGGGAGTGAGGAAGGCAGGGCGGGGCTCAGCTGGGCAATTCTTCGGCTGGGCAATTCTACCTGGCATTGACTGGGGTCACTTCGTGGCATTCATCTAGTGGCCTTGCTTTCTGGAGGATCCGAGACGGCTTCATTCCCGTGCCTGGCACCTTGACGGAGAAAGGTGGGAGGCTGGCTCAGCGGGGCCTGTCTCCCTGGCCAGGGGGATCACCACCTCTCCACGGGGTCCCTCCAGTAGTGCCGTCCGGCTTCTGACGTGGTGGCTCGGGGCCCCGAGAGACCAAGGCAGAAGGTGCCAATTCTTTTTTTTATATATATAAATTTTTTTAATGTTTTATTTATTTTTGAGACGGAGAGAGACAGAGCATGAGCAGCGGAGGGGCAGAGAGAGAGGGAGACACAGAATCCGAGGCAGGCTCCAGGCTCCGAGCCGGCAGCACAGAGCCCGATGCGGGGCTCGAACGCACGAACCGCGAGATCGTGACCTGAGCCGAAGCCGGACGCTCAACCGACGGAGCCACCCAGGCGCCCCGGGTGCCACTTCTCATAAAGGCTAAGCCTGACCCTCCCACGGCATCACTTCTGCCGTTAGCTAAAGCAGCCGGACCCAGCTCAGACTCGGTCTGTCACTCGGAAGTGACAGACCCTGACTCTCAATGGGACAAGCGTCAAAGCATTCGTGGTCCTCTTTGATTTGCCAGAGTCAAGTGACCTTCGGACCCAAGGCCTGGGCTCCTGGGTAGGTCCGTCTGCTCGACAGGCAGCTCCGTGCCCAGGGTCAGTCCCACGACTCGCACCAGACTGAGCTTGTTAAGGGCTGAATTGTGTGCCTCCCCCTCCACAATTCCTATGTTGAAGCCCTAATGCCCAGGACCTCGGAACGTGAGTGCATTTGGAGTCAAGGCCTTTAAAGGGGTGATTAGGTGAAAATGAGCCCTTAGGGTGGGCTTAATCCAATCTGACCGGTGTCCTTGTAAGACGACGAAACGTGGGCACACAGACCCCAGGGCGGCATGCACACACAGAGGGAACACACAGAGGGAGGACCCAGCGAGAAAATAAGTGTCTTTTGTTTACGCCACCCAGTCGGTGGTATTTTGGTGTGGCGGCCTAATACAGCCCTCCCCCGCGTCATTAACACATTGGCATCTGGGTGCCTACCACTCTCCAGTGAATTTGCTGAAGAGTCTGTTAGCCGCTCCGAGACTTGGACCTGCGTGACAGAAGTTCACAGAACGGACAGTGGAACAGAGAACCCAGTTCGGACCCTGCCGAGGCGAGGCTGGGGCAGGGCCCCTTGGGGAACCCTGCCAGGTGCAGCCTAGACGGGGCATCTAGTCAGCGCCCACCTCGCCCCCGCACCCCCCCCCCATTCTGGGGTCCAGCGAGGAGCCACCAGCTTCAGCTGGGTCCTGGCCAAGATCCCATGAGCCCTCTGTAGAGACACCGAAAGGACAGATAAAGGACGCACGTCTGAGGTTCAGTGTCTAGGCATCAGCAGGGATGACAGATGTTTGTCACCAGGATCACAGCAGGCTCCTCTACGGCTTCTGTCCCCTTGGCACCTTCCACAGCCTCCCACATAGCTCTGTGCCCCAGTTTCTTCCCCCTCCATGTGGACTGGTGCTGTCCGACCCCCCCAAGGGACAGCCTCCAAGATGTAGGGTCCACGGAACCTTGGGTTCTAGGGAGCAGGAGGTGACCACCTGGGCGGTGATGACTGTCACTGTTGTCATTCCCAGCCGCGGGACCTCTGTGAGGCAGCTGTGCCCACCCCAGGCCCAGCACGTCTGTCCCACCCCTTCCCCGGGCCAACTCCCAGTCAGCGTGCCCCGCTGGTGTCCGCTGGGGTCCGCTGGGGTCGGGTCACTTGGTTAAAGTCTTTCTGGACCCAGAAAACCAAGCAGGGCACCAAGAGAAAGGTGACCTCTCTTCTGGGAGCCCCGCCTCTGAGGGAAGAGGACCCCAGCCCCTGAGCCACCGGCCTGGACCTTATGTATCCACCGGAAGCCACCCACACACCCACTCAGGGTGGCCTGGGCTGCCAGGCTAGGGGAGGAGGGACACTCAGGGACGGTGTCCCACAGGGCAGTCTCTTCCCGTGGCTGGGGGATGGAGGGGAGCTGGGCAGGTGCGCACCAGGCAGGGGAGGCTTCAGCTCACCCTTTCTAGAAGCATGACTGGCCCGTAGCAGGTAGAAGCAGACGAAGGACGACCCTGAGAACTCACGGCAGAGGCCTGCAGTTCGCATCCCCGGCAGGGAGCTCAGCCCTGGCCGAGGGCCTTGAGGGCAGATTCTGGATTTCTCCTCAGCCACTTCCAGAGAGGATGCTTTATCTTAGCTTCCTTGTATAAGGTCAAACCGAGGCTCAGAGAGGGGATGTGATAGATTCAAGGTCACACAGCTGGTAAAAGACGGAGCCCAGATTCAAAGCCAGGCCTGCCCGATGCTGTTTCTGTGCCCTTAAATTCTCCCCAGGGCTACCCTGCCAGGCTAACGAGGAACAGTGGCAGGGTGTGTGTGTGTGTGTGTGTGTGTGTGAGTTTAGAGTCTTAGAAATAGCACAATACAAGTAACAACCTGAATGATACTTCTCGGTGTTTTAAAATATTCATCAGCAGTTCCTGGCGTTAGGAAATTTCTCACTGGCCCCGATCCACGGCCATGTTCACGGGCTTCCCTCCTTTGGTCCCTCTTCTCTCCCTGCCCCTTTCCTCCCCCACTTGCAGACCGCCCCCTGGGCAATTTTTCCTACTTTATTAGGCAGAGCAACTCAGTTCTCACTTAGCCTCACCCGCTCCTCCCTCCCAGACTGGGGAAATACCCAAGAAGCCTCACCAAAGTGTTGCTATAGTTTTATGCCAGCCGGAGAAAAACACTCTGGTCTCTGCCCATCCCACCCTCTGCTGCCTTCCTTACTCTCCGCAATTTGAGACTCTTTAGCTGGAAAAAGGCCAGCCTCAGCTAGAGCAACTGTCTCACTTTACACACGAGGACACCGAGGCCCAGACTGGCGACATGGTTTGCCGAACGCCAAGAGCACGTTTCTGGAAACTGGGGGGCTAGAACCCAGGGACCGAGATGCCTAGATGTTACTTAGCACAGTAGCTCTTAATATTCTGTGGGTTGTATCTGCAGGATTGTCTTTGTTCCGGTGACAGGAAGCCTGTATTCATGATCTATTGCTTGGTAACAAATCACTCTAAACTTAGCAGCTTAACACAGCAAGCATCATCTCACACGGTTTCTGAGGGTCAGGAATCCAGGAGGAGCCCGGCTAGGGGGTTCTGGCTCAGGCTACAGGGAAGAGGTCGTCTGGGGCTCCAGTCTCTCAGGACTTCGCTGGGGCAGGAAGACCCACTTCCAAGCTCATTCGTGTGGCTGTTGGCAGGAGGCCTCGGTTTCCTGCCACACCGGCCCTCTGCGTAGGGGTGCTCATGACATACCTTTCCCCAGAGCCAGTGACCCATGAGAGAGAGAGACAGAACCCAAGTCAGAAGCAGCAGTCTTTATAACCAAAGCTCAGAAGGGACATGCCATCGCTTCTGCCGTATGCTAGCGGCCATACAGACAAACCCTGGAACGGCGTGGAAGGCGGGATCGTCGAAGTCTTATCTTGGCAGCTGCGTACCACAAAACCCGAGAATAGTGGCTTACACAAGAGGAAAATGTGTTTCCCTGCCTCACAAAGTCTACGGAAGCAGTCCAAGTTCGGTATAATGTTCCATGTTCGTGAGGGATCCGACCTCCTCTGTCTTGTTTCTTTGCCGCCTCATTGTCCAAGATGGCTGCTCACGCTCCAGCCAGCACATCCGCACTCCAGCCAGCAGGAAGAAAAAAGGTCCCTTTCCCTTTAGGAACACCTCCTGGAACTTGCACCTGACATGTCTACTTATATCCTCTTGGCCAACAATTAATCACAGGTCACCTCTAGCCTGCAAAGGAGGCTGGGAAGTGTAGTCTTTACTTCACGTGGACAATGTGCCCAGAAAGAGTTCCAGGGCTCCATTACTTGGAAAAAAGAAAAAACATACGTGTTGGGGGGCCACTAGCAATCTTGACCTTTGTTAACCCAACGAAGCCTATGAACCCTCTCCCAGAAAAAAAAGACATCGTGTGCATGCAAAATTGTGCATACAACGTCAGAGCGCTTACGGGTGCCTGTGATGGCAGTCCGTGGCCATCGTGTGAAAAACGTCAACAGCTCTGGCCAGGACCACACCCTATCCCTGTGTGTGAACGGTGTCGACTCACGCCTTTTGGTCAGGATCCCGTGAGAGGGCCAGGCGCACCCCAAGACCGCTGCGGAACATTCCCTCAACAGTTTCTGAGCAGCCTCCTCCCATCCAGCGGGATGTCCGGCCCCAGGAGGAGCAGGATGCTGGCGTGTGGCAAAGGGGTACACCTCACTCTCCCTCCGTGAAATTGCAAAGTCTCGCTAAATACAACCACTTGGGTGATCTCGAATGCCAAGCGTGAAAGAGGAGACGCTGTGTGATTCCACTGATGTGAAATTCAAGAACAAGCAAAATTCAACCAGCGTACTGGAAGTCAGAAAAAGGAGGGCGCACGAGAGAATGCCCCGGGGGTGATGGAAATGGGCTCTCTCTTGACAGGAGGCTGGGCGACGCAAGGGTAGACTTTTGCCAAAACTCCTCGGACCCCAGCACCGAAGATGGGTGCATTTCGTTGTGTGGAAGTTACACCTGAACTTAAAAAAAGCGATCCGGTAAAAACGCAGGAGGCGGCATCCCCACAGACCAAACCCAGCTAAGCCGCCCACCCTCCGTGCAGGGCCGAGCTCAGCGCTGGTGTGTCCTTTCCATCTCCTTCAGCCTCAAAAAGCCCACCGGCGTGACCAGGATGCAGCGAGTGTAGACACCGCCAGCGTCAGCTCCCAGAGGTCCTCCCCGTCCAGAGGACGGAAGCTAGACCCACAGGGCATCACCCGGGGGCTGAATGGCACAGCCCAGAGTCGCAGCCCGTCCCCGGCCCTCCCCCCACCCCCCCCCCCTCCAGTACCCACAGACAGCTTCCTCTCTTGCTCAGTATTTTCCCATCCGCATTTCCGAAGGTATTCAAATGAACAAAAAGCCTGTTTCCCTGCGTCTCCTCTCAACAATGTACGCCCCCCCCCAAATCATTTCATGGTGGGCGTGGTTCCCCCTCAGGTGCATTCCAGTCCCTATGGCCCAAAATAACCAAGTGCCAAAAGTAAACAAGTCCTCGGGGCACCCGGGTGGCTCAGCCGGTTAAGTGTCCAACTCTTGGTGTTGGCTCATTTCATGATCTCGGGGCTCGTGAGTTTGGGCCCCACGTCGGGCTCCACACTGACAGCACAGAGCCTGCCTGAGATGCTCTCTCTCTGCACCTCCCCCACTCGCATACATGTGCTAATTCACTCAATCTCTCTCTCTCTCTCTCTCTCTCTCTCTCTCTCTCTCTCAACAAATAAATCCACATTTAAAAATAAATAAATAAACAAGTCCAAAAGTTGTAGGGGCTTTTCCTTGACCCGTGAATCAAAAGCAGCTAGGGGGCACCTGGGTGGCTCAGTCGGTTGTTTCCGACTTCAGCTCAGGTCATGATCTCACAGTCCGTGAGTTCGAGCCCCGCATCAGGCTCTGTGCTGACAGCTCGGAGCCTGGAGCCTGCTTCGGATTCTGTGTCTCCCTCTCTCTCTGCCCCTCCCCTGCTCTCTCTCTCTCTGTCTCAAAAATAAATAAACATTTAAATAAATAAATAAAGCAGCTAGTATTGCCATACGTCCCCCCTGGCATGGTTAAGGTTAAGGCAGGTTTCTTTGTTAAGTCTTTGTTTTTTAATTTTGAGACGGTGGGGGGGGGGGGCATAGGGGAAGAAAGCATGAGCGGGGTAGGGCAGAAAGAGAGAGAGGGAGACAGATGACGTGAAGCAGCCACGGCGCTGTCAGCACAGAGCCCAACGCGGGGCTCGAACCCACAAACCTTGAGATCATGAGCTGAGCCAAAGTCGGAGGCTTAACCGACTGAGCCACCCAGGCGTCCCCAGGTTAAGGCAGGTTTCAAAGGGGCCTCGCGTTAGGGGGTGGGGCCTGTCAGAGGACCGGCCTCTCCTCCTCGAAGCCGAGGGATGGGAAGATCACCAGGTCCGTGTCCCGGGAACCTCAGAAACCCTCTTCCCTTCCTGAAAGGCAGGCACCTCTTCTTAAAGCTCCTCATTCCTACCAGAAGGGACTAAAACGCTGTATGAAACGGGCCTTACACGTGCACACCCAAGTACCGTCCAACTCTCCCCTCCCCTCCCCTCCCCTCCCGTTTTGCAGCTGCACCCGCCTCCCTCCTCCACACACGCAACCCAGAAGCTTTGTCCGGCTCCCTGTCCCTGTCGCTGTCTGGATTCATTGAGCACCGACTGCGTGGCAGGCGCCCTATCCGTTAGCTAGAGTTCCCGGATCGCAAACAACAGAAACAGAGTCTGACTGACTTGGGCAAAAGGGGACTTAGTGGAAGGTGACTGGAGACTGGCATCGCAGCTTGGAAGTCTGGGTAAGAAAGCTTGGCATCGGCAGGGGCCAAGGCACCCCCGGACACAGACAACCTCTACCCTTCTGCTAGAAGATTCAAATGCCAGGCCAGCGTATCAAATGGCAGGGCCCTTTGGACAATAGCCTGGAGTCCCTCCACGAGGGGAAACATACAAGTACCCTATAATGCGACAACCCCACGCCTCGGTGTTTTCCCAAAGGAAATAAGAGCCTCTGTTCCGAAAAAACAGTTGCGTGGGAACGTTCATACAAACTTTACTTGCGATAGCTCCAAAGTGGAGGTGACTCAAATATCCATCAACTGGTGATGCGTGAACACATCGTGGTGTAACCGAGTAACGGAATACTACTCAGCCCCACGACGTGACGCTGAGCAAAAGAAGCCAAACGCGAGAGGATGCGTGCTGTGTGATCCATTTACATCAAATGCCAGAAGAGACCAAACTAACGTAGGGTGACGGGAATCAGAACAGGGGCTGCCTCTGGCGACCGACGGGATTGACTGGGCACGGGACAAGGGAACTTTTGGGGGTGAGGGAAACGTTCCGTATCTCGCGGTGGCCGTTCCCCGGAAGCATATATTTGCCAACATGCATCGCCCTGGACACCTCCTGTGCATTTCAATGCATGCAAATCAGGCTTTAATTAAAAAATTAAATTAAAAAGAATCTCAGGCAGGACTTGTGCCAGGAGCAGGAGATATGATAGCGAGCAGGGCAGGCAGAGCCCTGTCCAGAGGGAGCTTCTGTCTGGCCCCAGAGCTAATAAGTGACAGAGCTGTAGGCGAAGTGACGTCCTCCTGTCCCCCAAGTCACTACCAGCCTTCCTTGATGTTGCCCGGGACAGCGCACCCCAGAGCATGACGGGAGCTCCCAGGGGGTGGCCAGACGCTGCTCCTGCAAACGGCTCCAGGCTGCCCAGCGCCATGTGGCCCGCAGCCAGGAGCCCACCACAGCAGAAATTGTCACCCACATAAACCCCAGGTCCCCCAATCCCGGCCGGGTAGCAGCACGCTGTTTTCAAGGCCGCCAATGCGATTCCTTTCGTCTTACAGCATTTTGCGGCTTATGTCATTCACCTAGGCCCACTTTTGTGAGGTTGGCATCACTGTCCCTATATTATAGATGCGGAAGCCTACTCTTCGAGAGACTTTTGTCTTTGCTCTGAGAGACACAGGTGGGAAACAGAGTCAGGGCAAGGACGCGCGTTTGTGGTGACGGGAACTTGCTCACGCCCAAGAACCTTCTGGGATGGTGGCGGTGATCGAGGGCCCGACCTCTGTGGCAGGCGGCCTGTAAGATAGCCCCCGGCGATCCCCACCTCCTGGTGCTCGCACCCCCCCTGAGGGTGGGCTGGACCGAGGGACAGGATGTAGCAGAAGTGATAGGACGTCACTTTGGAGATTAGGTTACAAACGGACTGTGACTTCAGTCCTCGGCTCTCTCTGGCTCAGTCTCTCGCTCTCTCTCCCTCCCTCAGGTCACCAGCTGACACGTCATGAGGACACTCTGGCAGCCCAGAGAAGACCCACGTGGGGAGGAACAAAGGCCTGACAGCAGCCACGTGAGCGAGCTTGGAAACGGATCTTCTGAAGCTTCCTGCCAACAGCCACATGTTTGAGCCATTTTGGAAGTGGGGCCGGAGGACTCTGCTCAAGCCTTGAGCTGACTGCAGCCCCAGCTGACAGCTTTCCCGCAGCCTCGTGAGAGACCCTGGGCCTCAACCACCCAGCTAAGCGGCCCTGGAGTCCTGACCCTGGGAAACTGTCGTTCTAAGCCGCTAAGTTTGGGGGGGGGGGGGCGATTCCTTATTCAGCAACAGATAAATAACACAGCTCGTAACTAACAGCCTGAGACTATGCACTAACAACGAATCCTCCCTCACCCCCAAGACTTCTCAGGCCAGAGCGCCTGACCCTGCTTTTCCTCACCTGCTACACACACACACACACACACACACACACACGAGCGTGCAAGGGTGGGAGCGCAGGTGCGTGCACGCAAACACACACACACACACAGCCCTCCTCTGATTCCTCTGCGTTATTTAATTGGGTTTCCTTCTCCCACTTTCCCCTCTTCCCGTTTCCCTGAAAGGCCCGCCAGAGCTGGTCCTCGGGCACGGAGAACATGTGAATTGCCGTCGAACCATCCCAGGAGGAAGCGAGCCTTGAGGTACCGCGCGCTCTACCTTGGCCGCCCGCGATACGTCCCCTGTGCCTTTGGCGCGACTGCCTTTGTTTCGAGCATACCCTAAATTGCCACTGTGCCAAATGCTGAATGTGACCAGAAATGACACAGGATGAATAATGTGGCATATAATTATCACCACATTTCAGATGAGGGCAATATGCATTTTTCTCGGAGCCGAAGGGATGCAATTTTATTTTGTAACACAAAATGCTCCATTTGGCGGTCAGTTTTCGAGCAGCCCTTCATTCTGAAGCAATTTCACGTGAATAAAAGCATTTGTATTCATGCACTGAGTACCGTACATTATCCCGGCCCCGGCTCCTGCTGTATACTTCTCCACAGGATCCCGGCTCTTTTCAGTGAACCGGCCCCCACGTCTGAACATGAGAAGGTGACTATGAAGATGTTTTTGACTTGTTCCAGGTCTCCAGATCCTTGTCTCCTTCTCTGCCCGAGGGGGATGAGCCGGCTTCCGTACAAACCGCTCTCAGACCCCACCGTGGAGACTGGGTCCGTGACATCCAGCATAAGACCAGGGCAACCTTAACGTAGCACCGACCTGCCGTCCCCGGAGGATGGTGTCCTAAATTTCTTCTCCCCACGCCCCCAAAAAAGCAGACTCCGTACCCAAGATCGGGGTGCAGGTAGTTTATTTGTCCATGCGGACCGTCACAGCCGAATCCCACAGGCCAGGCAGCGTCAGCAAAAGAGGCTTTCTCTCTCACAGTTCTGGAGACTGGAAGTTCAAGATCAAGGTGCTGGCAGGGTTGGATTCCTCTGAGGCTTCTCCCCTTAGCTTGCGGCCAGTCACTCTCTTGCTTCTGCTTCACACGGTCGTGCCTTTGTGCGCAGGCCCCCCCCCCCCCCGTGCCCCTGTCTGTGCCCAGATTTCCTCCTTATAAGGACAGCAGGCAGATCGGATGAGGACCCACTCGAACCGGCTCATTCGAGCCTGATCACCTCTTCACAGGCCCTCTCTCCAAAGGCAGTCACCTTCTCGGGTACCGGGGTTAGGGCTTCGACTTATGAATTTGCAGGGCACACAGTTTGGCCCATCAGAGGAGACTCCCCAGAAATGCAGAATAACGGGAGACCACCTTGAAAACAGGAGACGTCAGCGGGACTTTTGTTTCCAGGTTCGAAACGATTCTCATTGGAAAGTCACAAGAGGGGCGCCTGGGTGGCTCAGTCGGTTGACTGTCCGACTTCGGCCCAGGTCGTGAGCTCACAGTTCATGAGTTCAAACCCCACATGGAGCTCTGTGCTGACAGCCCGGAGCCTGGAGCCTGCTTAGGATTCTGATTCTGTGTGTGTCTCTCTCTCTCTCTCCCTGCCCCTCCCCCGCTTGTGTGTGCACTCTCTCTCTCTCTCAAAAATAAATAAACATTAAAAAAAAAGAGGGGGGCCTGGGTAGCTCAGTCGATTAAGTGTCCAACTTCAGCTCAGGTCATGATCTCGCAGTTCGTGGGTTCGAGCCCGAAGTTCGAGGCTCAGAGCCCGGAGCCTGCTTCGGATTCTGTGTCTTCCTCTCTCTCTCTCTCTCTCTCTCTCTCTCTCTCTGCCCTTCCCCTGCCCACGCTCTGTCTCTCTGTCTCTCTCTCTCTCAAATAAGCATTAAAAAAGAAAGAAAGAAAAAAGAAAAAAAAAAAAGGAAAGTCACAAGAATAAAATGACACCAGCTCAGAACCGGACCGTCTACTTTAAGCCCCTTGTGATCCAGACAGGCAGCTGTGGTCCAGCAGGATTACCTGACGACAGGCCCAAAGTCGACCAAGTGGAGGAAAGAAATGAGCAGGAAGACCCCTAACCCCCAGACCCCCGGGGCCACACTCTCCCCACGCCAACAGGCTGCTTCCTTGTGTTTCTTTCACACCGACCGGCGCTGGCTTGCAGTGGATAGTCCCTTTGCTGGCTAATAAACTCTCAACTCGCCGGAAAACGCAAATGAACAACACAAAGACTCTAAGAAAGGTCAGGAGTCATTCCTTCCCGACACACACCATTTCCATCTGCCCAGGAGCCCCGGCAGCAAAGACAGGCCACCCTCTCGTCGCATAAGGCTGCACACAGAGCCATACCCCAGTCCCATACGTGAGCAGAAGAGGCTTTGCAAGCTACAGGATCTTGCCAAAAGGCAGCAAATTCTTCTAAGGCCGCAGCAAAGGTCCCCCGTCCTGCAGAGTAGTGGGCTTGCCCGAGGGAGTCTGCCCCACCAGGAACAGTGAAACCAGACATTTTTATAGATTGCTTAATTTATGTTGCTCATTTATGCCTCACACAAACAACCACATGAGGTCAATATCACTGGCCCCATTTTATGGATGTGCAGACTGAACACCCCGGCCCAGGGAATGTCGTCTAGGACCCAACTTTCAGGTAAATGAAGCACTTCCTCTTGAAACTGGAGGGCTCTCCTGATGAGGCAAGTTTCCTCCCAGGCCGCCTGCAAGAGGTGTACCAAGGGCGGCTGGCACCAACGATGAAGTTACAGCTCGTGCATCCCCGGCCGGGGCCCATGAGGTTTCTGGAATGTTCCAAGAGCAGCAGCCCAGCAGTAAGCCATGCAGACCCCCCCGGCCAGTTAGGAGCCACCGCAGACCAAGGAGAAAGCCATGAACGCTCCCTTGCAGCCTGAGGAAAAGGAAGATGGCGGAAGACCCCTCTACTATCCATATCAGGAGAATCTAAAGTCGGCTGACGGGGCGCCTGGATGGCTCAGTCGGTTAAGCGGCCGACTTCGGCTCAGGTCATGATCTCGCGGTCCGTGAGTTCGAGCCCCGCGTCGGGCTCTGTGCTGACAGCTCAGAGCCTGGAGCCTGTTTCGGATTCTGTGTCTCCCTCTCTCTGACCCTCCCCCATTCATGCTCTGTCTCTCCCTGTCTCAAAAATAAATAAAAAACGTTAAAAAATTTTAAAAAAATAAAAATAAATAAATAAAGTCGGCTGAGGAGGAAGAAATCAGATTCCAGGAGGGACGACCACGGAGTTTACGCAGCGCCTTCACTCTCAGACCTAGGAATGGTAAACAAGGGTCCCGCCAGGGGCCAACCAACATCCTTGGTCTTCAGACATTGCCTGTGAGATAGAAGTCAGTGGAACATTTATCTAACCGCCACTCCATCCATCCATCCATCCATCTTTCACCCAACAAATATTTAATAAGTGCCGACTTTGCGCAGGCATTGTTCTAGGCACTCGGGATACCAAAGGAACAAAATCTGTGCTCTAACAGAGGCTTACATTCCCACAGGGGAGGAGTAGTCAATAGTCAAGATCAATAAGCAAGACGCATAATCTCTTAGGCGGTAAGTGCTAGGGAGGACAAAAAAGCAGGGAGGGGGTACGGAGTGCTGGGAACAGGAGTTCAGCTCCCAGAGGGCGGTGGGAGAAGGTATCACCGATCAGGAAGTGAGAGGACTGGGGGAAGAGCATTCCAGATAGAGGGGAGAGCAAGTGCAAAGGGCCTGAGGCCAGATGTATCCGGGAGTGGGGGGGATGGCAAGGAGGCCAGTTAACTGGAGTGGAGTAAGTGCAGGGGAAGTGAGAGGTAATGAGGTCGGAGAGGCGACCGGCACCATTCTGCACACGGGGAAGACTGGAGCACGACGCAAAGCCACTGGAACGTTCTGATCCAGGATTGCTGTGATCTGACTTGGGTTTTAACAAGATCGCTTGGCTGCTGTGTTGAGAGTAGAACGAAGAGGCACTGAGAGGGGAAGCAGGGAGACGGGCGGGGTGGGGTGCTGCAGGAATCTGGGGGAGGGAGAGCAGAGGCCGCACAGGGAGGGGGTTGGGGAGGAATCATACAAGGGCTTGAGAAAGGCCCGCCGTGAGCCACACTGTAGCAGGTGACCACAGGCTTCGGGAAAGCGTCCGTCTGAGACCTCTCGGCCTCACTCAAGGAACCACGGACCCCAAAAGCAGATGGACCTAAAAGTCCGGGAGACCAACAAGCCTGAAGGAAGAGACAACAGGTCACAGAGCAGCCTCTGCTCTCGGAGAAGTTCATCCTTCAGCACCTCTGGGCAAGGGGGTGAGGAATCTGTTGGTGTGCAAAGAGCAGGGTGGTGAGGGAGGAGCGGGGCCCCGGGCACAAAGGAGCCCTCCCTGATTTCGCAATGTGCTGCCGTAAGGCGAGGCATGAGCTCTAAGAGGCTGTTCGAGGCCGATCCAGAGTGGTAATTGCCAGTTACATATGTCTCGATCGACTGAAAAACAATAAAACGAATGAATTCATGGCTGAACAATTTATAGACAGACTCCGAAGGTGACGCCCGAGAGCTGCCTCCTGCCATTAGAATAGGGGTGATCCAGAAGGGGCTGGAGAGATTTATTCTAGAAAGCTGTTAAGCAAAGTTCCGTGGGGGGTGCTTGCGGGGCACACAGTAGCTTGGGGCCACGGAGATGCGGATTTAGATTTGGAGGCCGAGGGTGAGGGGGACGGAAGCCAGAGAGGTAGAGCGGAGAGGAGAGGGGCGATAAAGCACCAAAAGAAACTTGACCTCCGTCTCCAGGCCCTGGAAACCTCACAAAGGGTTCTCCGGAGGGAATAACATAGTCCAATGTGCATTTTAAAGGGATCATTCAGGCAGTTCTGCCGAGAGCAGATTTGAAAAGGATGGGCCAGGCAGCCCAGAGGCGAGTGGGGGTAGGGGGTGGAGGTGGGATCCTCTGAATCAGCGCATCAGCGGCTTCTCCCCACCCCACCCACCCCACCCCTCCCCATGGAATCCAATGGCTCAGCAATCTCTCGCCTTCCCCACGGGGGCCACTGTCGGGACCACTATCAACCTGGGAGCCCCGGGAGAGATATCATAAAAGGAGCTCTGGGGGAGAAGGGGCGGGAACCTTCTGCGGGGTAGCCTCATCCATCAGCCCTCCTGGCGGCTGCTGACGGCGGGGGCCCCTTGGGAACGTTGGCGCCAAGGGGTCCCCAGGCCGGGCAGGGGGCTGACAGGCGAGGCAGGAAGGGACCCTGCTTCTCAATGCTGCCTCTGGTCGACCCGGGAAACAATCATGGCAGCCGTGGGGAAGGTTTAGTTAGTGGCCCCGAGCGCATCACTGGGGAGAGATACGTTGATTCCACGCTGAATCCTTGGTCTCCCGAAGGGGAGAAGGGCTGTCCAGAGCAGTCCCCAGCACCCCCTCACCCCCTCTCACTTCCTGGTCCTCTGTGCTTTGAAGGTGAATAATACATTCCCAAATCAGCATATTGGAGCCTACTGGGTCAGAGAAGGTAAACTGAGGCCTAGCCACTCCCACTGAACCCAATGCTGAGAATTTCTCCCACCAAGCACACACTCCCCCCCCCCCCACACACACACACACAGGGCCCCCTCGCTCCTTCCTCACTATTATTCTTTGTTTTCTCACCAGGATTCCGCATCCGGGCTCAGCGAAGTCCACCGTGCTTGCTGGCCTTTAGCTCTGGTCTACACTGCAGGCTTGAGAGATTAAAGACCTTTCCCCAAATCCCCCAGCAAATCAGAGCAGCGCTAGGGTAGCCACGGTGCCCAAGCAGGGAGCACGGAGCAAATCCCGTCCAGGCACCAGGGAACCCTCTCGAGGGTCTCAAAGGGCCTCGGAGAGCCACGGGCCGGCCAGCCCGGGACTTCATTAACAGCGCTCGGTGGCCTGCGTTTGCCGCAAACCCATTAAACAGCCGCCATAATCCATTCATACATAAAAATAAGGGAAGGGGAAGGCGCATAGTCCCACAGGATGTGTGTCTGGGAGAAACCGTTTCCATAAAAATCCAAACAGAAACGAAGTTCACGGGAAGGTTTTGGCTGCAGTCACTTTTTGGCTTCTGGAAATTCTAGCCAGGGGAAGATTCCCTTGGTGGCCCCTTTGGAAGCACTCTGACTCTGATTCACAGAAACAGTGGAGGGGAGAGGGGCTCCCAGGCTCTTTGCTGACCACCCGGCAGCCGAGGAATTGTTCTAGAAACCTGGGGTCCGTGTTCAAGGCGGCCAATTGGGGTTCTGGTGGCTGCTCAGGGGGCTGGGTTAACGAGGGCGCAAATCACAGGTTAACACGGGCCCACTTCGGCCACTCCAAAGCCAGGCCACTGGGCTGAGTGTCCATAATAGCTGGGGCCACGGGGACACTCCCAGAGCTTTGGAAAAGGGACCCGTCTCTACAGCCTTCGCTGAGGTCAGCAAGCTTGCTGTGCGCACGCACGTACAAACACACGTCGTCCTGCAGAAGAGGAGGTTAGGAGTTGTTGGATTATTTTTTTTAATAAGCTGGTAAGCCCGTATTTTTATTCTCTGTCATCTTTAAGAGAAAAAAAAAAAAACCCAGAAGAATGCAGCTAGTTTCTTAAATTAGAGATCTGTTGTGTAATGAGTCCATTTTATCTTCTGTGAGTTATTGCTGTTTTCTCTCTGTGGTTTCCAGAAATGTCATTGGCTAGGCTTAAAAGTAGAGTTTTTTTTTTTTTTTTTTTTTACTTCCAGAGAAAAATTCTATAAATATTTTCTCCCTTTTAGCATGTTTTAAATTTGAACGACATATTGTAAAGATAGCAAGAGTTAGGAAAGTCTCTCTTGGCTGCCAATGAAATGTGGTGGGAAAACCGATTAGAGAGGGAAGTTCTGTCCACAGAGAACACCACCAGGCCACTCCCCGCAAGGGTTCAAGAGCCAGGCTGCCCCAGGCATCTCCGCTCAGCTGGCACTCGGGCTTGGGAGCTGGAGAGAGGGGAGGGCCACTCTCAGGGTGAGCAGGCCGACTCCACTGCGTCAAGCGGTGCCGCTTGCTGATGGTCAGAATTCCACGCTTAGTGATTCATTTCTTTGGATGAGATTTTACGGATGGATTTCACATAGGTATGCCTGAACGGTTTTTCATCTTAAAACGCATACCCTGTTATCCAGCGAGAGCATACAGATCTACTACTTGTGAGTAAGAACCTAGGTAAACGGATATTCATAGCAGGGTTATTTGGAGCTGTAAAGGACCGGAAACAACCTGAATGAATATATCCATTAACAGGAGGCTGGTTAAATAAAGTCTGGCACATCCTCATAATAGAATGTTATGCTGCCATTAAAAAGAACGCTGCGGGGCTGTAGGTATTCCTACAGAATGCTCTGGGAGACATAGGGCTAAGTGCAAAAACAGGATGGATGAGTCTTTGTCACATGTTGATGGTATGCCATCATCTGCTTGCTTACTTAGAGTGTGCCAGCCTTTGCGGATTTTGCAAAGAATACATTCACATACGATCCCGTCCGTGTGTCCTTTCCAGGACACACAGGGAGTTGGGGGAACGGTGGCACAGGGCACGACTCCTGATTCCGACCGATGCCGTCGAGGTCACTTTCACACAGTAAAGGGGCTGTTCTCCCAGGCTGGAGAGGGGCTGATCCCCGACAGGCGGATCACGTTCTCAGAAGGTGGGAGAAGGAACGTCAAAGCTGCTGTGTGTGGCTTTGGGTCCACACAGGGGAGCATTACCACGGGATAATGCTCCCAACCATATGCTCCCAAGTGCCCCCCGCCTCCAGGTGCCCCTATTCTGTGCCCGCGACGCCCTTCGCCTTCCGCCATTCCCGAATGGCGGCGCTCTGTTTTCTTGGCCTGTCCCCACCTCAGGACACGGTGTTCTTTGCGATTGAGGATGCGAGGTATCCCAGGGTCTAGCCCGGTGCCTGTCCTTCAGAGTAGATGCTGGGGCCAGCTGAGCCAGGGCACGGCTGTGGCACCTGGGGCAGGTGACTTAACCCCTCGGTCGCGGTTTCCTCGTCTATAAAATGGGAAGGATATCCGTATCTTCCTCACGATGCCAGTGCAAAGGCCCCTGGCACATGGTGGGCACACAGTGATAGTGTCGAGGATGTGATGGGACGGGATCTCCGGGAATGCTTACCGAACAAATAAATTCACCTCCTGAGGCTGAGATGGGCCAAAAGTACGCACTCGTGACACTGTTTCCAGGCCGAAGGAGGAGGGCGGGCACGCGAGGAAAGAGGGTGCTGGCCAAGGGCACGAGACAAAACACGCCCGGTCCCGCAGGCCGCCGGCTGGTGGGCTTCCAGGTGGCCCTGTGTGGCCCCTGCCGCGTGAACGCCAGCTGTCTCCGCCTGTCACACCCCAGAGCACCGGTTCACCAAGCCCCAGGCAACCTCCGTGCCAAAGGGGCCTGAAAAACGTCTCAGTCGCGGACGAGGAACAAATCTCCGTTCTGGGCCTGTGCGGTCGGTGGTGGCCAGGCCCTGGGGAGCGCTCGTCCTCGAAGCCGTCACCTGGAAGGCAGGCGGCCTCTTCCATGCTTGCTCTCTCTTCCTTCTCCCTCTCAGCTGCCTGGAGGCCGCTGACCATTTGGAAATCACTGAGCTCTGATAGGAAATCAATCTTGGCACGTGAGGAGTGTGCAGGGGCGGGAGGAAGGGAATCCGGGCTGTGTTTCCTTTCCCCTTCTAGCCCGGCTCAAGAACATTCCAGAAGTCCTGCAAGAAAACTCCTAACTGCCCAAGGATGAATGGCCTAAACTGCCGGGTGTCTGGCAATGTGTGCTCAGCCAGGCTCTCCCAAAAAGGACCTAGAGCCGTGCAAACCTCTGCCTCCCGACCCCCGTGCCCTCTTGCCAAGGTTTTGCTTGATGTAGACCCAGGGTGCAGAGAGCAGTGGGTTAAAGGGGGAAATGAGATGCCCGGTCAGTAGCTCCTGCCCGTACCACACACACACACACACACACACACACACGCACGCACACTGTGAACCTCACTGGGCCCGCGGGAGTCTGCTAATACTCTGTCAAGGGCCCACACAGCCAGGAGATGGCCTTCCCCGGAGGCCAGGCTGTCGGGAGCCGGGGGTCCAGCACTGGCAGGGGACTCTTCCCCACAGGGCAAGGCTCAAGCTGCCAAAACAGCACTAGCACGACAGAAGTAAAGGGCATTGCGATTCTAGACGATAGTTGGCGTTGGGTGGGTTTTGTGTCTCCCTCAAGCTACGGTGGAATCGTTTCTAGTATCTGAACAGGAAAGAGAAACGTCTCTGTTCGGCGCCTGCCTTTGGAGGGAAGGATAGGACACACAGGAGTCAACAGGTGGGGGCCCGGGGATGCCATGCCCGCCCGTGATGGGGAGAACCATCTGCCTGTTCACTCCCAGCCCAACAAATAACCAAACAAAGATGAGCTTCTGAGTGACCCCAACAGCTGAGAGCAGCCCAGGCCAAAGTCCGCGGGGGTAGGCCAAAACTCTGACACCCAGTAGCTTACTGGGAGCTTGCTGTGCGTGCTCTCTCTCTCTCTCTCTCTCCCGCCCCCCTCCCCGCAGTCAGCAATAACACTGGAAGCCAATGAACCAGATGGAATTAGTCAGGAAGTCAAACTTTCAGAAAGAAAAACTCAGTCCTTAGGGTGCGTGTGAAGATTGCTTAAGAGCAAAAGATCCAGAGGCCATAGTGGACCCCGGACTTCACAGATTTTAGAAGCAATGTGATGTTAGGAAGTGGTCTAGATTCATTCCGGAGGGCTTCCAGGGGCCTGGCCTCCTGGTCATAGGCGGGGTAGCCTTGGGTCTGCCCCGCAGCAAACTCAAGCCTTCAGCACTGAAGTATGCTAGGGTTTCTGGATTCCCAAAACAGGCTTGAATCCCGTGCTCCCACCTACCAGCTGTGGCCTTTGGGCGAGTTAGCTGAGCCCCCAAAGCAAACCTTCCTCTGCCGCAACGTCAGGGCGGTGTCATGAAGTCAAAACAGCGTTACCAAAATGGTCACCTTTTAGCCTGGTGCCTGGCACATAGTAGGCCCTCAAGAAACACTTCGTACTCGCAGCGCCCCAGAACCGTAGCCTGGGACCGCTCGGGGCATGCTTGCTAAAGCCCACAGCAGTGACACGGGAGCCCCGATCCTCTGCGCCCTGCCAGGGGGTGTCCCTCCAGAAGGCTCTCTACATCGGCGCGTCCTATACTCTTTCCCAAAGAGGAAGCCAGACCCCCTGCTCACCACCTCGTCACCCGGCGCCTTCCTTATCACAGCACATTTGAGATCTTGCTGGCACATCCTCCCACTGCCTTGGGCGGGGCGGGGGGCAGGGGGAGGGGCTCCCCATGGGGGAGGGACACCCCCCAGCAGGGCGCAGAGGATCGGGGGCTCCCGTGCCTGAAACAGGACACACAGACACATCTTGAGGGAAAAGCGCAAGACAGCCATTGTGTTTATTGGCGCCATAAATCACCGACGCTTCCCTTGCTCCCTTCCAGCCAAACTGTCCCCGGGGTCCCCGCCACCCCCTCCCCCCCCCCCCGCCCCCCCGCCGCACGCCCCGTATGACTCCCCACTCAGGGGCCAGAGCCACCTGCTCGCTGACAAGCAAGATGAGTTCGGCCGAGTTTTTTTTTTCTCCTTCGTCTTCACGGATCTGAACTGCCTTTGTTCCTGCACAATGGGGAGCGTGTGGCTGCGGGAGGGGGAGGGGGAGGGGGGCCGAGGGCGGGGGTGGGGGGAAGGGGGGGGTTGGTAAGGACAAGGGCTGGGCCGGTGACTCGGGGCACCTCAGGCCGGCACCTCAGGCAGAGCACACGCCCTTCCAAGGACACTGCCACCGGGCGGTCTTCCTGATTTCCTCCGCTTCCGCCGGAAAGGCCAGGCACGAAGAGACCTTTCTCTTTCACTCAAGAGGCTTTTCGTGACCTGGGCAGCGGAGACTGAGAGACGGGTCCTGGAAACCTCCCCCAAAGCGCAGAGAAGAAGTCCTAACTCAGAGCCACCCGTCTGCAACTGAAGGGCGTCGCTCGTGACGCGCGAGTGCTTGTGACACGCAGGGGATTCGCTAGGACCCTAATAGGGGTCATCTCCGGGCAGAGGGAGGTTCCGGATGACTTTGGTTTGCCTCGAAATCTCAGCTCCCCTCGGCTAGCGGTATGACTTAGGGGAAGTTACCTCGTGTCTCAGTGCTCGCTTTCCTCACGTGCAAAATGCGGTCATAGGAGTACATATCGCAGCGTGTTGTAAAGATTCAATGACACTATATACGTCAACATCTTAGGGCAGTGTCGGGCACAGAGAGTCACAGAATCAATAAATACAACAATCATAATTCTTTCTCTCCATCTCCTTAGGCTTCTACAAGGGGTATCATTGCTTTGGAGATTTTGTAAAAAAAAAAAAAAAATTCTGTTCGAACTCAAGAAAGCAAGACGCGCTTACAGAAATTCAAAAATTCAAACCATTCCCAGGGAAAAAGGTGAAACTCTCCTCTTACCATCTCCAGCCCTGCCATAGAGCTCAAAGCCTTTCTCCCTGCTTTTATAAATATACACACAGAGGGGCGCGGGGGTGGCTCAGGCGGTGGAGCGTCCGACCTCGGCTCAGGTCATGATGTCGCAGTTTGTGGGTTCGAGCCCCGCGTCGGGCTCTGTGCCGACAGCTCGGAGCCCGGAGCCTGCTTCGGATTCTGTGTCTCCCTCTCGCTCTCTGCCCCTCCCCCGCTTGTGCTCTGTGTCTCTCAAAAATAAACAAACGTTAATTTTTTTTTTAAAAAAAGGTAAACATTCTGAGCCAAAGGTGATGACCGCATTTCAATGGGCATAGGTAGGCTAAATGTTCTGCAAAAACAGCCAGCCCAGCTTAAACCCCCACCAACAGCATGTGAGAGCACCTGTTTCTTTCCACCCTCTCCAAAACCCTGCTTTCGTTTTTGCCAACACGACAGGTGAAAACGGCATCTTCTTGTTGCTCTGATTTGCATTTCTTTGATTATACTCCATCTAAGCATTTTCTCATGTGTTGTTGGTTATTTGCGTTGAGGATGCCTCCCTACCCCACGATTATTAAATAGTCCACGGAGAGATTTCATCTCAGGTTTTTATAGTTTGGGGGAATGTTTGGATTTTTAATCCACCTGGTATTTATTCTTGTGGAGGGTGCGAGATTGGGTCCTAATTTTATGCTAGTAATTGCCTACAAATAATTTTTTTTTTAATTTTAGAGAGAGAGTGTGTGTGCAAGCAGGGGAGAGCGGCAGAAGGAGGGGGGCCGGGGGTGGGAATCGGGGCTTGATGTCACGACTGCAAGATCATGACCTGAGCTGAAATCAAGAGTCACTCAATCCGCTGAGCCACCCAGGTGCCCCTAAAGAAGTGACTTAAGGGGAGCCAGGATGGCTCGATGGGTTGAGCGTCTGACTTTTTTTTTTTTTTTAATGTTTATTTATTTTCGAGAGAGAGAGAGACACAGAGCATGAACATGGGCGGGGCGGGAGGGGGGGCGGGGCGTAGAGAAAGAGAGAGGGAGACACAGAGTCCGAAACAGGCTCCAGGCTCTGAGATGTCAGCACAGAGCCCGACGCGGGGCTCGAACTCAGGAACGGCGAGACCATGACCTAGGCCGAAGTCAGACGCTTAACCGACTGAGCCACCCAGGCGCCCCCCGAGTGTCTGACTCTTGATTTCAGCTCAGGTGACGATCCCACAGTTGCGATCAGAGTGTGGAGCCTGCAGCCCCAGCAAACAGCTGAGGTTTCTGCAGCCCCAGCAAGCAGGTGTCGGCCAGAAAAGGGGGCTCTGCCCAGCTTTCCGGCCTCGGCTCCCTCCTTCTGCCCTGCGGGGCAGGACAGGTTTCCCGACCTGGGGGATTCGGGAGATCGAGGACACAGTTCTGACTCCTCACCTTGGCCGCAGCTTGCCGCCGGGGGCTTGGGGCTTGGAGCCAGGGGCTTGGAGCCGGGCTTGGGGGGCACAGACTGCCATGCCAGGGCGCAGACTGACGAGGAAGGGAAACCCGGACACCAGGAATGCAGCCCGCCCCTGCAAAATCATGCTGCCAGCCTGCCCGGATCCCCATCCTGAAGGCTTAATGCAATTACACAGGAATGAGGAACTTCCGGTCGGAATCTGGATGAAGAAGGCATTCTGAGAAGCCTGGGCCCACACGGTCAGGAGAGGCGGCCCAAATGGGGGAACAACTTGCTTTCCATGCCTTCGGGGCCCACCCAGAGCCTGCAGGGGGCTCAGGGCAATTTCCAAAACAAAGGTCCCGCCCAGCCCAGAGAGAGAGGGGCCTGGGACAGCCCCAGCGCCAGCAGGCAGTGTGACCTGTCACCCACCATTTATGGGGCCCCATGGGCCTGGGCTTTGTCTTCCAGAAGCCCTCAGGCTGCCAGGGAGGAGACGGGTGGTGCTGATGGTAAGAGTGGGGTACATTCCGTGATGAAAATGCGCAGGAAGAGTTAGGGAAGGGAGGAGCAGAACGGCCTGATGCGGCCTCAGAAGCCAAGGAAGGTTCTAGAGAAGATGGTCTGGAGTTTGCTAGTCGGGAGAGGGAGGAGGGTGTGCCTAGCAGGAGATCTGATAAGTGCAAAGTCACGGCGTGCCAGAGAGGTCAACGTCACCAAGTCTGACAGAATGTGCAGTGAGGCTGGGGAGGGGTGCAGGGGGGGCAGGGCCAGCAGCTGGCGTCGGCATGACCACCCCTAAGAGAGGGGCCAGAACTGGCACAGAAATTGCCTCTCTCTGCTCACCTTCCCCACCACCACCCCTAAAAACCCCTCCATCCCCTCTGAGATAGACCACTGTTGACCCATCCTCACAACCATCGCTAGCCTGCAGACAGCGCTTCTCCCAAACTGGCCTGAAAACCCTAAAGCTTCCTTGCGTGCCCGTCCCGGCTGCGCTCTGGAGACGCCACAGCAAGCCGAGCCGCCTCCCGGGTCCCCCCTGCTCGTGGAGCTGCGCTTACAGTGGGGGGCACGAAAGCTAAACCACTCTACAAACCCAAATGCCTGTAATTAAAAGCTGCAAAAAGGACGATGCAGGCCCGGCAGCAGAAACCAGGAAAGAAGATGACGGGGACCTGTTTCAGCCTGGGGGGCGGCGGCAGTGACACGGAAGCCTGGAGCTGGAGTGAGCCAGAGGAAGCAAAGAGAGAGCAGCTCTCTCTCTTTGTGAGAGCTGAGGAGAGAAAGAGTTCGGAGCTTTTAAGGAACTTAAAAAAAAAAAAAAAAAAAGAGCCAGTGTGCCAGAAGCCCAAGGAACGAGGGGAGGGTCGCACGGCAGAGAGCGTTTTCCGGACTCTGTGCTTCCACAGTGTGACTCTGGAGACCTTCCCATGGAGACATGGGGTCTGTGTCCCTTTGCCCTGAATCTGCGTGGGCTTCTGACTGGCCCACAGTCAACAGAATGTGGCAGAAGGGACACCACATGACTTGGGAGGCTGAGTCAGAGAAGGGGAACCAGCTGGCACCTTGGTCACTGCAACCCTGGGTCCCTGGGTGGCCACACAGGGAAGGGAACCACCCCGAAGCTGCCCGTGCAGTGAGGAAGCCTGAGTCACGCGGAGAGGGCAGGTGCTCCAAACTGCAGGCTTGCCCTGCCACAGGGTGGGGTGGTGACAGGTACGAGCCCAAGCCTTCAGCCCATCTCACCTCCACCCCCCCCACCCCCCAGCCGCCCCCAGCCTTCCAGGCTTCCATCTGAGTCCCCAGACCCATCGGAGCAGTGATCCGCTGTCCCCGCTGTGCCTTTGGCAAATTCCTCACCGGTAGAATCTCTAAGCATAATACATGGTGGTTGTTTCGTGCCTCTAAGTTTGGGGTGGTTTGCTCTGCAGCGATGGGAACTGGAACGAGGCTGGGGATGAGACTGACGAGGCAGAAAGAACCAGAGCGTCTAGATTACGGGCCACATCAAGGGTTGAGAGCGCCGTGCTCGTGCACTGGGGAGTCATGTGCACGTGAAGGGCCGTGAGCAGGAGTGTGGATGATCGGATTTCGCGGTCTGCCGTGTGGCGAAGGGACTGGAGGGGTGGGTGTGGGAGGGCAGATAGAAGGCATCTCAGCGGTCCCGGAGAGAGGAGGGGGGTTGCATGAGGGTCAGTGGCCGTGGGTACGAGTGAAGGGGCTTGGGGGACGCGCTGGAGGTAAGATGGTCAGGGCCGGGAAGTGAGTTGGATGCGAAGCACGAAGTACCAAGGTTTCTGGAAGGAGCCCCTGGAGGGCTGGACTTGAACTGAAGGCCGGAAATGCTGGAGAAGCAGCAGATTTGAGCTGGGCTTGGCGAGGAGGGGAATCAGGTGTTCTGCTCTGGACACATTAGGTTTGAGGTACCAGTGAACCTGCCACGTGGGATGCCAGTGGGCGGCGGAGGGGGGCGGGGAGCCGTGGAGCGCTCTGAGACGGGGTCTCGTCTCGAGCCATCGGCACACAGATGGCATTTAAAAAGCCACGGAAGAGGGGCGCCTGGGTGGCTCAGTCGGTTGAGCATCCGACTTCGGCTCAGGTCACGATCTCGAGGTCCGTGAGTTCGAGCCCCGCGTCGGGGTCTGTGCTGATGGCTCAGAGCCTGGAGCCTGTTTCAGATTCTGTGTCTCCCTCTCTCTCTGCCCCTTCCCCGCTCATGCTCTGTCTCTCTCTGTCTCAAAAATAAATAAACGTTAAACAAAAATTAAAAAAATAAAATAAAAAGCCACGGAAGAAGGAAACGAGATCATCCAGGGAGAGAGACTGATGGGAACTTGAGGACCGAAGGACTGAGCCCTGAGACAGCCAGCCTGTGGAGGGCAGGCCGGGAAAACAGAGTGAGAAGGAGCCCCAGAAGGCCCAAAGAAATCCCAGACATGGTGGTGTTCTGGAAGCCAAAAGAAACTTTCAAAATGGAGAGGGTGGTCAACTGGGCCATAGGCGTCCTACCGGCCTTCTGTGCACGTGCACGGGGACCTTTCACTAGAAATGCAGAATGGCACAAGACTTACTATGGACTAATCTTTGTGTAGGGTCACTCTGGGTCCTAAAAGGAGCTGCTCTAGACTGAAAGTCAACGGCAAAGACAGGAAGGCCATTTTCGACTCAGGGCCCCCATGAGAGCCTTTCTTGGAAGCCAAGGGCCCACCTCCAAGAAGCTTGTGGTCCAACGGAATGAACAAGTCACATAACACAGCCACGCAGTTAGGATGGCAATTACCACCCCGCTCAGGGGCCTCTTGCCACCCCACACGATCTGTTCTCCCCTCTTCCCCAGCAATCAAACTCCCCAGTTTTTCCTGCATACACGACCGCCGAGAACAGAGACTACGTTTTCCAGCCTCCCTTGCAGGTAGGTATGGCCGTGTGCCTAAATTCTGGCCAAAAGGTTGTAGGAGGAGGGAGGGTACACAAACACCTGGAAGCGAAAAGCACAAAACCAGAGGGCTTCTGAGCCCAGACGCTGAAATGAGAGTGTCTGAGTTCACATCACACGATAAATAGCGCGTAAGTGCCCCTGTGGTGACTATCATCATCACTAACCTCAAAGGGAGATGGTGTGCCCCTTTTCCTTGCCGTCCCTCCTTCTTACTGGCTGGAGTGTAGACATGATGGCTGGAGCTGAAGCAGGCATCTTGGGCCATGAAGTGACCCTGGGAAGCAAGGCTCTCCATAGTGGACGGGGCTAGCCAGGAACCTCCCTGGGGCTAGATGGAACAGAAAGGACAGGAGAGGGCTGTGCTGTGCTGGGAGTCACCAGACCTCCGGGACCTTTCTCTTCTGCTACTGTCTGCACGTTCGCAAATCGCAACCTGGTATTTCTGAGCCCCGCTCCCCATCTGGGGCTGTTCCGGTCTCCTCCTGCATCCCAAAGAGCCAGGGAGGTTTCCAACCTGAGGTTCCTGGAATCATCGGGGAACCTGATGCCTGGGGCTGCCTTGGCCTCCCCGAGCTGGGCTCTGGCAGAATCATGGTATCAGTGTCCCAGATTTGGGGGAGAAAAGAGGAAAAAAAGAGGAGAGGGACAGTTCTACACAAGCTCATAAGACATAATGTTGGTTGAAAGAAGCCAGACATAGGGCTCCTGGGTGGCTCAGTCAATTAAGCATCTGACTCTTGATTTCAGTTCAAGTTATGACCTGAATCGTGGGATTAAGCCCCACATTGGGCTCCACACTGAGTGTGCAGCGTGCTTGGGATTCTCTCTCTCTCTCTGCCCCTCTCCGATCGTGCTCTCTCTCTCTCTCTCTCCATATAAATAAATAAACTTAAAAAAAAGAAGGGGCGCGTGGGTGGCTCAGTCGGTTGAGCGTCTGACCTCGGCTCAGGTCATGATGTCGCAGTTTGTGGGTTCGAGCCCCGTGTCGGGCTCTGTGCGGACAGCTCGGAGCCTGGAGCCTGCTTCGGATTCTGTGTCTCCCTCTCTCCCTGCCCCTCCCTGACTTGTGCTGTCTCTCTCTCTCTCTCTCTCTCTCTCTCTCTCAAAAATAAATAAACATGAAAAATTTTTTTTAAAAAAAGAAGCAAAAATTTGAAAGAAAGAATGAAAGGAAGAAAAGAAAGAAAGAAAGAAAGAAAGAAAGAAAGAAAGAAAGAGAAAGAAAAGCAAGAAAGAGGAGAGAAAGAAAGAAGGAAGACAGACACAGAAGGCAAACAATGGTTGCACCTGCCTGGCTCAGTCGGTATAATGTGCGACTGTTGATCTCCGGGTTGTGGATTCCAGTAAAGATTACTTAAAAAAAATCTTTTAAAATTAAAAAAAAAAAAAAAGAAGGGGACAATGCTGGATGATTCCATCCTACAGTGAAATAGCAGGCAATCCATCTCTGGCGAGAGAGGTTGGGGATAATGGTCACCTCTGGGGAGGGGTGGGGGTGCTAACTGGGAGGGGCATTACAGAACCTTCTGGAACAATGGGGAAGTTCTGTATCTTTTTTTTTTTAAGTTTTTTATTTTTATCTATCTTGAGAGAGAGTGAAAGAGAGCAAGTGGGGGAGGGGCAAAGAGAGGGGGAGGCAGAATCCCAAGCAGGCTCCATGATGTCAGCGCAGAGCCCGACGCGGGGCTCGAACTCACCAACCAAGCGATCACGACCTGAACCGAAACCAAGAGTTGGACGCTCAACCGACTGAGCCACCCAGGCGCCCCGGAAGTTCTGGATGTTGATCTGATGGTGGTGACGTGGTATAGACATAGGTAAAGCACCATCAAGGTTCACGCTCGGCACGCGCTGGTTACCACATCCATCGCGGGCTTGGAGGAAAAAAACCAAACACGGAAAGGAGAGGGATCCTCTCCGAGGGGGAGGGAGAGTCCATACCCGAAGTGAACCTTTTTATGTCCCTCTTCGTCCAAGTCCCGTGCGGAAGCCGCGGCCACTTCGCCCGAGCTCTGCCAGGCCCCTGTCCTGCGCTCCATCTATTAGCGCGGGTCTCCCCGGCTGCAATGCAATTAGGGGAAAACAGTGTCTGCGGCCCAGATGCCACTGCGGAAGTGACCGGGAGGGACGGCGGGGGAGGGGGCAGGCCCCCGGGGGAGCCCAGAGCTGCGAGGAGAGAAAGCAGACAGAAAGCAGACGCGAGGCGCAGCCGGGGCCGCGCCAGACGCACAGCCCCACCCCCACGGATGCATCTTTCTCCCGGAGCCTGGAGCCGGGGCAAAGCGGTCCTCAAGCAGAGGAGCCCAAGGCCTTGCAGGGGAGGGCGAGGTGGAGCCCGTCGACTCTCCAGCCGCTCCGCTGAGGCGGCGACACAGGACGAGACGTGTTTAAACATAAATAAACGGGAGCAGCAAAAGGAAGGAGCGAGAACAAAGGCGGGGGGGAGGGGGGGCAGGCGAACAAGACCAACAGCTGAAAACCAAGCCCATCCCTCGCTGTCCTCTGCAGCGCTCCCGGTGTGTCTGTCCAGAGACACTTCTAGACTGTGGGTACAGGGGAGAACGCAGGCACCCCACAAAGTGCCAGCCTGCGGCAACCCCCAATGCCCAAGCGCCCCAGCCCCCATCTAACCCATCAGCTCTTGTTTTCAAAATGCCTAGTGCAGGGGCGCCTGGGTGCCTCCGACGGTTAGGCGTCCCTCCCACCCTTGGTTTCGGCTCAGGTCACGATCCCGAGGTTCGCGGCGTCGAGCCCCACATCGGGCTCCACGCTGATGGTGCAGAGCCTGCTCGGGAGTCTCTCTCTCTCTTTCTGTCTCTCAAAATGAATAAATAAACTTGAAAAAACTGGCTAGGGAAAGTCGGTGGGGTCTGGAACCCCTGCCGCTCCCGCCCCGCTGTCTTACCCCTCCGCTCCCATCTTCCCTTAGTCCTCCCCTGTCCGATATGCGGACTATTTAACCCACAAAATTGCTAAGGCTGGGAACCAAGGAGCTTCAGCCTTTCCAATTACCATAAGGATCTCCAGATCTGTCAACTCCAGAAAAATCAAAATTTCATGTATCGACGGGCTAGTTTTAGATTCCACCCCCCCCCCAAACAGACCCTGAGACAAGGGTTTGAGTGCAAGTAGTTCATCTGGGGTGGGGGTGGGGGGCTGATCCCAGGAATCACAAGCGAAAGAGCGGGGAAAGAGAACGGGGGGGGGGGGGGGGGCAGCCAGTGAAGCGTGCTTTACTGAGCGGGTTCCCACTGCGGGCTACCGGGGGCCCAGTCCTGCTGTGAAGACACCTTTATGTCGCCCTCTCAAGGGGCAAGGGGGCCAGAGTATGTATCCATCCCCCTCCATCCCTCATCGGAAGAGGGTCATTCCTGAGGCATGAATTCCGTGCCATTTTAGAACAGCCCCCCCCCCCCCCCCCCCCCCCGCCTCCCGCTCATGCATGCTTGAGCACACACACATACACGCAGGCCGTGCGTGGTTCTAAAGCCAGAGAAACAGAGAACACCTCAAGCAGAAAGAGGCAGGAAGTCACTGGCCTGTAAGGAAACAGTCTGCCATGACCTCCAGCACGGGCCAGCAGGGCACCACCAGCACCTGCTACATTTAGCCACTGTCTAGAGGAGTCATGTTCTGCTCTGGGACGCCGAAAGCGACTCCCAAGTTTACCCACGAACTGCAAACAAAACAAACCCACGTCAAACTAGCTGAGACAAAAAAAAAAAAAAAAAAAAAAAAAATTTACTGACATTAAACCAGGGAGTCCAGAGAGAGGAGGGACTTCAGGCATAGCTGGATCCAGGGGCTCAAATGGACCCACGGCTCTGCCTCCTTTGGTGGCTTGCGTCCACCTGCCTCTGTAGACAGGCGGGCCCACCAATCCCGTAGCAAGCCCAGCAGAAAGAAAGCGCCTCCCTCCACAGTGGCTCTCGCAGAGATGCCCTGCGGGGGAGATTTTGATTGGCCTGGCCAGGGACACACGTTTTATTCCTGCTGCCACGAGAGAGTGGGTCACTCTGACTGACAGCCCCTTGTGCTACCAAGAATGAGACATGGGCCATTTCACAAAGAAAAAAGGCCCCCACAGAATGGTGAGTTGCCAAAGGCTATGCAATTAGTCAGATGCAAGGCCAGGACCTTGACCAACCGGCTTTACTCCCAAACAGAGACAGCCTGTTATGATGAAGAAACACAGATTCAGTGCCCCAACAAACAAGCTTCTTGTGTCATCTTGACCAAAGGTCTTAGCCTCTCTGAGCCTCGGTGTTCTCGTCTGTGGGATGGGACTAATGACGCCCTCCCACGGGATGGTTGAGATGATTTCAGCGGTTTCTGGAAAACACTCAGCACGTATCCCTGCAGTATCGCTGCCCTACTCCAAAACCACACATCTTCTCCCAGCTTCTCACCTTCTTCTAAGGCAGGAGGGGGAAAGAACGGCATCCATGCGGTCCGGCTGGGCTCCCAACCGCCTCTCCCACCGCGCACGGCTCGCGTTACCCATAAAAGCAACTTTCTACGCAAAGGCAACCCCACAGGAAAGTCAGCTCAAAGTGGGGGTGCACAGGGCCCTGAGGCTTCCAAGGAGAGGCGGGCCCCGTCCCGTGAGGAAGGGGCTGATACCCGTCTCTTCCTTCTGAGGCTCAGAGAGGGTCAACAGCCCTCCCCAAGGCACACAGCTAGTAACTACCAGAGCCAGGCCTTGAACCCCCACCACACCCCTTGCGCTAAACCATTTCTGCCTTGCTTTTAGCATGTTATTTATAGGGTACGGTTTCTGAAACTTTGTCACTAAAGGGCCCTAGCAGCCTCTTGAGGATCCCGAGTTGGAGCTCAAAGTGGCATCTCAGCCAGCTGGGCATGCCCCTGGCGTCCCACGTTCAGCTCTGACATTCGTGCCCACCTGCATTCTGTCCCATCACACAGCCCCGTGCCTGTGTTCATATACAAGCAACCCTGACGCTCGCTTACAATCAAATACGGGGGCGCCTGGGTGGCTCGGGCGGCTGAGCGTCTGACTTCAGCTCAGGTCATGATCTCGCGGTTCGTGGGTTCGAGCCCCACATCAGGCTAGCTGCCTTCAGCCTGTCGTCGCAGAGCCCGCTTCGGATCCTCTGTCCCCCTCGGGCCGCCCCTCCCCCACTTGCGCTCTTGCAAAAATAAAACCAAAACTAGAAGAAAAAAAGAATTAAAAAGAAATCAAATACGACTGATCCTCCGGGAAACACTGCCACCTGGACCCCCCCCCTCAGTTCCGAGTGTCTTCCTGGCCCCCCTGCAGCGACGGCAGAGTCCACGGACCCCCATCTAAAACCACAGATGAAAGTCCCCAGTGGTTACCTGCTCCTCCCACTCCCGAGACCAGAGCCCTGCCCAATGTCAATACAGCTTCCTTTTCTCTGGTCGCCCCCATCCTGGGGCTGGGCGGGGGGGGAGTGGGGGGGGGTCCCAGCAGTTCTAAACCGAGGCAGGAAGCGGGAAACAAGGGTGGGGAGGAGGATTTGTCCCACCTTGCTGCCCCACTCACACCCCCCTCGTCTCCCCAGCCCCAGCCCCACCTCAGCCCAGAACAGCACTCTGCCCGTTCTGGAACCGAGCACTGGCTGTTGCCACCGGCACCCGAGAGGAAGGGGTTAAAAACATCTTTCATCTGTCAGCAGCGCCTTTATATAATCTACGTGTGACTCTGAATGGTTATGGCTTTATATAGAGCGTGCTCTGTGCAGAGGGAGAAATCGCCGTAGTTAAGGGAACAAAGCCGGTTCTAGTCTAACGACCTGCTTTTATTTGTAGGGACCACATCTCCAAGGGCAGCCTTCAGGTGACATCTGCCACGTCGCGAGTGCGCCTGAAGAATTACACCAATAAACACTGGAGATGCAAATGTAAGAGGGATAAGAACGGACACAAATAAACCAAAGCCACTCCTCTTTATTGTTTCTGGGGGAAAAAAGAGAGAGAGACAGAGAGAGAGAAATCACACGTTTCCTTTTGGATGTTTTCACACATAACCGAACCTTCAAATGTCAACTTTCGCAGGGTGTTTGACCTAAAAATAGTATAATTTCTGTGTCATTTGAAAAGCTGTTTAAAATGACAGACAGACTTAAGCCTGCTTTTTCAAACATACATCTAGGATGAGAAACCGAAGTTGTGTTATTTAGGGCACAATCTTGGGAAGAGGCCGGTGGGCCTTCATTTTACTAAAATGTACCTGTTCCTGTGGTTTCTCGTGGGTAAAATGTGCTTGGGTTTTTGTTTTGGTTTTTGTTTTTGTTTTTTTGTTTTTTGTTTTTTTTGCCTCTGAGTCTCCTTTGTGCCTCTGGTATTAAGAGAAGGGTGGGGGTGGGGGTGGGGGAGATATGGCAGCTTAGGGGAGGTGGACAGAGTGGCAGTGATGTCCTGGGGCCCCACACACCTTTGCATCTTAGAACAGCAGCATCTTGGGGCCCCTGGGTGGCTCAGTTGGTTCAGCATCTGACTCTGGGTTTCAGCTCAGGTCACAATCGTGGGTTCAATCCCCACATGGAGCTCTGAGCTAACAGTTCAGAACCTGCTTGGGATTTTCTCTCTCTCTCTCTCTCTCTGCCCTCTTTTCTCTCTCTCCCTCTCTCTCTTTCTCTCTAAAACAAATAAATAAACATTAAAAAAAAAAAAAAAGATTAGCCCCAGCTTCCTGAACTCACACTGGGGACCCAAAGGGTACAGACCTGCATTTCTTCTGGCAAGATCTCAAAATGAGCCAAATGAAGGGGCGCCTGGGTGGTTCAGTCGGTTGAGCGGCCGACTTTGGCTCAGGTCATGATCTCATGGCTCGTGGGTTCGAGCCCCGCGTCGGGCTCTGTGCTGACAGCTCAGAGCCTGGAGCCTGCTTCCGATTCTGTGTCTTCCCCTCGCTCTGCCCCTCTCATGCTCTGCCTCTCAATGATAAATAAACGTTAAAAAAAAATTTTTTTAATAAAATAAACACAGAGCACAGAATGCAGTCTGTGAAGGAACCCGGGTCAGAGACACATGCTGCAGACAGGGCACAGGGCACAGCGCTGCGGACAAGTTCAGGTGTGAGGGGGGTCTAACCAGGTTCTGCTCAGAGAGAGACACATTTCTCCACCGGCTGGAAGGACCCCCGGCTCGACACAAAGTGTGCCAGGCAAAGCTGTCCCTCCCCTGTGCCGCAGCCAGCCGGGAGAAGTAGTCCCCGTTCTTGAAAATTAGTCCAAATGTGACCCTTGGTCCCAACGTCCACCGGAGCATGAGGTCTCTGAAACAGGAGCAGGCTGGACTCCTCTGGGAAGCCCTACAATCCTCGGGAGCAGCGGACTGGGAGGCAGCAGACCGAAGTTAAAATCTCACGCCGTCGCCGGCTGTGTGACGTCGAGCAAGTCACTTAACCTTTCTGAACCTTCGTTTTCCAGACACGGGGATTAGACTAGCTTCAAAAGTCTGATCGTCCTGGTGGGTCCTCAGTTCACATTCACGAAATGTACGAACGAACAACCGAATGAACGAATACAGAGCCCACCCTGGGGACCCCAAACCTGAGCCACGTCTGCCCTGTGCTGGACTTCACACCTGCCGCCCTTCTCACCGTCTGCAACTTCCTGAGAGCCCCTCACCCCAGAAAAGGCAAGCGCTTGAAAAATGCGTCCTACAAACGTGAATTCACAGACACATTTTCGATGCTCCAGTGCCCAGGCCTCCCCACCGTCCCCCTCCAGCCCCAACCTGCAGCATCTACCCGAGGCCACGCTCGCCACCGGTTTCTCCAACCGACTTGGGGGCAGTCCGCCCTCGGCTCCCCGCACTGGAGCCCCCGGGGAGCCCCCGGCCCACAAGCCGCTACACCACGAAGAAACAGACCCGCCACCCTCTCTCTCCCGACACTTCGCCCGTGGGTTCGTTTCAAAGCCTGTGGGTGGATTTCAGTGAGCACAACATGAAAACATGGGCGGATGCTTTTCTCTCTAAAAGGAAAAACCTGGAACAATAAGCCGAAGTAATAACAAGGCAGAACGTGGACATCTGCTCCCTGCCCTGAACGACTCCCCAGCTCACGTCTCCCCCCACCCCCGCCTCGTCAGTCGCCAACCCCCACCCCCCGCCTCGCCAGGCACGGATTGCCAAAAAGTCCAGATTAATTCACCTGTGTTGATTCGGCGTTGCTACCTGCTGACGTGCGGCTTGCCGCTTACTTGTTCATTTATTAAACTAAAATGCGGTACGCCCTCCCTGGGTGCAGGGCGCTGTGTGTTGGGGGCTGGGGTGGCTTCATTTTGAACGAGCCTTTAAGGAAGCCTGCAGTCTAATGGAGGAGCTTAGACAAGCCCATTAATAACTACGATACAGGGCGAACGAGGCGAGGCGTAAATGCAGGAAGCGCGCAAGCTTTGCTGGAAGGGAAAGCCTTCTGGACAGAGGATACTGAGTGAGGAAGGGGGCGGACGTGGCAGGTGCTAGGGGCAGGGGTCCCAGTTACCATCGGCATTCACCGTGAGCACGCAGGGGCCTTGGCAGGTAAGGCCAGAAAAGGGGACAGGAGAGGACCCAAAGACTCAGGAATCTGGAGTCTCTTCGGTAGGGAGAGGAGAACTACAGAAGGCTTTTTTGCCTAAGAGGGGAGATAGTCTCTTTTCAGACCCATCCCTCCCCCGCCCCCCACCGCCCTTCTCTTGTTCTGCTCAGTATGGCAGGGAACTACATTTCCCAGGCTGCTTTGCACCCGGCCTCCGCCCCAGTTCCGCCAATGGGAGATACGGGTGGGAGATGGGCGGGCAGGACTAGAGAGACCAGGGTATTTCTCCCCACTCAACGCCAGCATCCGTTGCCTCTCCAGCATCTTCTCTGTGGTTCCAGCTCCCGTTAGCTGACTCGGGCTTCCAGGTTCCTGCAACACTCCCTCTCCCTTTGTCCCTCCAGCCCTAGGGATGCCAGCAGCTTCCTGCTGTTACCAGTCTCTGGGTTGCTAACCTCTGTGTTACCCCACTGTGTCCTATTTGGCTTCTCGGCTCCTCCGGTGTCTGTGAAGCCAGTTTCCTAGATTAAATTCCCTATGTTTAAATACCTAGAGTGGTTTCTGTTTTCTTGGCTAGACCCTCACTCAAACAGGGTAATTGGATCCAATTTGGCTTCAGAGGACACGTTGGCTGCGGAGGGCCCCACTTAACAGCTTTTGCCACCTCCCAGGAGAAGGATGGAGAAGGCCTGAAGCAGGGCAGTGGCATGAGAAGAGACAAGGGAGGATGTTCAAAGAGCCCCAGGAGAGGTGACGCAGCAGGACCTCCCAGGGGCATGTGCTGGGGGCCCTGGAGGTGATGCTGCTGGTCAGCTTGAGCGTCCCGGGGAATGGCCAGGCCACTAACCGAGATGGGAGGAGCCGGGGAGAAGCTGAACTGGAAAGAAGCTGGTGAGCTGGACTTTTCTTCATTCTCTCTCTCCTCTTTTATCGCTTTTTTTCTTTAACTAATCCGTGCACTTGGCTGCTGGGCTTTTCCTCATTGATTTTGGATTGAGGAGATTGATGGAGTAGACCTCCAAAGGGAGAGAGCCCCCGGAGACGGGAGCAGGAGGCAGAGGGCACCTTCGGGCCAGTCGGAGGGCCGAGCCACAGGAGAGGGCACAAAAGGAAGCAGGGAGGGGACCGCGAGGGGTGGAGGGCCTGAGTGCTGGGCAGCACTGAATGAAAGAGGTGAAAAGCCCCTGCCTGCTTGGAGCTTCTACGTGAATGAGGGAAGATGGACAATAAACACAAAAACACTTCAAACACGTCACCCTGTAGATGACGGTAATGGCTCTGCAGGGGGAGTGCAGGAAACAGGAAGGGGGGTGGGGGCGTCGGTGTCATTTCAATAGCGCGTTAGGGAGGGAGACGGAAGGAGGCGAGGAGACAAGCCATGAAGATACCTGGAGGAACATGCCGGGCAGAGGGAGCAACCCGTGCAAAGGCCCTGAGGCAGGAGTGTGCCTGGTGCGTTCCAGGAATGACAATGAGGCCAAGGTGGCCGGAGTGGGGTGGGGTAGGGGAGGGGTGTGGGGAGCAAGATATGAAGTCCGGGAGGTAGGGAGAAGGGGCCAGATGACCGAGGCTTCATCAGTCAGAGCAAGGACTGCAGCTTTTTATCTGAGCAAACTGGGGAGCCACGGAAGAGCGTGGAGCTGGAGTGTGGTGGCCTGACTGAGAGTATTGACTGAGGCAGGGAGGTGAGCAGTCTGAAGGCTGGGCAGCTATGGTGGTGAATTGCCATCATCTTCCCCTGTATCCCCACCCACCAGCGTCTGTGGGCCTTGATGGAAAGGGTACCTCTGAAAACAGACACTGAGATCTCATCACTGTGGACCTGGGGCTCTTTGCAGAAACGGTGCTGCCACTCCCTGTCCCCGCGACCCCAAACTCTCAGTCCCGGGGAGCCCAGGTGTACTTGGCTGGGCATGAAAGGCGCCGCCTTTGGCTTCAGAATCTGTTGCCAAATCCTGCAAAACAATAAAGTTTAGGCTCCCTGCTTGCCTTATGAAAGTTGACGCTTTTGTACTCTGCATAAAGTTGAGCGTTAAAAATAATAGCTTTTGTGTTGGAGTACACACTTCCAATATGCATTTTCCACGCTTCGGGATAAAATATATGACCATTAAGTCACTACAATAAGTTGAAAAACAAGATTACTGCTTTCACATCCTGCGTGAGTTGCTAATAATCTTGCTGTTATCCTGACATTATGGTCAAAAGCTATTGCTTTTAAAGTTATTGGGACAGAATGGGCCCAACATGATGGTTTGCTGAAAGGGAAGATAGGAAAGGGGAGAGTGTGATTTTACTGGGGTGGGCGTGATGTCTTCGTAACCTTTTTATCGTGGAGACTTCTGAACGGACGCAAAAATCACGAGAATCATATAAGGAACTGCGGGAAAGCATCATCAGCCTCGACGCCCTGCAGCCCGGTCTCGGGCCAGTCTTGCCCCACTGTCTGTCATCTCAACCCCAGGACACCACAGACTTCACCCACGCAATCCTAATAACGTAGCGGGTCATTGTCAAGGGGTAAGAGCTCCGTCCGGAGCCGGCCCTCTGCATGGCAGTGAAACCAGGAGCCCAACTTCAGCCCAACCAATTCCCAGGATGCCCGGGACAACCTTCAGTCTCCAGACCCGGGCCACCTGGACCTTGCCGCAGCCTGAACAGAAGGCGTGTCTGCGGCGTAACGAGGGCCCGAGAGGGGAGCAGGGACGGAGGGCTGCATGCACGGCCTCGCTCAAGCGCCCGCCTGGATCCCTGCTGCCCGTGGGAAAAACACTCCATCTGTAAGAAATGACCTTTGGAAAAGAGCTCATCTGATCCCATCATTTAATACCAGCTTAAAATTATTCATGGGGCTTCCTGCGGCCGTCAGGAGGGAGGCCAGACTTGCGGCCTCCCCAGCACCCCTCCACCGTCATCACCACCCCCCCAACACACACACACACACACACACACACACACACACAACGGGAGGTGCCCTGGCTGCGTCCCACGGGCCAGGTCCCGGTGATCTCTTCGTGTGGAATACACAAGTCCTTTCCTACCAGCTCTACACCTCCTGGTCCTTTATTTATTTTTATTTGTTTAGTTATTTATTTATTGGGGGGGAGGGGCAGAGAGGGAGGGAGAAAGAGGCTTGGAAGCAGGCTCTGTGCCGTCAGCACAGAGCCCAAGGTGGGGCTCGAACCCGCAAACTGCGAAATCATGACCTGAGCTGAAGTCAGACGCTTAACCGCTCAGCCCACTGAGCCACCCTGGCGCCCCTGCGATTCCGGGTCCTTTAAAGCTAAGCTTTGCTCCCCCCCCCACCCAGGGAGCCTATACTGGACTTCCCGACAAAAGCCACCCTCTGTGCTCCCCGAGCACCCTATGTTGCTTATCACCGAATCATTTTCTTTCAACAAATACTAACCGATCTACTGTGTCTTAGGTACTGCGTTGGCCACTAGTGATGGAAACGTGCAAGGCAAAAACACACACAAAAGTGTGTCCCGCCCCCCACCCCCACCCAGGAATCCCAGCATGCTCGTGACTACTTCAACCAATGGAGTACAGCGGCAGCGACACCAGGGGAGTTGCAAAGGAGGTGACAAAAGGCCACAGAGCCTGTGCTTGGTTCCCACAAATGCTCTCCCTGGAGCCCTGAGCTGCCGCGCGAGGCGTTTGACCAGGCCGAGGCTGCCATGCCGTGAGAACACCCAACCAATAACATGAGCAGCCACATGCATGCTGCTCGTGCTCTGGCCAGCTGTCCTGGATGAACTGAGGGTTTGAGTCCACCCAGCACAGGTGCCAGAAGCCTCCAGAAAAGTCCAGGGCCACCCGGACTGGCCACCCCCAGCCTTTAGGTCTTCTCAGCTGAGACTCCAGTCATGGTGGAGCAGACACCAGCTTTTTTGCGTCCTGTCTGCACTCCTAACTCCTAGACCCGTGAGCATAATACGATTCTCGCCTTAAGGGCACCTGGGGGGCTAAGCGTCCAACTTGGGCCCAGGTTATGGTCTCACGGTTCGTGGGTTCGAGCCCCGCGTCGGGCTCTGTGCTGACAGCTCGGAGCCCGGAGCCTGCTTCGGATTCTGTGTCTCCCTCTCTCTCTGCCCCTCCCCCCTACTCGCGCACGCTCTCTCTCTCTCTCTCTCTCAAAAATAAATAACATTTAAAAAAATAAACAATAAGAAGATCCTCCAACTGTACCATTTGGGGGCAGGTAAATAGTCCGGTGTTGTTTCTCTCACATGGTCCCCAGAAGACCCTGGCTGTGAAGGGCAGCCTGCCGGCCCGGGCTACTCCCTCGTTCTCTGCCAGTGCTCGCGGCGTCTCTCCTGCTCCCCTCAGAACATCCAGAACATTCCTCGCCTGGACTGTGGCAGCAGTCTCCTCTTGAGTCTGCCTACCTCCACCCTTACCCATTCTCCCGTTCCCCACACGGCGGCCCGGGGGGAGTTTTGTAAATAAACTTGTACTTGAAGCAAAATGGACACAAAGAACAGCGTGCACGTCATAAGTGTTCACAAAATGAACTTACATTCGTGTCACCAGAGACCAAATCAAGAAGCCAATGAGCACGACAGAAAGCCCAAAGACCCCCCCACCCCCGCCGTGACCCCTTCCAGTGACTACCCTGCGTCCCCAAGGCTAACCACGGTCCTGGCTTCCGACGGCAGAAATTCGTGCTGCCTGGATGTGAACTGGGTGTCGATGAACTCTACAATATGTGTTCTTTTGTCTCTGGCTTCTTCGGGTCAACGTTATGTTTCTGAAGGTTTCCATGCTATTGCATGGGGCAGTTTGCTCATTTTCGCGGCTGTCTACTGTTCTATTGTGTGACTGTGCCACGATTTATCGATCTGTTCTACTGCTGCTAAGCACTTGTGTAGTTTTCAAGTTATTGTGTTTGTTTGTTTTACAGCAGTGGTGTAATCATATATTGACCCCGAGGGAAGTTTTCTTGAGGAGCAAGGTGACACACAGAGGAAACGAGCCAAAGGATTGGCAGATAAATGGAGTTGGAGACCTGATCACACCTTACCTGAAGGTCATCCAACAGCCAGATTTATCACTTACATAAGCCATTGTGTTCTTTTATTGTTCGAGATAGGCTAAACTGGATTTTCTTTTTTTTTTCTTTTAAAAAGAATTTTTTAATGTTTATTTACCTTTGAGAGAGAGATGGAGCACAAGCAGGGGAGGGGCAGAGAGAGAGAGGGAGACACAGAATCCGAAGCAGGCTCCAGGCTCTGAGCTGTCAGCGCAGAGCCTGGCACGGGGCTCGAACCCACGAACCGCGAAATCATGACCTGAGCCAAAGTCGGACGCCCAACCGACTGAGCCACCCAGGCGCCCCTAAACTGGATTTTCTGTCACATGCAGTTGAAACCATTGTAATTGGTACAGAAGGCTAGGAAGGAAATGGCCTTGAGGAGGTAGAAGGAATGTCACTAAAGCACATATAGGATGAGGAAATGTGAGAAGCCTTCTGTCGAAGCAAAAAGGAAAAGCATGTGGATTCCCTCCAAGGCCCGAACACCTCTAGGAAGGGTGAAAATTTGAATTAGAGTTTAGTAAATATTCACCCCCTTCCCTCTCCCCAGTTGATAGCGTGTGGGACCACGTGATCTTGTTTGGCCAATGAGACTCGAGCAGACTCTAATGTGAGAAAAGGCTTAAAATGCTCTGGTGTGGCCGAGCGCGGCCTCTTATGCTTGTGTCATCACCATGAGAAAAAAGTGCTCCAGGCAGCCCAGTGGCCCAGCGAGGATAAGAGACACATGCAGCAGATCTGAATCCAACCCGAATGCTATAGATTTGGGAGGGAGTGTTTCTTACTCAGCAGAATTACAATAATAGCTGACTGATACATCGGGCAAGAAGAAGGGTCAAGAAGAACAGGAACAATTCACCTAGGAGGGCAGATTAGTTCGCTAGGGCTGTGTGACAAAGTACCACACAGTGGGTGGCTGAAACAACAGAAATTTCTTTTCTTGCAGTTCTGGAAGCTGGAAGTTCAAGATCATGATGTCAGCAGGGTTGGTTCCTTCTAAGCGCCGTGACAGGGAATCTGATCTCGGCCTCTTGGCCTGTAGAGGGCCATCATCTCCCTGTGTGTTCCCGTCATCTTTTCTGTGTGTGTGTGTGTGTGTGTGTGTCTATCCAAATCTCCCCTTTTCATAAGGACACCACCATATTGGATTAGCACGCCCTCATGACCTCACTTTAACTTGATAACCTCTCTAACGACCCTATTTCCAAATAAGGCCACACTCTTATTTAAATGTGGGTAAATTGGGGCGCCTGGGTGGCTCAGTCGGTTGAGCATCCGACTTCAGTTCAGGTCGCGATCTCACGGTTCATGAGTTCGAACGCTGCATCGGGCCCTCTGCTGTCAGCGCAGAACCTGCTTCGGATCCCCTGTTTCCCTCTCTCTCTCTCTCTCTCTCTCTGCCCCTCCCACTCTCTCTTTCTCTCTCAAAAATAAACGTGTTTTTTTTTTAATGTGGGTAAATGGGGTTTAGGACTTCAACATATGAATCTTGAGGGGATGTAATTCGACCCATCCCCGAGACCCTGTTTGTGATCGTGGCAGAACACCAATCAATAACAGGGAAAACTCGGGGCGCCTGGGTGGCTCAGTCTGTTAAGCGGCTGACTTCAGCTCAGGTCACGATCTCGCGGTCTGTGAGTTCGAGCCCCGCGTCGGGCTCTGTGCCAACAGCTGAGAGCCTGGAGCCTGTTTCAGATTCTGTGTCTCCCTCTCTCTCTGCCACTCCCCTGCTCATGCTCTATCTCTGTCAAAAATAAATAAATATTGGGAAAAAAAATAACAGGGAAAACTCTCACTGCTACTCATGAACCCCACGCCAGACATCTGCCATACCCCGGGTGGGTGTCCACCGCCAGACTGATGTGACGGCTTCTGCACTACATGGAAGGAGGCAGCAGAGAAAGAGCATAGAAAGGGTTTGGAGTCAGACACTCCTGCATTCGAACTCTGAATCTGCAACTAACTAGCTGTCTAACCTTGAGCACTTGGAACTCACAGAGCCTCAGTGCCCTCATCTGTAAAACAAAGAGGTCAGTTCTATGCCATTGAGTTGTTCGGAGGGTAAAATCGTGTGCGTCATTGGGATTTGAATTGGTTACGTTATGGAAAACCCAATGAACCACGGCTTAAACGAGTAAGGGATTTGTTTGCCTCGTACAAAAAGGAAGGAAGAGGGGTGACTATCCCGGGACTAGTATGTCAGTCCAACAACATCCCTGAAGACCGGTTTCTTCTGCCTTCTCCTCTCACATCCTTAGCATGTGGCTTTTGTCCTCATGATCACGATACAGCTGCTGTACCTCTAGGCATGAGCCCGCATTCCGTGCGGGAAGATGGGGCGAGGGGCGGAGGAGGGGGGACAAAGGTCTCAAAGGGACAGGCCAGCTGAGCTATCCCTTTGCCAAAAACTTCCTCATACGTCCAACTGGCTGGATCTGAGCCACGTGGGCACCGCCAGCTGCAAGGGAGCCCGGGAGGTCACAGAAGCGTGCTTTCCAGAAGGCGAGGAAGGAAGGAAGCGTGTAAAGCCAGCCCACTGTGTCCACCATGTCAGCTAGGCCAGAAGTTCGAGTGCAGGACCAGTTAAAAAAAAACAACAACAAAAACAGGTATCTAACGCCTGCCGA
Organism: Panthera pardus; assembly: GCF_024362965.1. Lineage (NCBI taxonomy): Eukaryota > Metazoa > Chordata > Mammalia > Carnivora > Felidae > Panthera > Panthera pardus. The sequence goes on along the minus strand of NW_026526843.1, from coordinate 90,207,853 downwards.
AGTACGTTTTGTGGAGGAAACGTTCCACACAAAGCGTGGGATCCCACGTGTACCCCCACCCGCTTGAGCCGCTGTGATTGCTCTAAAGCCGACACCAGCCTTTCCCCAGCACCCGTGAGACTGGAGAGTCCGAGAGACAAGCGTGAGCACCCTGGAACCTGATTCCATCCCCTCCCGTCCTGCACCAGCGAGACTGCGGATCCCGCGAGGGGAGTGGTAAAACCCATCCCAGCGCCCTGGGACAGCATCTGAAACCCGTCACTGCCGGCCACGTGCTGGGGATGTTCCAAGGTGCTGGGCTGTGGCAGGCGTGGACGGTCCCCAAACGAAAGGGGTCGGCTCTCTGAGCAGCGCCTCTCAGCCTTCTTATACACAAGGTGCATTCTTTATAAGGTCCCCAAAGTTCTCCTCGCTGCGCGTTTAGTATCTGTTAAAAACAATAGAAAATAAGGGGCGCCTGGCTGGCTCAGTCGGTTGAGGGTCCGACTTCGGCTCGGGTCATGATCTCACGGTTCGGGAGTTCGAGCCCCACATCGGGCTCTGTGCTGTCAGCGCGGAGCCCCCTTCGGATCCTCTGTCCCCCGGCCTCTGTCCTTGCCCCTTCCTCGCTCCCGCTCTCTCCGTCAAACATAAATAAAAAACATTTAAAAAAAAATACGAATACCGTGTTTTACGCTGCACAGCAGCACAGCCGACACCTGGAACACGGTCGTATGTCCAAGTACGAGATGGCCTAGTTATTCAGCCTTCGTTCATGCCGAGTGCCTGGTGCGGATGCGGGCCCCTCGCCGCACAGGACAGGCTAGGCGGTGAGCAGAAGTCAGATGCCCGGATCCCAGGGCCTGGGGGAGGGAGGAGTTTCACAGGGCTACGGCCGAGAGAGGCGGACTCACTCTCAGAGAGAAGCCACGTCACGTCAGGAGGCCGCAGCGAGGGGTCACGCTGGTGGGAGCAAATGTCCTCCAAGAGCCCTCTGGGGAGAAGCGTGAGACTGCACTTCATGTGTCCAAAGAGGCCAGAGACCAAATAACGAGGCTGCGCTCGATTAACCGACATCCCCTTCTCAAAAGCGTTCCATCCTCACCCCACCCCCACCCCGCACCCCCATGCCTTTAACCTTTCCGGATCAGTGGAGCGGCAGGGGCAGGTTTAAGGCCACCCCTGTCACTTTGGGCTTTGGAAGCTAGGATTTTCCTTCCTTCCCCCCGCCCTGGATTTCGTCGTTCTCGGGACCTGCAACTCCCACAGGCTTCCATGCCACAGGGGCTTCTCCTCCTGCTCACGTCAGCCTGACCCAACTTGGGCTTGGCCATTGAGCCAGCAAGAGACAACCAGGTAACCAGGGGGGCTGCGGGGAAACCCCAGGGCCCCTACCCACCACCGCCCGGAAGCCTCTTTGCACCTTGAAACGCATCCGGGTCTCCAGACTCCCATGCTTCCCTCCACCTCCTCTCCCCACCCTGGTCCAGGCTTCACCAGCCTCCTAACAGGCCTCTGTGCTTTCCGTCTTCCTTTTCTAGAATGTTCTCCTGGATTTGTTTTTAAATGTGCAATGCATCACCTCACCTCCTTGCTTTAAAACTTTTTGGTGGTATCCCACTGATAAAAGCCCTCAACTAAAGAGGATCCTGAGGCTCCCCTCAGGGTAGGCTGCACCCCTTCCTGTGTCTTTCTCCAGGCCTCTCCATCCTGCCTCAGGGCCTTTGCACCACCCCTCCAGCCTTGGAGAGCCCTTCCCTTAGCAGTCATCTGCTTAACCTCTTGGATAGTACCTTCCAATTTCAATTCAAACGTGGTTTCTGCAGGACAGACCTCTCCGACCCCTCCAACCAACCAAGTCAAAGACCCTCAGGCACCCCAACACCATGGCCGAATGGCACATGGCAAGTTTATACCCTCGGAGGTCACCTGGTGATTGGTCTCGCTTAGGTTGTTAGTTCCAGGAGCCCGGGCACACATATTTAGTGAGGGAATAAAGGTAGAAATAAAAATACATTCAGTTTCTGTTACTGTCTCCTAATTCTGTAAAGTAATACATTCCTTTAGAAAATACAAAAACAAATAAAGAAAATTAAATCCACCGTTTTTCCAGACATAAGCATTGGTAACAATTTTATGTTTTTCCTATCCAACTTTTACATTTTTTCTTTTTTTCTTTCTTTCTTTCTTTTATTTTTTTTTACTGAACCGAGATTCTATTGAATATACAGTACAAAGCATTCTAGAACATTTCTCCAAAAACATGAAGGTACCATTCTATTTTCTCCCTCGCTTTTTTTTTTAATCTGATTTGACAACAATATAACCACTGTAGAAAATTTGGAAATTACAAAAAAAAAAAAAAAAGTAAGAAAGAAATGTAAATCCCCTCTAATTACAAGCCGACAATTTTCCACCGGTAACAGAGCCCCGCGTTCCCTTTCAGTATTTTTTTTTCTATGCCTACATTTCGCTGCACTTATTTCTTGGTTTTCACTTTTTTTTTTTTTTAAGTTTATTTATGTATTTTGAGAAAGACAGAGAGCAGGCGGGGGAGGGGCAGAGAGAGTGGGACAGAGAATCTGAAGCTGGCTCCGCTGGAGATATGCAGGGCTCGAACTCATGAACTGTGAGATCGTGACCTGAGCCCCGCCCTGGGCGCCCCTAGCTTCTGTTCCTGATCAAATCACATCACCACCACATTTCCAGGTGCTCTGCACCCAGGAAGCGGCTGTTCCTGGTGGGCCCTGTCCCCCTACACTGCTGAAAGTGAAGGGCGCCCTCTGGAGTGGTCCGGCTCTGGGGCCGGGGAGGGGGGGGGGGGGAATGCCTAGTTGGAGGTGGCTTTCTGGCCTCGGCCCCACCCCCATCCCCACCTGCCCCAGGACTCTGGTGAAGTCCCAGAGGCCTGGTGTGCTTTTGTAACACGATCGCCTTCACCCCTGTGTCCCCCCCCCCCCACCCCCCTGCAGGTTTCCTTAATGAGGCCAAATTTATGTCCCCCAAAGGGACCAACCGGAGCTGTCGAGTGGTCCTCCACCCCTGCCCGGGGCCCACCCACCACCACCACCCCCACCACCCCCCACCCCCAAAGCCACAGGCCATTCACAAGGAGGTCGGGTGGGCTTTGATAAAACTGAAGCCGTCCCTGGTGTCTGGTCAGAAACCCCGCCTCTCTCTGAGTTCTGGGGACACAAGACAGGGAGTCATAAACAGGAAGTATTTCCACCGCGCCTAGTGGAAGGCAGGCGGGGCTGCTGGATGGACGCAAGTCTGCAAAGTAAAGAGGCGCTGAGTGAGTGCTCAGGGCCACCTCCGTCATGGCGTCATGACGCTGTCACGGTGCTGTGGCCCTGCAGGGCTTCCAGGGGTCATTTCTACGTGAGGTCAGGGTAAAGTCAGGGGGGTTGGGACGCTCACCTCTGTCGGTGGACGGGGAGCGGGGGGCAGGCAGACTGTCCCCCAACCAGGGGAGAGGTAGGTGGGCAGGGCGGGCATCCAGATACGTTGGAAACGAGGGTAACCCCAACCCCGAAAGCCCAGGCTGAGTCTTTGATGGCAGGCACCTGGCCCCCAGCCTGGAGCCACAAGGAATTGCTGAAGGCACCATGCCCGTCACAAGGAAAGCTGTCCCAAACTCAAGCCTCCATCCGGGAAATGCCTTCTTGGGGTAACACAACACAGGAGAAATGAATTCCCCGGCCTGCCATACAGTTCCTAGAACTACGCCTCTCAGGAAGTGATGCTTCCGGGAGGGTTCCGCTCCTCGCCAGCAGTGGTGGAGCAAAAGTCTGGTGGGGAGAGGTGAAGAAGAGGGGCATCATGGGAACAGCTGGCAGGGAACCCTCCCGAAGGAGACTCCCCCGGATGGAGTGTGGTACACAGGGCCCCCGCCTCCAGCCGGGCCTCTGGTCAGATCCCATCCAACCAGCAGGACCCAGATTTGCTCCCAGCTCTTTCCGGAAGCCACCCGGAGTGTAGGACCCGGGTGTCAGAACTGATTTTAAGCGTTGCCGGTCAAGTGTCTCCCAAAGCGTGTGTTGTGAGAACCGGTCAGACGTGCAAAGGAGTTCCTCGGTCAGGTGACTTTGGGAAACACTGTGTGGTAAAGTACCCCGGTGACCCCAATCCTTTGCCCCTCCCGGATTCCATGCCCTCTGCCAGGAAGCTTTGCAGCGCCCTCCCATCACAGGCCCGAGGATGAGACACAGGTGGGGCACGGCCAACCCGCCACGGTCACCCCGAGGAGGACTGGCTTAGATGGACCTCCAGTCGGCCACCACGAGCTAACCCCCAGGGGATTCTAGACACACGAGCGATAAATATGTAATGTTGTAGGGCCTGGAGGGTTTGTAGCATTGTTGAAGCAAAAGATAACTGATACAACGTTGCATGCTAGAACTCTCCAGAGGAAAGTCACCGGTGCACATTGGTACATTAAAGGCCCTGGCAAGTTCTGTAGTAGAGAAACCTGTTCAATTTCGCCGAGCCCAACACTCCCCAAACTCGTTTGCTCGCAGAACCCTGGTGTCCAGAGAAACACCTCATGGAAGCCTTGTGCAGAGAGACGCACACTATGAAACATGAACGAATGTCCCCCCTCATTTTATAAATGAGGAAACCAGACCCAGAAAGGGGGCCATCTTGGCTTCCAGATCACAATTTCTTCTCCTTGCTCTAGGCAACGGTGGCCTCTCCCTTTACTGAATTTGACATATGTTGGTTTTTAACTCAAGAAGAAAGCTCGGTAGGGGCGCCTGGGTGGCTCAGTTGGTTAAGTTGGTTTCGGCTCAGGTCACGATCTCACGGTTCGTGAGTCCGAGACCCGTGTGGGCTCTGTGCTGACAGTGCTGAGCCTGCTTGCGATTCTCTCTCCCTCTCTCTCTGCCCCTCCCCCAGCTTGTGCGTGCTCTCTCTCTCTCTCTCTCAGGATAAAAAAATAAATAAATAAACCCCACTCCAGGTAGGTTTGGTTTTTTGTAATGTTTATGTATTTTTGAGAGAGCGCAAGTGGGGGAGGGGCAGAGAGAGGGGGACAGAGGATCAGAAGGGAGCTCTTTGCCGTCAGCAGTGAGCCTGATGTGGTGCTTGAACTCATGAACCCCCGAGATCATGACCTGAGCCAAGGTCGGATGCTCAGCCACCCAGGTGCCCATCCATTCCGGGCCGTTTAAACAGAAAGGGATCCGACGTACGGTACGAAGAGCCTTGCAGGACTATTTGGGGGACTGAAGAGACCCACTCGATACGGGAGGCCCTAATTCCACGGCACAAGCCCAAGCCAGGCATGGGAGTTCCTCGTGAAAAGCCCCTAGCGCCAGCGTGAGAACCACGTGGCCCCCGCCCTGAGCCGCGTAAGCAAAATGCATGCTGCTCTCCCTCTTCGACCGGGCTCCAGAGTCAAGTCTGACCCAAGAACTTGTGACTGGCTGAACCTCATCAGGCCTGGAGCCCTAGCGGCAAGGGAGTCGGAAGAATGTACAGTTTAAGCCGTCTAACACAGGTTGAAGGGGATGTCCAATGTCAATCCACTGCACCTTTCCCAAAATGCGCTTAAGGAGAGCAAATGCGGCATGTGTTCAGGGCCGGTATGCCCAGGAAATATTCTTAGCTCTTCGGGTTCTTTCTTCTGTCTCTCTCACGGCCCCTCTCCCCACCAGCATGCCATAGACGCTCGTTAAAGACCTCCAAAAAGCCAGCTTCCTCACTGCGTGATCTCTGGGATGGGCAGGTGTAGAAAGGCAACCTTTTTTTTTTTTTTTTTCCCCAGTCTTGCCTGGAATAAATTGCTACCTTCTTGAACACACAGAAGGATGTATCATTATGAAGGTGTTCTGTATTATTACTGAGAACAATTATTCCGCAGCCAAAAGCCTAGAGCTGCCGAGGTTATATTCTCGGAGGAGAAATTCCAGAAACCATTACTCATTAACTTTTTTGCTTGTGAAAATAACCTTTTCCCTCCCCTGCGTGGCTTTCTACCCAAGGAGGAGCTCAGCCCTCCCTGTTCGCCCTGCACCGGTGAGTCCGCGACTGGAGAGGCGGTCACTGGATTGGGGCCTAGTCGTAGCGTTCCGCAGAGGACCGTGAGAGTGGAGCTTGGGCTTGGGAGGACGCAGCGAGTGTGTTTCCAGAAGCGTCCTACGGTCACACCTAAGAGTGCGTCCCCGTCTGCCCAGGCTTCCCCGGCGGCGGCGGGTCAGGCGGCCTGGTGCTCTGCTCACCGACCAAGCAAACCTCTCGCGCTCTGCCCTGGTACCGGGAAGACAGGGCCTCTGGAATCAGACATCTGTCCAAACCCCACAGGAAGCGCGGGAGGCCTAATTAATTAATGTCTGTGGAACACCTGTACAGCTTCAAATGAGAGGTACGAGGCGACCACGAGCCCAATTAATTAGCACCGTTGACGGAGGCTTCCGGCCCCCGCCCCTTCCATTCCAGCCGCCTTGTCCTGTCTCAGGGCCGTCAGGCAAGCAATGACAGGGCGACCGAGAGGGGAGAAAAGGATCCCCATCGGGGCCTCTGCTCCCCACGGCAGAGGGCCACCAGCTCTCGGAGTCACTGGGGGATTTCTGGATAGGACCTTTCTCCTCAGAGAAGCCGGGCCGCTCCAAGGGCCGCACGTGCAAATTCCAACCCGCATCTGTTTCTCGGCTCCTATCCTTCCATTTGTCTCCGCCCCGCTCCACCTTCACCCCCTCAGGGGAGGGCCGGAGGGAAAAGGAGACAGTGTACATCCAAGAAGGCAAGGTTTGATCAAAGCAAAGGGCATAGGAAATCGTCCACAAACGGAGTGTGGGAAACGGGGGCTATGTCACGTCTGAGTCCTCGCACCTTGTATTCCGCAAGAGATCTCCGGGTGGCTCATCTTCCAGCTCCGAGCACAGACTTCGGCCAGCGCCGCTCCCCGGACGTAAGTTCAAGGCTGCCTTAGCGTTCCCTCGTCCACAGGTCTCCAGAGCCGAGCCGGCCTGGCGGCTAGCACGGCCGAACACTGGGGCATTCGGGGAAGCTGGCGAGGTCAGGGTCTGCGGGGCCAGGGGGTTGCGCGGCCTGGGTCTGCAAGACCGGGGTCTGGTGACCCGGCTCTGTGTGGCTCCAGCCTGCACCGCCGGGTTCTGTGTGCCCAAGCTCCGCATGGTCAAGGCCTACGTGGCCCGGGTCTGCGTGGCACCGACGTAGCCCCCACCGTCCCCCCTGCCCCGCATCTACCTCCTGCTTATCCTGTCTCCAGGGAAGACGAGGTCGCCTGGAGCTGTGCACGGTGGCCCGGGCAATCCTGCCTCTCTAGGCGACAAGAGGGCTATCCTCCTTACCTCTCCTGACCTCAGAGAGCAGGGGGCTCAAGCCACATTGCTCAGGCAGGGGAAGGGCCCCGGCCTGCTGGCCTTGCAAGCTGGGGAGAGACACAGTCAGAAACACCGAGAGAGGAACTGTCAGCCTTCATTATTAATACCCAGTGTTAATATTTAATGTCAGAAAGCTGCACCTCCCTTCTCTGCACCGTCACCAGAGCCGCGCGGGTCACGCCAACCAGAGCCCCTCCATCTCGGGACCCTTACAGCGGCGCGCCAAGAGCGGCAGGGCACGTTAGGGTTACTCACAATGCCGGGTGCAACCTGAATTCTAAAAAAAAAACAAGAAAATTAAACTGAAATAAGGCTAAGAGATTATTGCATTGCGTTTGAAGTCAATCGGGCTCTTGAAACGGCTCGAAAACTAGGCGTCCAAGTGCCGGGAAGTTTAGAAACGGGGCCAGGCTTAAGAAGGGTTTTGATCCGCGGCCTGTTTGCGTGCTGTTGATATCCCGGACAGATTGCTTAATCGGTAGTAGCCAGAGCAGTAAAGAGGCAGCCAACAAAATTTGAAGGCTCCCATGGACATCCCAAGATGAATCCAAGGACGGGGCGCCTGGCTGGCTCGCTCCGTAGAACATGCGGTTCTTGATCTCAGGGTCGTGAGTTCAAGCCCCGTGTTGGGCGTAAAGCTTACTTTAAAGAAAAAAAAAAAAAGGTGAATTCAAGATATTAAACGAAGAGAAATATCTACCACTTAAGCAATCAATTAACCCTTACCCATCAAAACCACTTTGATTCTCAACCTGGGGCACACTGTCAGCATTTGGGGAAGGACAGTCCTTCATCGCACAGGCCTGCCCCACACACTGTCCCTGCCCACTCACCCCATACGCCCCCCTCCCCACCACAACCATCCAAAACACCATTTCTGGGGCGCCTGGGTGGTTCAGTCGGCTGAGCGCCCGACTTCGGCACAGGTCATGATCTCACTGTTTGTGGGTTCAAGCCCTGCATTGGGGTCTGTGCTGACAGCTCAGGGCCTGGTGCCCGCTTCGGATCCTCTGTCCCCTGCTCTGTGCTCCTCCCCCCCCCCCACACACACACACAGTCTCTCTCGCGCGCGCTCTCTCGCTCTCTCAAAAATAAATAAACGTTAAAAACAAACAAACAAACTTAAAAAACCACACACACACACCATTTCCGAGGTTGGGAACCCCTGATCCAGGTGTGCTGGGCCATCAAAGTGGGATTTTTAGTCAGAAATGACTAAGCCCCCCGCGTAGGCCAACAGAACTGGGCCACCCTCTCACTGGGGTGTTCGGGAAGGGGACAGGGTCTGGGGCTTGCCTCTACCTGGTGAGCCGCAGGGGTATCTTGCCCTCGTGCCCACCCCACCCATACACCACCCCCCACCCCAGGGCTCACCCTTCTTGGCTGAGCGTGGACAGCCACTTCCACGGGGGTGCGAAGAGAGGCCATGGCTTGCCAAGCTTTCATCTCTAGGACTTCAAAGAACAGCCTCACAAAAAAGCCTAGGGCACACTTTTCCAGGATCCAGGAAACTGGATGATTCACCTGGGACTTCCTCAACCTGAACCACACCTATGAGGCCCAAGCCTCACCTTGTCACCAACAAATAGCAGAGGGGAATTTTTTTCTTTTTTTTTTTTAATTTTTTTTTAACGTTTATTCATTTTTGAGAGATAGAGAGAGACAGAGCATGAGCGGGGAAGGGCAGAGAGAGAGGGAGACCCAGGATCCGAAGCAGGCTCCAGGCTCTGAGCTGTCAGCGCAGAGCCCGACGCGGGGCTCAAACTCACGGACCGTGAGATCATGACCTGAGCCGAATTCAGACGCTTCACCCAACTGAGCCACCCAGGCGCCCCAACTAGCAGATGTTGTTAAAGTCCTGGTAGCAGAGGTCCCTGGGTGGCTCACTTGGTTGAACATCCGACTTTGGCTCAGGTCATGATCTCATGGTTCATGAGTTTGAGCCCCGCGTCGGGCTCTGCGCTGACAGCTCGGAGCCTGGAGCCTGCTTCGGATCCTGGGTCTCCCTCTCTCTCTGCACCTCTTCCGTTGTCTCTCTGTATCTCTCAAAAATAACTATCTTTTTTAATTAAAAAAAAAAAAAGGTCCTGTTAGCATAGCTGGATCCCTGACTTGGTTGGGAAAGTCATTTCGAAGGATATAAATAGAAGGTGATTTAATTCAAGGGAATCTTCTCCCTACAATGTCATTTATAGTATTTGGTTGAGAAATAATTTACCTCCAGTAAAATGCAGAAATCTTAAGTGCGCAACCTGATGAATTTTTACAAATGTACACACTCACATACCTTCCAAAGTTTCAGGGGCATAAAAAAGAAATTGTAATTAAAATACACGCACATAAGGGCGCCTGGGTGGCTCAGTTGATTAATTGTCCAACTCTCGGTGTTGGCTCAGGTCACGACCTTGCGGTTTGTGAGTTCGAACCCCACGTTGCGCTCCGTGCTGCTGGTGTGGAGCCTGCTTGGGATTCTCTCTCTCTCTCTCTCTCTCTGTCCCTCCCCCATTCTCTTTCTCTCTCTCAAAATAAATAAACTTTAAAATAAAATAAAATGCACACTCATATACAAGCTGGGATAGCTAAAAATAAAAACAATGATGCTAGCAGATGTTGGCAAGGGGATAGAGCGACAGGAACTCCCATACCTCTCTGAAGGGAGTGGGAAATGGTACCACCACTTTGGAAAATGTGTTTTTGATAAAGTTAAATATATACCTACCGTATGACCTAGCCATTCCACTGCTGGATATTTACCCCAGAAAAATGAAAGTATAGGCACACGAGCGTTCATGGCAGCTTCATTTATAATAACCCAAACCTGGACGCAACCCAAATATCCACCAACGGATGAATGGATAAACACACAACATGGATGAATCTCAAAATAATCATGGTGAGTGAAAGAAGCCAGAGAGGGCATACTGCATGTTTCCATTTATATTAAATTCTAGAAAATGCATATGCTAGTCTACAGTGACAGGAAGCAGATCAGTGGTTGCCTGGGGACGGGAAACAGGGAGAAGCAGGCGGGAGGAATTACAGGGGGTATGGGGAAACCTTGGGAGGCCACGGATATATTCATGATCTTGATTACGGTGATGGTTTCACGGGTGGATGTATATGTCAAAACAGATCAAATTGTATAATTTAAATATGTGCAGTTTATCGTATGTCAATTATACCTCAAGAAAGCCGTACTTTTTTGTTAAGATGTGTGTTTCACTGTATGAAAATTATACTCCGATTTTTTTTTTTTTGAAACGCTGGAATTCTCTACCACGCCCCCCTCCAGAAACAAACAAGCAACTAGAAGGTCCTGGAATTTCACGGATCCCCTCAGCTTTGGCATCGGGCGGGCGAAATCCTCCTCGGAGCTCAAGGCCGTGTGACAGACGCGTGGCCACCCCACCTCAGCGGGGACAGGAAGGCAAGTGGACGCTCACACGTGCCCTCCCCAGCCGTGGCCCTGGCTCCTCCTTGTATCTGGGGCTGAAGGGCACATCATAACCAAGACGATTATCCCCCGGGGTTAGCCACATAGGACGCACACGTTTCCACCTTTTCCGCTCTCTGCTTCTTCTGGTCGTTCTCCTTCTCGGGTGACTATTCACTGGGCCCAGCCAGTGCAGAAAGACTCGTTAATGCTGAAACATGCCCTTTAACCATCCCGTTTTATTACACAACCCCCCCGGGGACCTGAGCAGCCCAAGATTTGCAAAAGATGATGCAGAAATTGGCTGAGATATTAAGCCTCTTTCCAGGTGCAATTAAAAGTGAGCTGGAGACCCGCCTGCTCCCCCAGATAGATATTTTCTTCCGTCTGAATTCACGCTTGCAAGGATTCCAGGGACGGAGCTGAGCTGCCGTCGGAATTCTAGCATTTGCTGGAGATGCGGCTTTGCTTTCATTCGCGTCTTCCCCTTCTCCGTTTCTGAATTGACGCGCCGGCAGGTTTTGCTGGGAGGTCTAATATTTCCACAGCCGCCCAAGCGCAAGGGTTGATTCCAACATTATGAACATTCTGCCTGCTCTGAGCCTTTGATTCTTTCGAACAGACCCTCTCTGGAGAGACCAACTTTAATCACATTTCCTAGAGCAAAACCCAGCTGGCCTAGGGAGGGACAGCCCAGGCCAGGCTGAGAGCGGGTGCGGGGCGTGCCAGAGGAGCAGCGGCTATGGGCTCCCTGCTTTCAAGAGGATTCAGGCCAGTGCACGAGGAAGGTCACCAGAAGAGGAGGAGGGAAGAGCGGGCTTTGGGAAAAGTCAGACTTGAACTTCCTCCCAGCTTGCCCCACCTCCTCTCTACTCCCAGCCTCTTCCTGGCTGTGTGATCTCAGAAAAGTGACTCTTCGTCTCTGGGGCTCGGTTCCATCTTTAAAGTTTTATTTATTTGTTTTTTGACAGAGAGACAGAGAGACAGAGAGCAGGGGAGGGGCAGAGAGAGGGAGAGAGAGAGAATCCCAAGCAGGCTCTGCACCATCGGCACAGAGCCCGACGTGTGGCTTGAACCCACGAACCACGAGATCGTGACCTGGGCAGAAATCAAGAGTCGGGCCCTCAACCGACTGAGCCACCCAGGCGCCCCTCCTGTCATCTATAAAGCCAGGATGATGGCCCCTCCTTTGCAGGGATGCTGCGAGGCGTTGCTCAGAGATGCCATTATTATTTTCTTACCATGAGTACTATTGCCAGGCTCCTCAAACCTTAGGCCACCGAAAGGATCCCTCCAGCCACCTGTCCAGCGATGCAATGATGCTCGAGGGCTCCCAAGCCCCTTTCTCCCTTAGTGACTGAAAGTATGAGTTCGACATCAGGTCAGCTTGCGGAAGCCACCTCCGGGGTTCCCACCCAGATTGGCAAGAAAGGCACCCGGGGCCGAGGCGAGAGCGGCCAGATGCGGGGGCGCGGGGTGGACAGGCTGAGAACAGGGCCAGCCGGGAACCTAGAAGGGAGTTCAAGATCCGGGAAGAGCGAGACCCAAGGCCACAGACACATGCGATAGCAAATGCCGGACGACGGCTTTCCATTTTTTATCTCACAGACACTTATAAAGCGTTTTTGGCCACGCCGGGCACCGTTCTAGCATTCTGCAAACATTACTCACGCTTAATTCGCTTATTTGATTCTCCTCACCACCCTATGAGACAGATACTGCGAAGATCCCCCTTTGACCACAGTCCGCAGTGAAGAAACGGTCCTTCCATTTTGGCTCTGTGCTTGCCCATCCGCGTCAGTGGACGAAGGTTTCACAAAACACTGCGGCGTCGATGCACTCTGATATCTTAGATTCTGTTCCTCCTTATTCTGACTCACTTCGTTTTCACTGTTGGTTGTGACCCACCCAACTGATTCCATGGCCCAGTAATGGGTTCCGGTCCACAGTTGGGAAAATGCTGGCTCACACCCTGAAAGAATTGATGATCCCAGTAACAAGGAGAGCGGAGACAGAGCTCGGTTCCGGGTAAGGGACACGCGTCAGCTCAGTGATGTCCACGAGCACCCGCGTGCCTCCATCCGCCCACTCAGCTGGCCTCGGGTCAGCCTCGCCCTTGGGCTGGTTTGTCTGGAGGCCATAAGGTGCTCCTGGCCATCCCAGATGACACGTTGAGGTAGACCCAAGTCCAGGGGCAAAAGCAGGCAGGCCAGACTCGGAGCACCTGTCCCAGGAGCGTTTCACCCCTCCTCAGAAGCCCCCAGTATTCCCTCCCCCTCCCCCATTCACGTCTCATTGGTTAGGACGGAGCCACAGGCCCGTTCATGACCCGACCCCTAGCCGGAGAAATAGAGCAACCACCCAGTGGAGTGACAGATATCAGGGAGTGAGCCACCGTGCCCTCCACAAGCCCACAAGGGCAGGCCTCTGTTACGGCTGCCAGCCAAAGAACCACAAAATCGATCTCCCGGGGTTTGCAGCAGAGGTGACAGGGTTTAATGTGGCAAAGGACAGGGACCCTAGAGTGGCCACCCAGTGAGCGTGCTGGGCTGTGGGGGTTGGAAGCCTGCCGAGCCGGGCCGCAAACCGGGAACTGGCAGAGACTAACTTCCCCCAGGGGCACTCACCCCTACCAGTCCGAGGAGGCTGGTTCTCGAAGGCAGCCTGGAGGGGTAAGGACGCGTTGAGGGAACAGGGCAGGGGCCTGGGTCCCAGTCCCACCTCCGGGAAAGGCCGGCAGGGGACACCCGGTCGAGGTAAGGGAGCCAGGTGTCGGGAGGCAGGCGGCTGAGGGTGGGAGCGCCGTCCACAGGGGCCGGGCCTGGAAAGGGGACGTAGGCACCAGACCGAGTCTGAAGCACAGCCCATCTGCAAGAAGAAACGTGGATGCCGCAGACTCTAAAACGAGGATCCCAGGGCCAGAAGTTCATGTGTGTTTTAGTTGTTTATTGCCAGGCAACCAACCGCCCCCACATTTGGCGGCTTGAAATAAATCACAATCGCTTACTTGCTCACGATATTACAATTTGAGCATCAGCTGGGCTGGAGGACCCACTTCCCTAAACAGCCAGCAAGTTGACGCAAGCTGCTATCCGCCAGCTCCGAAATTCGTTCTCTCGCAGGTCTGGAGGCCACAAGCGCAAGATCAAGGTGTCGGCAGGGCTGGCTCCTTCTTGAGGGCTCAGAAGGAGGGTCCGTCTCCGCGTCTTTGGGGTGCCGGCTCCCAGTAAGGCGAAAACTGCCCGCGTCCCGATCCGGAGCAGGTCTCTGTGTCTTCGGTCCCTCTTCTTTATTGATTTATTGGTTTTTTTTTTTTAAGAAGTCTTTTTTTTTAATGTTTATTTATTCTTGACAGAGACACAGCAGGGAAAGGGCAGAGAGAGAGGGAGGGAGACACAGAATCCGAAGCAGGCTCCCAGCCCGACGTGGGGCTCGAACTCACAAACTGCGAGATCGTGACCTGAGCCGAAGTTAGACGCTTAACACACTGAGCCACGCAGGCGCCTTTTTTTTTTTCAACGATGATTTATTTTTGAGAGAGAGAGAGAGAAAGAGAGCGTGGGGGAGGGGCAGAGAGAAGGCGAGCGAGAATCCCAAGCAGGCTCCATGCTGTCAGCACAGAGCCCGATGCGGGGCTCGATCTCACAAGCTGTGAGATCATGACGTGAGTGGAAGTCAGATGCTTAACTGACTAAGCCACCCAGGCAACCCTCCCTTTAAAAAAAAAAAACAAGTTTATTTCTTTATTTTGGGGGGGGGAGGGGCAGAGAGAGGGAGAGAGAGAAGCCCTAGCAGGCCCCACACAGTCATCGCAGAGCCCAACGTGGGGCTCGAACGCACAACCCGTGAGATCACGACCTGAGCTCATCTTAACTTGATTACATCTACGACCACCCTGTCTCCAAGCAAGGTCACTCTCCTGGGTCCTGGGGGTCGGGACTTGAACGGAGAAGGGACAACATACGACCTCCTGGCAGGAGAGTGACACGGAATTTGCAGCCAGCTTTAACCCAGCACGGTCTGAGAGAGGATAACGGGAAGGGAAATGAGGAAGTGGGCAGAGAGGGGAAAGGCGGTTGCTATTGCAGGCATATTCGTCCGCTGATCCCCCCCTCGTCGGTGCCCTAGCCTGCCCTGTGCCCCGCATGCAGGAAGAGTGTGCTACCAGAAGATTCCCCGGGGCACCGAGTCATAGGTGTTTGCAGTAAGCAGTCTTCCCAGCATGGAGGCGAGGGTTCCTGGCAGGTGGGTGGAGCCCGGAAAGTGTCTGCTACAAAGGGCAGGTCAAGGCAAGCCGTCTGGAGGAGCCTAGCTGCCCACCTGGCAAAATCCCAACCGCGCGGGTTAAGCCGCTAGGCTAGTAAAAGGCTCAAGGGCACATGGGCCTACGTAGATGAACCCCAGGGGCTGCCCCCATAACCATGTGAACCAGACCAAGGCGAGCCGGTGAGGGCTGCACAGCAGGGCACAGCAGGGACTCCTCTTGGGTGAGCCACTGGAGGCCAGGTTGGGGACAGACCTGCCCCTGGGCAGAAGAGGCTCCCGGACTGCGGCCTCAGCCAGGATCAGGGGCAGGCGCGAGGCTCCAGGCTGAGCCCCTGGAGGAGCAGCTTCGGGGCCTGGGACGCGGGGGGGGGGAGGCAGCGGGGAGAGAAGCCCACCATAACCGTGCTCGCTGCTGAGACGAACAGCAGCTCTTGTGACCCAGGCCTCAGGAAAAACTGGAAGGGTAGCGGGGTGGCAAGGGGGGGAGAGGGGGCGGGGGTGGCAATGTTTTTCCCTCTCTGCTTTTCACCTCCCCTACCGGGCGCCCGTGGCCTGCAAAGCCGCCAGCAGAAAGCACAGCCATGAGTTTCTCATGAATGATTTTAAACGATTCCTGTTCTGTCCATGGGGGGAAATCACGTATCGAAAATCCAGCAAAAGCGTAGCCAACTGAGGACTGCTCCGGATGGCTGCTGAAAAGCAGACAGCGTGGCCACTGGCGTTCCAACCGCAAGGGGTCCTGGGAGAGAAGCAGGCTCTCGGGGCCAAGGCCTGCATGAGCCCGGGGCCATACCCTCCGAAAATCAGGCCACTGTGCGCCCACTCCGCCCCTCGCTCATTCGTTCGTTACGCAACGTGTAATCACTAAGCACTTGCAATATGTCACTCACTGTTCTAGGCGCTGGAAAACCGTTGCGAACGAAACGGATTTTTTTCTAAAAATCCCTGTAGTCACGGAGTTTACATTCTCGTAGGGGAAAAAGGTAGGAAACAAATAAATAGGCAAAACATGCGGCGTGTCGCGTGCTGGGAAGTGGGAAGGAGAAAAGTAGGGCAGGGAAGGGAATAGGGAACATAGATAGGAGCCGGGGATAGGGGGAAGGTTCCAGGGTTCGAAAGAGCGACCAAGGGATGTACTTGCTGAGATGCTGGTACTTCAGCAAAGGCCTCGAGGAGGTGCGAGAGGGAGCCCTGTGGACAATGGAGAAAGGGTTGGCCAGGGGACAGCCAGTGCAAAAGTTCTGAGGTGGGAGTGGCCCAGTATATTCCAGGAACAGCAACGAGGTTAGTGTGGCTGAAACGGAGGAGGGGAGATAACCGGCCTGGAGGTGAGGCAAGTAGGGGCAGGCCAGGCACCAGATCAGGCAGGGCCTTCTTACAGCCGTCAGGTTTCACTCAGATAACACGGGAAGGCTCTGGAGGATTCTACGCCAAAAGGGACAGAACCTAGGGGAGCCCGGGTGGCTCAGTCAGTTAAGCGTC
This sequence comes from Panthera pardus, assembly GCF_024362965.1. Taxonomy (NCBI): domain Eukaryota; kingdom Metazoa; phylum Chordata; class Mammalia; order Carnivora; family Felidae; genus Panthera; species Panthera pardus. The sequence goes on along the minus strand of NW_026526843.1, from coordinate 90,191,344 downwards.
TGACTCTTGATTTCCGCTCAGGTCATGGTGTCACAGTTTGTGCGTTCGAGCCCCACATCGGGCTCTGTGCGGGCAGTACGAAGCCTGCTTGGGATTCTGTCTCCCTCTCTCTCTCTCCCTCTGCCCCTCCCCTGCTTGTTCTCTCTCTCTCTCTCTCAAAATAAATTCAAAAAAAATTTTTTAATTAAAAAAAACAACAAAAGGGACAGAACCTGACTCAGGTTTTAGGGGACCCCTATGGCTGTTGTTTTCAGAGCAAACTGTAGAGGCTAGAAGGGGGGACACCGGTGAGGTCACACGACCAGTGATTCTCCACATCCGGATATTGAGAACCGCAAATGTACCGATAAATATTGTTTCAGCAGGAATTGTTTTCACCTTCATCGCCAGCATTTGGCAAAACCCACCTTCAGAGATAAAGAAACAGACCCAGAGAAGTTAAGTAACTTCATCAAGTTGCCCGGTTGGTAAGCTCTTTCAAGGGCTCCCTCCTTCCTCTGGGTAAAGCAAAAAGCCGGCCAAAAGCCCTGTTGTGTCCACCGGTCTGTGGCTGATGCCGGAATCTTCTGGGACTTCTCGTGCTTCTGGTCTTTTCCTTGGGAGGCAAAGTGGCAGGAGTCCAGGGTGGAGGGTGGTGGATGGGCCGGGCTGAGCTTTGGGCTTTTTGTGGGCAGGGTCATGGCTGAAGTTGCCAGGCACCCGGGAGCCAACCCCCTCCCAGGCTTTTGTTTTCAACTGCAGCCAAAGCTTCGAAAGGATTATATGGGATCAGCCGTTCCGAGAGCCTGTTTTGTATACCGCTGGAGGTACACAGAGCCGTATTTTTTTTTTTTTTTAATAATTATGCTTATGTATTTGGATGTGCTGGGAAAAAAAGGAACCGGCAGAACCATCCCATGACTTCATGAATATTATCGCTCAGGGGGAGGCTAAAATATTCGGGGTGGTTTTGTTTTGTTTTCAAAAAGGTGACTTAAATTAAAAAGATTACGTTACACATAGCACGAGTGGTACAAAACACAGCAACTGTCAGAGAGGAAGGACAGAATAACGTTGCAGTACGGTTGTCTTGGGTGGGGAAGAAATGAAGGAAAGAGCTTCTCTTCCCCCCCCCCCCGCCTCGCCCCCCAGCAATCTAAAAGGGTTTTTTAAAAATGTGCCCTTTTAGTATAATGGAAACACAGGCACACCGTGCAATGTTAGAAAATACAGATCATCGGGGCGCCTGGGTGGCGCAGTCGGTTAAGCGTCCGACTTCAGCCAGGTCACGATCTCGCGGTCCGTGAGTTCGAGCCCCGCGTCAGGCTCTGGGCTGATGGCTCGGAGCCTGGAGCCTGTTTCCGATTCTGTGTCTCCCTCTCTCTCTGCCCCTCCCCCGTTCATGCTCTGTCTCTCTCTGTCCCAAAAATAAATAAAAAATGTTGAAAAAAAAAAAAAAGAAAGAAAATACAGATCATCAAAAAGGTTGAGATAAAAACCTCACACTCTCATGTCCCAGATATCATGCCATTAACACCTAAGTGCACATCTGTCTTGGTCTTCTTTTTTTTTAATTTTTTTTTTTTTGACGTTTATTTATTATTGAGAGATGCAGAGCGTGAGCAGGGGAGGGGTAGAGAGAGGGGGAGACACGGAATCCGAAGCAGGCTCCAGGCTCCGAGCTGTCAGCACAGAGCCCGATGCGGGGGTCGAACTCACGAACCGTGAGACTCATGACCCGAGCCGAAGTCGGTCACCCAACCGACTAGGCCACCCAGGCGCCCCTCCACCTTGGTCTTCTACTGCTGGCTAGCAAATTACCACAAATTTGGCAGCTTAAAATACCATCCACTTACTACCTGTCACTTCCGCAGGTCAGAAGCCCGGGTGGCCTCGGTTCTCTGCTCTGAGTCTCAAAAGGGCAAAGTCAAGGTGTCAGCCAGACTGGGCTTTTATCTGTAGGGTCTGGGGAAGAATCCAGTTCCAATGTTGGCCAGGTTATTGCCAGAATTCGGGTCCTTGTGGCTGTAGGACCGAGGTCCCTCTCCATTTCCTTTCTGTCTATCCTTCGGTTCGTGAACATTTCCAAGCCAGGAACAGCCCATCTTGCCCCTCCTGGGCTTCGAATATCTCGTTGACTTCTTCTGCCTGCCTCCTCTGCCACCAGCCAGAGAAGACACTCTGCTTTTAAAAGGCTCTTTGTGGGGGCACCTGGGTGGCTCAGTCGGTTAAGCTGACTTTGGCTTACATCCTGATCTCGTGGTTCGTGAGTTCGAGCCCCGCGTCAGGCTCTGTGCTGACAGCTCAGAGCCTGGAGCCTGTTTCTGATGCTGTGTCTCTCTCTCTCTGCTTCTTCCCCGCTCATGCACTCTCTCTCTCTCAAAAATAAAGAAACATTAAAAAAATCATTAAAAGGCTCTTGTGATTAGGTTTGACCCACTGGCATAATCTCCCTACTTTAAGGTCAACTGTGCCTTATTTTTTTTTTTAATGTTTATTTATTTTTGAGAGAGAGAGACAGAGACAGAGTGGGAGCAGGGAGGGACAGAGAGAGATGGAGACACAGAACCTGAAGCCGGCTCCAGGCTCTGAGCTGTCAGCACAGAGCCCAATGCTAGGCTCAAACTCACGAACCATGAGATCGTGACCCAAGTTGAAGTCAGATGCTTAACCGACCGAGCCACCCAGGTGACGGCTTATAACACGACACAATCACAAGAGTGAAATTTCCTCACATGTACAGGTTCCGGGATTAAGGTGTGGATCTTGAGGGGCCACGTGTTTAGAATTCTGCCTACCATGGTATCTTTCTAGATTTTTCTCAGCACACATATATTCATAAAGATGTACTTGCATTCTACATACAATAAGCAACCTGCTTTTTCCAGTCGTGGATCGCCACCTTTCCATTTCAGTATATATTCATCTCAACTAATACCCAGAACATATTCAGAGCTCTTCGACGGACCCAAAAATGTTTTTAAACGCACTCAATGAGGGGCACCTGCGTGGCTCAGTCGGTTGAGCATCCGACTTCGGCTCAGGTCATGATCTTGTGGTTCGTGAGTTCGAGCCCCACACCGGGCTCCCTGCTGTCAGCCTGTCAGCACGGAGCCCGCTTCGGATCCTCTGTCCCCCTCTCTCTGCCCCTCCCCCACGTGCGCTCCCCCCAAAAATATATATATATTTTTAAAAACTGAACTTAACGTATTGAAGAGAATAAGACAGTTGTTCTGCAAAATGTCCCACTTTCTGGATACATCAGGTGGCTTCCCTGTGATGCCCTTTAGCTTGTCTTTGTCTCTCTCCCCTGTACTTCCTCTCAATCGAAAGTTATTCGCTGGTGTGGTGGCAAGTTTTCACCACCCAGGATTTTGGCCCATTTCTGTGGTGTAAATGCTTCCACCGTGGCTGCTTTCAAGCCACCAGTGTGACATCCCCGAATTCAGAGTTGGAGACAGATGCACACAATCTGCCAGCTGAAACCAGTTCCAGCACCTGCTGCCCGATGGATGGGATAAGGCTTTTGGAGGGGAAGAGGGGAGCAGGCTGGCTGGAGAAAGACTTGAAGAGCTTCCGCACCACCATCCCCAGAGACTGTGGACGAGGCAGCCTGATATGTGCTCCAGGAGTGGAAGGGACTGGCAGCCTCTGTCACCTCTAGCAGGAATGTCGGGGGCGGGGGTGGGGGGAGGGCTGAAGTGAACCACACAAGCTGTGTGGCCTCAGAAGCCATAAGCGAATACCCCTGTCATGGAGCGCGCCCAAGAAGCAAGGGTGGCAGCTGAATCCCCCAGGGCCCTGGCTCCTGGGGTGGGCTGCTCTCCACTGATGGCCGCAGATCCCCAGGAGGACTGAGTCCCAGCTGCCCACAGGGCTAACTTGCTCGGTAACCATCCCTTTGTGGGTTCTCTTTCCTTCCCTTCTCCGGCTTCTCTCTGCACCCCTCTACCCCGGCTTCCCGGGACCACCTCCCAAATAAAGGGCTGGCCCTCAAACCCATGTCAGGTCCCGCTTCCGGGACCCGAGCTGAGACACCAGGCGGCAGGGGATCGGAACTGGCGTGAGGCTACTTCGAGGGTTTACGTTTTTTACAAAGGCACGTATTCATTTATTATTGATGCAATTAAAAATCAATTTCAAATAATAAATTTTTAAGAGGAAAAACTATAGCTAGAAGCCACAGAAGATTCACTGAGAGAGACCACAGCCTCGCTCCCTGCCTTGTTGGCCTGACTGAGAACCCGCCGTCCCCCTGACCCTCATACCTCTCCCCGCACACCCCAAGACACGACAAGGGCAGGTGATAATTTTAAGAGGAGCTGACGTTTGCTGCGCAGATACCGTGCCGAGTGCTTTGTGCAGATTATCTGTTTTACATGCTTAGAGCACGTGTATGTATCACCCCTCCCTCCCAAGCTCCCTTTAATATAATCGTGAAGGAACAAAAAAAGGTATAAAGCCACAATGAGGAGGGGGGGCAGGGTGTCACCAGATGAGGGGTTTCAACACATTTCTGGAAGACAGAGAGCAGAAGGAAGGGTGGTGACAGGTGACACAGAGCAGAGAGAGCCACAGCTGGAATCCTCCCAGGCGGGGAAGCACAAGGGGGAGGCTCCAGGGGGAGACCACGGGGGGCCGGGGGGGGGGGGGGGGGTCCCTGAGGGCAAGAGTGGGAACCGGGGCTGCAAACAGGACTGACTGAGGGTCACCACCCCTACCACTCCCACCTCTGGGGGCAGGAGAGCCATGAGCAAACTTCTTGGTTTCTTAGAGTTCACGCCAAAGCAGGGACGACCCTCTTCTGAAGACACGGCACACATTTTCTGCGGAGAACTGGAGAGGCTTGTGTATACACAGAGGCTTCGAAGAAAGCCGTCCCCCCCCCGCCCTCCCCCCCACCCCCAGCCATGATCCAGCATCTGGGAGACCCCAGCTCCCCGCAGGCTCACCTCAGTGGAGTCCCCTAACCACCAGTCCCCGCCCGTGTCACACAACCCCACAACGCTCTGGTCCACGTCGCTCCTCCGGCTACACAGGAAGAGACGCCCCCCCCCCCCCCCCCCCCCGGCTGTTCATCCAAAGAAAGGCTGCAACATCAAAGAGAAAGACAGAGAAGAACAACAGGAAAATTGATCCTGGAGGAAACAGATACTTTGGTAAACTGGGGAGAGTTTGAAGAAAGATGAGAAAGAGGAGGAAGGGGAGGGGGAGGAGAAAACAACGCTTTCCGCTCAGCCGCGAGAAGCTGTCGCACCCATAAAGCAAGAAGGTGGCACTAACAATTAGAGAAAGGAGGAGCCCTTGGAAGTTCCAAATATGAGGACAGAGTGAAAGAAGTTGACTGACGGCCGGAAAGAAAAAAAAAAAAAATCAAGAGATTCTTCCAGAACATAGAGTATAATGAAGGAGACAGAAACCGTAAGAGAAAAGATAAGAGACATGCAGAATCATCCGGGAGGTGCAACACGTGAGAACAACAGAAGTTTCAGAAAGAAAGCCTAGCAAAGACAGAGGGAAAGAATCTACAAATCGTCCCAACCCTTGTGGCTTAGGGCAGCCCTGGAAGAGGCAGGCTCTGCGGGGCTGGGGGCTTTTGTTTTGTGTGTTCCGTGTCAGTGTCCCTACTCAGGTCCCTTAGTGTTTAAAGGTCTCAAGAGGAGCCAAGCTGGGTAGAGCATATCCCAGGGACCCAAGTGTGAAATGAACAGGGGGCAACCCTGGGCCCTGGTGTGGTGGTACCTGTAGATTTCAAAGTGAGGATCCCCCAGCGGAAGGGGGCTCAGGGGCCAGAAGGTCGGAGCTGCTCACTTCTCATCCCGCTAAGACATTGTCCTCCCAGAGCTAGATCCTAGGAGGCTTCGGGTTTTGTTTGAAAAAGGAGGGGGGGTTTCCATTACAGCTTCTCTTGCAGATGGGGAAGTCAACTTGTCCGACATGCCTTAAATCCAGAGGGCAACACTGAGGTTTGTGGACGGGTCTGATGGGAGTTGATCGGGGCGGAAGCTATAAAAGTCTTCTCAACAGATGTTTCTGTTAGCCGAACGGGACGCCTGGCAAAGGAGCGAGCCCTCTGTCGCTGGAGGTATTCAAGCGGAACCCAGAGAAACATCTGTCAGGAAAACTATAAAAGGAATTGGAACCCTAGAACAGGTAAATTCAGAGAGATAGAAAGTAGAATAAAGACTATCAGGGGGAGGGGCGCCTGGGTGGCTCCGTCGGTTGAGTGTCCGACTTCGGCTCAGGTCACGATCTCACGGTTCGTGGGTTCGAGCCCCACGTCGGGCTCTGTGCTGCCGGCTCGGAGCCTGGAGCCTGGTTCAGATCCTGTGTCTCCCTCTCTCTCTGCCCCTCCCCCGCTCGTGCTCTGTCTCTCTGTCTGTCTCTAAAACAAACATAAAAAAAAAATTTTTTTTTAATGGTAAATTTTATAGGTGCCTGGGTGGCTCAGTCGGTTAAGCGTCCGGCCTCGGCTGCGGTCATGATCTGGCAGTTGATGAGTTCAAGCCCAGCATCGGGCTCTGTGCTGACAGCTCGGAGCCTGGAGCCTGCTTCGGATTCTGGGTCTCCCTCTCTCTCTCTGTCCTCTCCCACTCGCGCTCTGTGTCTCTCTCTCAAAAATGAACATTTTTGAAAGAAACGGTAAGTTTTATGTTACATGTATTTGACCACAATTTATAAAATCAAAAAAAGTGGGGGGAACGGAAGTCACATACACCGCTGGTGAGGCTACAAAATGGGGCAACCACTGCGGCAACTTGTCTGGCTGTTTCTCAATAAAGCTAAACACAGAGTCATCGTAGGACCCCACAATTCTGCTCCTAGGTATATACCCAAGAGCAATGAAAAACAGAAACATCACGCTAAGTGGAGGAAGCCAGTCACGAAAGACGCATGCTGCGTGGTTTCGTTTATATGAAATCTGCACGACAGGCAAACCTACAGAAACAGAAAGTAGACGAGTGTTGCAGGGAAATGGGGAGCGACTCCTAATGAGGATGGGGTTTCTTTTGGGGATGATAAAAAGTGGTGACGGTTGCATTTCTGTGGGAATGCACTAAAACTCACTGAAATGTACACGTTAAGTGGGTGGATTATATGGTATGTGAATTATATCTCAATAAAGCTGTATAAAAAAAAAAAAAAAAGGGAAAAAGAGGCTTCCCACCAAGATGGGAAGCGGGGCCAGATGACCTTCTTCCATTCCAAGGCTCGGTGATTTTCTGTTCCAAGGCTGGGCGATCTTTGGCTGCCTGCCCCCTCAAGGTTTGGCCCCAGGAGGGCTTTCTCAGCAGCTCACGGACACACTCCCTCATCGCCGTGCTTGCTAGTGGCTGAGTCAGAAGCTTCCCGGCAGAGCACCCCCTGCATCACGCTGTCAGCCTGGCCCCCTGGGTTGGTTTGTTTTTCCAGGGCATAAACGTATTTTATGGAGAAATAAAATGCACAATAATAAAAAGGGGGAGGGGAGTGTTTCCACAGGCTCACATTTTATCCAAAGGGGCCGTGATTTGGCATCCCTGGCTCGAATATGAAATTATTACACAGGAATTGACTCTCGGTGTCTCCGATGCTCCCTGGGATGATTGCTTCTATAACTTATGGAGACAGCCGAGCGTTTGTATTCAAGTGATCACATAAATTAATATCCATATGTGGAAATGCTGTGTTGGGAGCAGACCCGGTTTAAGAATGCTTGCCTTGTAATGATCCTTGTACCTGAAGGAAAATGCCCATCCCGGGGCTCCCAGTGAAGGTCTGGTTCGTAAGGGTTTGAAGGGAAAGACGGCATGCAAAGCGCTCCCCCTTTAAAGTGATGGAGAGCCGTGTGCTGTGTTCAGGCGTGATGTCATCCGAGGGAAGGAAGGGAACGAACGGCTTTTTCGGAAAAAAAAAAAAAAAAAAATTTTTTTTTTTTTTTAAATAAATAAATCCAAAAGCATGTGCCTTAAAATGTAATGTTTTGCTCCTCTGGGATGGGTTTAGCCCAAAGTTCTAATTATATGTGTGGCGGTAAAGGCCTCCCAGGCTTCGTGCTTGCCAAAAGCTTTGATTTTGCTACGTGACAGGAGACAAAATTATTCTTTTCTCCTTAAGAGATTGCCAACACCATGCCAAAGGATGGGGGGGGGGGGGGGGTGGCAGCTCCCGCAGGAATTAATGATGGGCTTTGTGAGGGTAGGGCAGGGGATCAGGGAGTAGACGACCCAAATCCTGCCCTCAGGTCGCAGATCACGTAGGTGAGACCAGAAGCCACAACTGGGAAAGGCTGCCCGCGCTGGGGCCTAGGGAGTCATGGGGGCACGGTGCCCCGCACAAGTCGGGCGCTCGAAAGAGATCTGCTGAATGAAAATACAGAAGGACGGGCACCTGGGTGGCTCAGTCGGTTAAGCGTCCCACTCCTGATCTCAGCTCAGGTCTTGATCTCCGGGTTGTGAGTTCAAGCCCCGTGTTGGGCTCCGTGCCAGGCGTGAGCTTGTGCGTGCCTGCACATTTAATTCCATTTCATTCATTCTGGAGCTGTTCAACACCGGGGAGATTTATAACCTTTTCAGGTGATGAATGACAATCATGTGCTCAATAGAAAGCGCTAGATAGGGCCGGCCTCCTACAGATTCGGTCACTTCCCTCCCTCTGGCCTGCTCACTACGGACCCTCCCCTGTCCAGGTGGTGGCCCCCAGCCTCACACAGGACTTGCTGAATCTAAAAACAAAGTGTTTGAAGGCTTCTTTTCTATATTAAGACCTGAACAAGCATGGGATAGTACAACTTCATTCCTACACACACACACACACACACACACACACACACACACACACACACACAACACCTTGGTTCTCCCATATCCACCGTGCCCCACTCACCAACTCTCATTTTGCCTTTACAAGGAGAACAGTAGACTTCCAAGAAATCTCGAGAAAGGCACTTCTAAGGTTTTGATGGCACAGACCTGTCCCTCAGCAGCAGCGATGTGCTGGTAACTATTTAACAACTGGCTCTCCCGGGGTGGGGAAGGCCCGTCTGTAGTGCTCGCCGATTCCTGTGGTGTAAATACTCCCAGTGTGGTCAGATTTCAAGCTCTCGACTTGACATCACCCGCTGCAGAGTTGGGAAGAGATGTGTATAATTGGTTCTCATCGGCTGGCTGCTGCCAGAGGGCCGATCTCTCCCTCGGACTGTGCTGACTCTTCTGGAACACACTGGCTCCCCCCAGACTCTGTTCCCAGGAGGAGCAGTGAGGAGAACCTGGAAACATTCCAGCAAAGCCTCAGCTATTCTCCCTCATCTAGAGAAGATTCCCTGTCCGCCCCCCCCGCCTCCCGCCCCCAATCTCTCCTGGCTTTTTTAAAACGTTTATTTATTCATTTTTGAGAGACAGAGAGCAAGCAGGGGAAGGGCAGAGAGAGGGGGACAGAGGATCCGAAGCAGGCTCTGTGCGGACAGCAGCGAGCCCGACACGGGGCTCGAACTCCCGAACCATGAGATCATGACCCGAGCCGAAGGCTCTACCCAGTGAGCCCCCCAGGCACCCCTCTCCTGGTTTCTGAAGGATTCAAACACCAGACACCTGAGAGAAAAGCCTCGCCACAGAGTAGCCTGACTGCCGACTTTTCGAAGGTTATGCTTTCCCAGGATCTAGTACTTCCTAACGAGAAAATGGCAATCAAGATTGTTCCCCACTAAGGATGAGCAGTGGAATGACAGACAGAGAAACCACGGAGGGGGGACGTTGATTGGCAACGCCCACGGCCGCTCCCGCGTCCTTCCCTGTACCCGAGACGGGATTGCCTTCAAGAGCAGCGGGCCCCTATCTAGTTTGGCTTCCTCCTAGATCCTCTTCTGAGACCCCCGCAAGGCCATGGCCACACCTCTGGCTGCAGGCCTTTGGAGCCGGGCCCCCAGCCTCGGCTCATCACGCGGTGCGGCCCACTGCGTCCTTGCTCGGCAAACACCCCCTCCTCCCGCCCCCGCCCCAGCCCCTCGGTGCACCCCCTCCCGGTCCCCACTAATGCGGGGTTCAGCCAAGTGACTCACTTTGGTCGATGGAACGGAAGTCAACAGGATCCAGTCGGAGGTTTTCAAACGCGCTTCCTCGTTTGGGCCTGGCCTCCCGAACCCCTGCCGTCGCCAGGAGAAGAACATGCCTCCAGGTAGCTGCTGCAGCTTCGCGTGGGACTCTGGAATGAGAGATGCATGGAGCGGACCTCAATCCAACCCCTAGGCTGCAGCCGAGAAGCCACAAGCATCCAACCACTCCAGGTCCTGCTTAAGCCCAGAGCCCCGAGAGGCATCTGGGCGGCTCAGTCGGTGAAGCGTCCCGCTCTTGATTTCGGCTCAGGTCACGATCTCACGGTCCGGGGTTCAAGCCCCGCGCCGACAGCGAGGGGCCGGCTTGCGATTCTCTCTCCGCTCCTCCCCGGCTCGTACCCTCTCTCGGGGTCTCAAAATAAATAAACCAACCTGGAACACACAGAGAGAGCCTGGATCAGCTTGTCGATCCGGGAAGACTTCGCTTTGCACCAACGTGGTGTCAGAGACCTCCTGGCAAACCAGCAACGAAAGGACGCATGCGTACTTTTGCCCCCTTACGACCGCGCACGTATGCCTTCCTGAAGTAGGAGTGGAGTCTGGTTTAGTCTTTCTCTCCGACAACGAATCATTCGCCAAGGACCCACTGCATCCGGGACCCTGGGCGTCTGGTACCGGGAATCCACCACACCAAGAAGGCGAGAGTGCTACTCGGGAATGCGAGCACAGAGAAGGGATTACGTGTGAAAGTCCAAGTGAGTGACACAGATACAGAGTGCAGGGCATTCAAGAGGGAAGGAACCCTCACCTTTAAGGTTCAAAAGAAGCAGTGGGAACCAAGAAAGGCTTCACAGAAAAGGAAGGAACGGAAGTAAATCCCACAGGAAGAGCTGGTCTCAGGGGCAGGCGTGAGATCAGACAGATCAGACCCGTTAGCGGGAACGGTAAACTGAGTCAGGTCACGGTCGAAAGACTCGATATTCTCACTCTACCTGATACGAAAGATTACTGACAGCTACAATCTTCAAGACAGTGGGGTACTGATGGAGGGACAGGAGCACAGATCCCCGGGGAAGAATGCAGAACTCCCAAAATACACCCACACTTTATTGTTACGTCAAAAGCTGGCATTTTCCGGGGCGCCTGGGTGGCTCAGTCGGTTGAGCGTCTGATTTCGGCTCAGGTCATGATCTCACTGCTCATGAGTTCGAGTCCCGCATCGGGCTCTGTGCTGACAGCTCAGCGCCTGGAGCCTGCTTCGGATTCTGTGTCTCCTTCTCTCTCTGCCCCTCCCCCGCTCGTTCTCGGTCTCTGTCTCTCTCTCCAAAATAAACATTAAAAAAAATGGCATTTTGTCCTTGTCATTTTTCTATTAAGTCCACCTTATCCTCTTACCTGTATGTTACAAATACCCTCCTATTTTCTTCTGATTCTGTGCTTGCTACCGTTGGTATATTTTTGCTTTGTTTTTATAGTTAACGCGAATGCATCCAGAATTTGGCGCGAGGTGGGGTGCACAGACAGGGCCTGGCGTAAGATCCAAATCCAAGTCAGGCCTCCGTACCAATAAATTGTGCGCACGGCGTTTATTAAATAATCATTCCTATATCTGCTATTTGGTTATTTGGTTTGTCATGGATTAAGTCATCACCGGGTTTTACGCCTCTTCTAGAATCGTTCCCACTCAGCGGATCACTTCTCCGTTTTAGAGCCAATTACGTAGGATCTTGCTTATCACAGCCGTATATTCACCCCTTGACATTTGTAGGGAATAAAGAAAAAAAGATTCAGGATTCTATTTTGTGGGTAAGAAGAACCATTAGCAATTTTCAAGCATAACAAAGCAGACTTCCTATATTTGGAGTTAATCAGAGGGAGGTGTGTGAAATGTAGAAGGTAGAGCAGACCTGGAGGTCAGGAGCCTGGGCGGCAGCCTTAGATGATAAGGCCCAAACGCAGGCAGGGACAACGGAAAAAAGATGCAAAGCTGCATTTATAAAATCAGAATAAGGTAGCTCTACAGAATCTTCTAAAGCATGTACTCACAAATATTCACTCTACAAATGAGGAAACTGAGGGCCAGAGAAGTGAAGTCACTTGCTCAGGACCACACAATGAGTTAGGGCAGAGCTAGGAACACAGCCGGGGTGTAGAACATGCAACTCTTAATCCCAGGGTCATGAGTTCAAGCCCCACATTGGGCATGGAGCCTGCTTGAAAGAAAGAAAGAAAGAAAGAAAGAAGAAGAAGAAGAAGAAGAAGAAGAAGAAGAAGAAGAAAGGAAGAAATCCTACTAACAGTGGCTTGAGTAAAGAGTTTCTTTTTCTCTTGTAGGAAAAATCCAGAGAAACATACAGAATCCAGGGCTCATGCATCTACTTAGGTTATCACAGACCCCTCTATCCTCCTACTCTGCTGTCCACTGCTTGTGGGGTTCATCCTCATGGTCCCAAGATGGCTGCTGCACCTCCAGGCACAGTATCTGTATTCCAGGCAGGGGAAAAAAAAAAAGACAAGGATTAAAGGTGTTCTCTCTTCCAGAAAATGTTTATCTGTTTAGGAAGGGAAACCCTTCCCGGAGATTTCTGCTTACCTCTCGTTGGCCAGAACTGAGTCACATGGCCACCAGCCTCTCTAAAGTAACCTAGCAATTTGAGAATTTCACTATCTCACCTCTGTGGTAGAGCGTGAGAAAGCAGAAGGGAGTCGGAATGGGTGTGTGTGAGACTAACTGGAATATTTGCCTGATACCGGGTCTCTTATCTCCTGGTCCAGGGCTCTCGGTATTTTACGCTGTGACAGGGCTGGCCGCGCTGGGGTAGGCGGGGGTGAGGGGCCACACTACTTTATCTGGGCCAGAGCCAGGGAAGATGGCCACCTCTTTCTCAGATATTGATAAGGCTTCCTGAAAGACTCGAGGCCCTAGAAGCTGCTCGAAAGAAGGGAGACAAAGTGCCGAGGTCTGGTGGGCGAGGGGAAGCAGGCGGGTCATTTACACCACAACAAACTATTAATTACAAGGCACTTGGTCTCCAGACTCAGGCCTGGGAAGTGTCTTGAAAGTGGAATATAGAAGATCAGATTAAAGGAATGGATGGGAGTCAAGAAAATGTCCTTGGAACGAGGGCAAGAAAACAAAACGGAAAACCAAACGAAAGGAAGTTGATCTTGGGAGGTCAGCTTAGGAGGGGTGAAATCCTGAACAGTCTCTGCCAGAAATGAAAGCCAACATTCTCCCCTGGCACCAACCAGGATGGAGATGCCCCAGCGTTCTAGGTTGACTTGCCGGACGGGTCCTTGGAAACATGCAAAGAGGCCACAGAAAGGAAACAAAAATGATGACAAAGCTCGTTGGGCCAAGCAGTGTGGCAGGAGAGATCAGGGTTCCCATTCTGGCTCTATACCACCTAGATCTAACTTCTGGGAACCTGCCTGGGGGTAGTGACCTCTCCATTCCCTAGGGAGGCAGGGAAATCAAAGGACAGAAAACCCAGGTCAAAGTGATTTCAGCAAAGGAAAGGGATTTATTGGCACACATAACTGAAATATCCTGGGGCAGGGCTGGCTTCAGGTTCAGTGGGATCCAGGGGCTCAAACAATGAAGGTTCTGACAAAGCGTGATTCTCTTCTCCGCGAGAAACAGCAAGTTCTGCAACGGTCTCTCTGGGACACACTCGGGTCACAGACCAACCTCTGAACCAATCAGTGTGGCCAGAGTGGGATGAGGGAACAGGTTCAAATGCTCCGTGCATCCCACTGCTGCAGCCAGGAGATGGAGTCAGACCCCTCCCACCAAGCACCTGGACTGAGAGTCAGAGAGGAATGGTTTCTCCAAACACAGTGTGGGTTCTGGATCTAGAAGGGGGACCGGACGTTGGACAGGCAAAGAAGCCAGAAACACCAAAACCTCCCAATCAAACAAAAAACTGCCTTTTCCTTGTATCCAGACCTGAGGATTAGAACCCTAGCTACTTCCAGCCTTGTCAAAGAAATTGTCAGAAAGACTGAACTGAAAAGGCCCTTTGAAATCATCTCTCCCCACACCCGGGCGCGGAGAGGGAAAGAGGCCTGCCTAAGCGTGTAGGGCTAGATCAGCCGCAGAACAGACTAGAAAAGACTTACAAAAAGTCAACCAAGCATTCTTTCACTTCCGCCTGCAGCTTCTCTGGGAATGGTGTATAAACGACTAAGCAAAACCCTGGAGAATGTCACCAGAAATGGGGACAGGTCTGGCCAGCCTACTGTGATAGCTCAGCGAAGAATTTCTTTAGGGGGAAAGAATCCTCTGGGGAATGACGGAGGCTGGGTTGCATAAAGGGCCCGGATGTCTGAGGCCCTCGGGCCCAGATCAGGGACAGTGTGGCTAAAGAGGGAGGGGGTGGCAGGGCGCTTTTCCATGACAGGCTGACTTGGGCTTCAGAGGGCAGGTCCAGGGCTGAGGGACCCCTTTAAGACATCACATTAGAGACAGCAATGGAAAAGTTGGCTGAAGGGGCTGCAAGAAACCACACAGCACCTTTCTTCTTCTTTTTTTCTTTTTAGCAAGCTCTGAGCCCGACAGGGAGCTCGAACTCACGACCCCGAGATCGAGAGTCCCATTCTCTACCGACTGAGCCAGCCAGGTGCCCCCACACACCTTCTTTCTGATACCAACAGCCAGGTGTCCTATCGGTAGTGCCTCAAAGGTCTGCCACCCTGACTGGCTCCCCGCGATGAGGTATGTTTCCCCCCGCTCCCCAAGGAGGTCAAGTATCCCCTTCACGTTTTCACCAAAAGGGAAAATATGGCCCCTGCACCCGGCCCCCCTTTGATCTTTCCCTTCCCTGCCAACATCCAGGCCCAACAGGACCATTTCTCAGACGCTCGGAGACGCACTTAGGAAGTTTACCTGGACACCACAGCCACGTCAGGGAGGAAAGTTTTTCAGAGGGGCTTTGTTACAACGCTCTTTATTATACGCTGCCTTTTTCTCTCCTCGTCTTTTCTTACAGGACCCAAGTGGGAACACCAAATGGCTTCAGGCCTTAAGGAATCTGAACGGATTATCGTGATTACTTAAACAAGGGTTTTCTGGAACTCTGAGCCAAGTGGGATAGAGAACGAAACTTCTAAAGTTATACCCTCCCAGCGATTGGTCAGATAAGTGTGGGGCCTGAGCAAACAGACAAACCATGAACATTTCTCCCATTAACTCTTTCAAGGTCTAGAAAACACACACCGGAGGCCTATGTCCCATGGGGCCCTGGGACTCTAGAATTGACCAAGGTAGGCCTTCATTCCTTAAATAAAAGTTCTTTCTCTGGCTGCTTTTACTCATCCCCTTTCCTGGTGGGGGGAAGGTGCTCACGAGAGGCATCCCACCTGCCAGTCACCACGGCAGCAGAACCAAACGAATCTCCCTAGTTCTGCAGACCTAAGCGGGGGACCGGCAGGACGGACGTGGCTGCTGGCCTGTGCCCAGGCACGCTGTCACAGACCAGGCCGCCCCAGTGTCACAGCATAAAAGCAGGGGATGGTTCACGCGCCCCCGCCCCCCCCTCCGCCACCCCTTTCCCCGGTCTGGAATTGGCAGGGTCCACAGGGTTTGCCTATTTTTTTTTAATCCATTTTTCTTCATTTGTCCAAGCTTCGAGTGTTGGGTCTGCCCTTCATTGACATAAAACCTATCTCCTGAAGCAGCCAGGGTTCCCCCAGACATGTCCATAGGTGCTTTTGAAATCCAGAGGCAACCCTGACAAATGCCGGAAAGCACCAGGATGGGAAGGGGCTGGAAGTTATCCAGAAATTGGCAAACCCCGTGGACGCTGCCAATTCCAGACCCGGGAAAGGGGTGGCGGAGGGGGGCGGGGGCGCGTGGTTTCGTCAACCCCTCTTCAGTCTTCCTGGGAAAGGGCCCACCCAAAGCCAGCCCTCGGTCTAGGCCTCCCCAGACCACGCTGCGCTGAGGCCTCCCTTCCACCGTGCCAGAGCCGCGGGGGCACCGCCTGGAGCCCCCAGAACCCACCCACCGCGCCCGTGCCATCTCCAGTCCTGCGGGCAAGGGGGGTCAATGTCGTTCGAGTAATTTCTCTGCGAACACAAGATGGCAGCCTTAAATAAATGCAACCCTGCGCAGCTTTTAATCTTACACATCATTAAATTCCTAATTTACACATTATGTTTTCGTGGGCCAACCCATAACTCATTAGTGTTGAACTCACGAGGTATAAAGACCAACGCACGACGGGCGCCGGGGCGCAGTCACCTGCCTGGGTTAACAGTTCCTGCCGCGGGGGCAGGGAAGAAGGCGCGAGAAGGCCGCCGGGGCACCCACGAGGCCGAAGCTGGGGCGCGGGCGAGCCCTGGGTGCCAGGCCCCGCGTTACAGGCCGCGCTCGAAACTCTGCGGCCGAGAAAGTGCCGGGGCCGGCTCCCTCCCTTCACTCCCGGGTCTCGAGCGCGCGCGCGCGCGCGCGCTCACACACACGCACACGCACACACTCACACTCGCACACCCGGGTGGCCGCGCGGGGCTCCGAGCGGCGCAGGCCTCCTTGGCAGACATCTTCCTGTGGGAGGATTTCAAACGAGCCGTGAAAGCCAGAAACTACACGGGTTACAAACTCCGGAATCCCTGGCCGGCCCGGGCCCCCTTCCCACCTCCGACGCGGCCCCTCTGCTCGGCGCGGGGCCAGGAACCCACTAAAGGGCAAGGCGCGCCCGCCGACGGTGCGGGGAGATCCGGGGGGCGCAGGGACTGCCCGAAGTCCCGTCTCCCTTCCGACCCGGGGACCGGCGGCCGAGTGCCGCGCAGCCCAGCTCGGCCTCGTCCGGCTGGGGTGGCCCAGGGCGACCCGAAGCGGGGGGTGGGGTGGAGGGCTGGCCGCCGCTCTCCAGAGAACGACGTCACCAGGACGCAGCTGACAGCCCCAGGCCCCGGCCAAGGCGCACCACAAGGCGGAGGGAGGCTGGTGCCGGGAAGGGCCTGGGGGCCAAAGGAAGCAGCCTTCGCGCTGGGGCGAGGCCCCAGGCGGGAGCACCGAGGCCGGCTGTCCTGGCGGCGAGGGCTAGGAACGGCCTCGCCCTGCGCAGAGCCGGCCAGGCCCTCGAGGTGCTCCGTGCCTTCCCAGCCAAAAGCCAGCTCCGCGCCGCGGCGGAGTGGGAGGGAGGAGGCAGGGCGCGCGCCCCGCCCTCGCCGCCCGCGGTCACAGGGGCAATTACACTCCTCGCTGCAGACGGTTACCAGCTCGCCCGCGCATCCTTCTCCCCCCTCCTCTCCTCTCTCCTCCCCTCCCCTCCTCCGCGGAACTGCTGGCTCCATCTTAGCGAGCGCGCCCGGGAAGCCCCGCCGAGGCCAGCCGCCTCTGGGGACCTCCCCGGGTTGCTGTCGCGCTGCGCGCCCCCCAGGTCGCCCGGGCGAGCCCTCCACGCCCCGCAACACGTCCCACGAGCGCCACAGCCTCGGAAGCGGCTGTTGCGGTCCCGAAGGGGCGACAGGAGCCTTCTCCAAGCTCTGCAAGACCCCTGCAGCCCCGCTTTGCCCCGCAATCCTGTCCCCAGCCAGTGCAGCCACCCCAGCGCCCCATATCCCAAACACGCCTCCGTTTTCCAGGTCTCTCCTGCGTCCAGCCGGTGTGCTTTCCAAATGCCAAGTGGATGCCTAGACCACTTGTCTGAAACCCTCCGAGGCCTTTGCGCTACCAGACGTCCACTGCCACAAACAAACCGCCCCCCTCCTTCCTGCCGTGGTTTTTTACTATTACAGAAGGTGTCTTTGAAGCTGTGAGTGAAAACTCAGGTTTTGGATTAAGAGCTTCATTTCCACCCAACTGTGATTTGGGGCAAATTTCTTAACCTCACTTTCCTTATCTGCAGAATGGGAGACATCGTGCCCATATAAATGCGGGGCTGTGGGGTTTAAAGAAGATAGATGTGTGTGGAAATGACTTGGTACAAAATCCTGCTGGTTAGCATGATTATTACCATATGGCCAGAACTGTGGCGGCACTAAACGTGAGGTGGCCTTCTTCCGACCAAGAGTGGACCCCTGCGGAGTCCAAGGGCGCAGCTCCGGAGTCGAGGTGAGCCCAAGCCACCGGCTAGGCCTGAAGGGAGGACAGAGGAGTCGAGGGGCAGCCAAGGGAGCGAAACACTCAGCCTTCCGCCTTTGCAAATGAATAGGGCTCTGTCTGCAACGCCTAAGGCTTAAACCTGGCGCGGCGGTAAATTTAGCCTGAAGGCAGCGCCTGCTAAGGGGCGGGGATGTCTCCTAAGGGGAAGGAAAGGGAACTGGGTAAGAAAATGGAGTTGCCTCCAGGAAGAGGAATCAGGGAGAGGAAACATTCAGGGCCGCTGGCAGTCCACTGGCAAAAAGAAATCGGACGAGGGAAAAAAAAAAAAAAAAGGCTCCCCAGAAATTGGGCCACCGTGGGAGCCGCGAGACAGACTTCCCATCTGGGAAGGGCTGCCTACGGGTAATTGGGTTTGCTCGAGTTGCCTCTATAATTAATAAGTGATTTGACTTGGAGATTGGAAATAGTCGTTGAAAGGAAGCCGCGGGCGTAGGGGTGCGAGGCCCGCGAACCTCCCTCCAAAATCCAATGACCGCGGAGGAGGACGGTTTAAGGAACACGAGGAATGTGATAATATTGGCATCTAACCTTCTAGTGTTTGAGTAATTCGTTGCTTAGCTACTTTGGATAGGCCATTATTTTGCAAACTGGAAACATTTGCAAGTGGTGATATTTTGCTCCTGCCTGACGCAGGGGCTGCAAACCTACCTCGGCTCTGCTGAACTCTTCGAAATATATATGCATAAATTGTTCCTAATGAGACCATCTGTTTTTTATGGCCCCTCTGGAAGCAGGAGGAACCCGAAGACTGCTCTGTCTTGCAGAAATCTGTGGCCAGGCAGGCCCGGGAAATAAATAGGGAAGATTAGAAGGGTGTACGTGATTTAACAATATGCAGACAGGGGGTTCGGTGGCAAATGTATGCTTGGGCTCCCAGGGGTGCCGGACACTTAGGGTGGCTCTGGGCTGCCTGGAGCACGAGGATTCCAGCCAGCGAGCCTGCTAGAAGGCCCAGGGACTGTGCGGCTTTTCACAGCACACACGAACCTCGTTTTTGCATGCCTGGAACGTCACCAGAGCCTCCACGCGAAACCGCAAATCTGCCACCGCGCTGGGGGACCCAGGACACGTAGCTCGCGGTGGGGGGTGGGGGCCGGCGTCGCCCACAAGCCCGGGCCTTCCCCTCCTCCCCTGCGAAGGTGAAGGGAGCCGAGCCTGGGGCACGGAGCCTGAGAACGCGTCTCACCCCACCCCACCCCCCGGGCCGGAGCCCGGCGCTCACCGGAGGCCTGTCCCAGAGGCTGAGCTTTCTGCCCGACGCGCGTCTGGCAGGCCCAGCGGCGCGACCTGAGCCTGCACCGAGGGTGGCAGGGCAAACACTTTTCACATTACCCGGTGGTTGTTAATTGGGCAGTGCAAAAGACGCCGAGCCTACCCCTTTGTGGCGGGGGGGTTAAGAGTGGGCAGTGGGGGCTGCTTAATAATAGAGGGGCTGCCCTGGGGAGCCTCAGATATCGGTAACCCCCATGATTAATTCATAACTCTCCACTGCGCCTGGCACCGTCTCGGGTCTTTAATCGGTTCTGAATGTCAGCGAGGCTTCCCCGACAGGCTGAGCGCAGCCTTTTGAATGTGTTGAAAGTCGCTGCGCGCACACCAGGAGACAAAGTTGCCATCTGCTCCGGGGACCACGGCAACTGGGCGCTGGGAGGGGCCTTCCTCCCGCGGCTCCGGCTGCCCCGGGCGGCCTCCTCTTCCCGGCCGGCCCCAATCCTGCCCCAGAGCCAACACCGGCCCCCGCACCATCCCCGCCCCCCGCCCAGGGCGCACGCCCGGTGGAAACTCCGGCTCGCGGCGAAATGGAGCGCTGCGCTGGGGCGCGCGGGGAGCCTCGCCATCACCCGGACCCAGGCCTATGCTAATGAGATTATGAACTAGGGTTGTTTATGTCCTCGGACCTGGGGGGGGGGGGGGGGGTAGGCTGGCAGATAAAGTGTGGAGGAAAGGATGACTTAAGGGAGAGGGGGAAGCCCTGGGAGAACAAAGCTCCGGGCCGTCGGCCTCCCAAGAGTCGCAGAAGTGACCGCCACGGGCTCGTGCACAGGCGGAAGCGGGGGGAGGGAGAGAGGCCGGGCCTAAAGCGCCCTCGCAGGTTTGGAAAATGCTGAGAGGGCACAGGGGGTGGGGAAAGTCGGAACCCGTAGCTAAAGGTTTGGCCCTTAGGCTAGTTTTTAAGGAAATGGATCTCAGGAAGGGGAGGAGGCACCACGCGCCCCGGAGAGGTAGGAGGGAGAAGCCCTGTCCCCCTCACCCCCCCCCCCCAACCCCCAGCTAGCAGAGCGTGTGCGGTGACGGACCTCCGCGCTCTGGACCAGGAGGGGAACGGAGCCGTCTGGCCGCCGCGGGCCTGTGCTTCCGCACCCCCCAGCTCTGCGCGTCGCCTGTCCCCGAGCGCCTCGCCTCCCAACTGTAATCCCACACTCCCGCGAGCGCTGGGGCTGCGGAATCGTTTGAGTTGGAACTGCATCAGATGAGAACGCCGGGAGGTGAGATCGGGTAGGAAATCGTCGAAACTTAAGAGTTGTGCGCCGTCGCCTCCCCCCCACCCCGCCCCGCACACACACATAATTTCCCCTCCCCCTTTCCAGCCGCCACCTCCCCCACCCTCTCGATTCTTCAAGGTTTGCAGCCCAGTCCTGTCATATGGTTTTGTTTCTGTGCTGCTGCTTTTTTTCAGACACGAAAATTGGACACGTGGAGAATTAGCCGGGCTGGAGAAGCGCTGGGTGCAGACTCAAACAATGGTTTCCAGCAGCGGAGCGAAAGGAGGCACCTTCCCACCTCACCCCCAAAGGCAGCAGCCTCAGCGTATGGTGGGAAACACCCCCATCATTGCCCACCCCTCCCTCAGAGCCTAGGAAAGGTCCAGCGTGGACCCCTTCCCAAGACACACACCCCTGGGGTGCGCCTGGACGGGCATGCTGGCTCTGAGATCATTGTGCCTGGGGTCTTTGGGGACTTATAAATTATAAGGGATTCTTTTCCCCTGGGAACGTGTGGCATCAAATTGTATTTGATGTATTTGGCCACCCCAAATACTAAAGTTTACGGACCCAACCGGGCTCCGGGCTCTCCACTCTTTGGCAATTGTACCTTTCCCAGGCTGCTTGGAGCCTTCCCCCCTTCTCGTCTGATGAGCCAGTCTCCAGGTAGCTGGGCCTCCAGAGCAGCTTCCTTTAGCCATTGTCTTCTCCAGAGGCCCCATGCTCCACGGCAATCCCAACCTTGGCCCCCAGCTTCTGTGAGCCCCCCCCCCCCCCCACAACCCTGACTCTGCTCCACTGGCAGCAGCCACAGCCCTCATCCCCAAACAGCTCCACTCGTCCAAGCAGGCCTGAGCACCTCGCCCGGGCACACACACCCCGCAGCACAGAAGCTCTGCCTCCCGGAGCTGGTTTCCTCTTACAGGCTCCCGTCAGAGCTGTTGGGGCTGTGGCGGCGCTTGCCTGCGGCTCCCAGTGCAGCCCTGGGTCTCCCTGCAGCGTGTGCGGCAAGCTGTGAATCGGCCTTCTCTTCCCTTCCTGCAAAGGTCAAGCCATCTCCTCCAGCATGGCCGTGGCGCACTTCTGGCCACAGAGCTCCTACGCTGCAGCCTCGGTATGGAGATGGGGTGGGTATCCATGCAGGGGAGCAGTCCCCCCCCCCCCAGCCCCGCGGCCCAAGCCAGTGGGGGGCAGGGACCAAGGGATGTGAGATTCAGGAAGGGAAACACAACACGGCAGACAGACCCCAAAAGCAGTTCAGGATTTGCAGCCTGAGACAGAAGAGAGGGAGAGAAACCCAGGCAAAGGCTGTTGGGCCTTGACTCCTGAAGGGGAGGCCTTTCCCTCCCCAGGGGTTGCCCTAGGGGAAGGTGGGGAGAAATGGCCGCAGTGTCCGCACTGTGTCCCGCGCAGGTCCTGGGGCCCCACCACCTCCCGTCAGGCTGTGCTTCGCTCCAAGCAGGAGTCAGAAGCAAGCAAACCGGCCAGGACTGAGAATTCAGAGGCCACGGGTATCAGGTCAGCGGCGGCGCCCCAAAGAGAGACCCCAAGAGAGGCCTTTCTTCCACCGCAACCCCAGGGAGGCTACTGAGTTCTGCAAAGCCGCAGGAAGACTACAACATCCCGATGTGGAGAAAAATGAGAGGAAACGCCATTAAACTTGCTTCCTCCAAGGGGCACTACCCCCAGTTTTCTCTGAACTGTACCTAAAAAGTCAGGAGAGAGAACTCATTCACTTTTGTTTGGTTTAACATTGCCAGCTTCAAGTCAACCGTGGGCCCCCCGAAGGTTTCGTAAAATATTTAATCTAGCTCAGACAATTTCCTGCAGTCCCTAACCGGACCACCCCACTTACTGAACAACTGCCAAAAAGCAGGCTTGACTGCGGGCTGGCAACCGCGGGCCTTCCAGCGGCCTGGCGGGCCTGTACCCTGCACGCAGGAGCCTGGACAAGGCCCTTCACAGAATCCAGGGACACCAGGTCTGGGTTACCTGGGAGGCCCAAAGCAGTAAGTAAGGAAGAAGCCCAGGAAATGAAGTTAAAGACACTTGCTTTTCTCACTAAGCTTGTGCTGTCTGTATGACCCGCTGGCCCTCACCCTCCCCGAAGTCTGTGAAATGGGCCTGTGGATGTCTCACCTCTCTGGCGTGCTGTGCGTTTTGGAGAGCAGCACTGGGGGGGGGGGGGGGGTAGGTGACTCCCTGTGTGCCGCCCTGCGCCCTCTACTCTCATCCGTTTGCTGTTTTCCTCCCAAGCATCTCACCAGGGAACCTAGCCAGCCAGAAAGGGATCCTTCGACTGCGCTGAGCCTCAGCCCCTTCCAAACGTGAGGCTCACGGGGAGAACTCCTGCTCTGCCCAGTTTCCATTCCTGCTTCCAGAATAACGAGCCGAAAACATGTGTACTGTAAATAAAGCCTGTCTAAATAAAGCACTCGGGTAAAGGCTGCCGAGAAAACACTCGGCATCGCTCTGTGCTCAGAGCGTGAGTCAGCTTCCCAGCTCCCGGGGAACAATGGAGACCTTGCCAAGGGTCCCCTCCTGTCAATCCCTGAAGGCCCCCAAGCCCATGTAGGTGGTGGAGACGACGGCCCATTGGGACCGTCGACCTGGAGATTGGGGGGGGGGGGGCGGGGGAGGGGGCGCTCCCGACGGCCCGAGGTTGGGGTCCAGCCCCGGCGTTCGCGCCGCCAGGAATCCGTCTACCCGCAGCTGCCGCGGAGGGGTTGAGGGTTAAGCAAACACCGGGCAGAAGAGCGAGCCTGGGGTGCTGTGGGGCTGCTGCCCTCGAGACGCAGACACGGGAGAGAAAGAGACGCTGCGGGCGATCGCTACGGAGCCTCTCGGAGGGAAGACGCCCCCTCCTCATTCCCAAGCCGGGCCCTCGCCCACTCGGCTGGCCGCCTCTCTCCTCCGCAGCCTCCCATGTCTCAACGGAAGCGAGCGTAGCAGCTGCCAGAGTCACCCCACTCCTTCAGCAGTCCCCATAGGCCCATACGCGTACACTAGCCGCCCCACACACATGTGCTGGGGACTCCGTGTGCGCGCCAAGGCCCAGTGAAACGGCGTCCCTTTGAGGGAGAGCGGTTTTGGGACTCGTGGCGGCCTCCGCGCCACGTCTTCTGTCCTCTGGGTTTCCGTGCGGAGCTGCGCACCGCACCCCCCCCCCCCATAGGGTTCCGACTGGGGCGGCGGCCTCTGCTGCGGCGTGGGGCCGGTGGTTTCCCCAGGCCCGGTGACCTTGAGGGTCAGTGATCCACCCCGCAGGCCCGCGGTTTCCGGAGTCGCGCGGCCGGCCCTTCCTCCCCGCCTCTCCGGCCAAGGCCGCCCAGCCTCGTCGCGCTCAGCCCGCCGGCTCCCGAGCCCGAGCGGGGGCGCGGGGGGTGAAAGCACCGAGGGCCTCACCCACGTCCTGCGGACACGCGCCCCGCTGGGGCCCATGCTGGCGCTCCAGCAGCCTGAAATGGCCAAATCGTCCCTGGGCAAGGTTGGAGGCGAGGCTTTGGGAAGAAGGCGAGGAAAACAAGTGAAACGGGAGGGGCGGGGTGGGGTGACGGCTCATAAATCACCCAGCCCCACCCTCGGGCCTCACCGCAGAGGCGCCCCAGCCCCGCGGGAAATGGAGGGTCACTCGGCCACTCCTGGCCGACCTCTGAGCTCTCCCAGAGCCAGCGCCCCACCCTGAGCTCAGGCCGCGCTAGCACCAGCTCCCGGCCGGGATCGTAAACCACCCGCCCGATTCGGCGGGAAGCCGCCCTTGGACGCAACGCGCATCCGCCCAAGGGGAAGTTTATTTATAGCTTGTAAACGTAAAGGAAACCAGACCGCGCTGGCTCGCCGCGCTCCGGCTCCTACGCTCCCCACCTGCCCACCAGGGAGGGCGCGGCGGGAGGCGGAGGGGGTGCCTTAGTCTCTCCGTACTCCCCCCCCCCCCCCATCCCCGCTCCGCTCCCGGCGGAGAACGGGGTAGGGTCCTAAGAGGCTGGCAAGCCTTAAATTCCTCTCGGGGTGCCTATCGGCGCCGTGAAAGCCAGAAAGGACAGAGGACAGGGCCCGGGCACCGGCGTGGCGAGGGTAGGGACGGCCGAGCTGTCCTAGTTGGCAAGCACCAGCGGGCAGGCCCGGCAGTGCAGCGCGGGATTCCGCAGCTCCCGCTCCGGGCCCGGGGAAGTCCTGGAGAGCCCGGGATGGGGGCGCTCCGGGAGCTTCTCCTTGGAAGGCGGGATGCTTCCCCCGTTCCTCCCGAGCACGTGTCCTCAGCAGAGCCGGCAAGCGCTGCGCGCCTGGGGCTGCGATCCGCGGGTGACAGCGGCTGAGAGCGCCCCTCCCCAATCCCCACCCCCGCCGTCGCCGCTTCTCCTGTGGAGCTCGACGCTCTGGGGTGCGCTCGGGGCAGGCCCGAGGAGACGGAGAAAAGGAAAAGTGTTGGAGAGATTAGGGAGAGAAGACATTAAAAAGCCTAGCCCTGAATAGACGAGCACTCCCCCCCTCCCACCCCGGCCCCAGCGGCTTCTCCCAGTCCCAGCGGAGCGCACCCACCCCCAGCCTCGGCCCGGGCAAATTCGTGTGTATGTTGTGTGTGTGTGTGTGTGTGTGTGTCTGTCTGTCTGTCGTGTGTATATCTCGTGTGTGTGTATGTGTGTGTGTCTGTATGTCTGTCTCGTGTGTGTGTGTGTGAGCGCGCGCCCGCGCGCGCGCGCCGGGCGGGCAGTTGCGAAACGGGCTCTTGGCTGCAGCGCGGCATAATGGAGGTGGCTGGAACAATGCGCGCTTTGTGCGCGCGGGGAGTTGTTTTCCACCCGCCTCGCCCCCCTCGCTCGGGCCGTATGGCACTTTAATCCCCGCCACGGCTCGGCACAAATGCACTTGTGTCCTGCGGGTCACCGGGGGGCCGTGCGGCTGGAACCGACCCCCTCCATCCGCGGACCCCACCGCCGGCTGCCCCATCTTCCTTCCTGCGCGCCCACCACGGCCACGATTCCCGGCGTAGCCCGGTCAGCCGGCTTGGAAGCTTCCGGGCCCGCGGGCCACTTTTCTTTTCCGAGGAGACGGCGCGCACCCCACCCCCTTCCTTCGCGAGCTCACACAAACACACATTCGGGCCGACTGCAGGCCCCACACTCGCCGCCCTCCCTCTCCTCGCCTCCATCCCGCCCCCGCCCCGTGCTCCGGACTCCTGCGAACAATAGTAAATGTCAACAGATTCCGCGCGGCGAGTGTCTGACTCGGCCGAGATAAGGGTGCGCGGTTGGCCCCGCGCTCCGCGCCGCCGCGGGGGGAGCCCGCCCTGACCCCGGCAGGAAAGAGCCGGCTGTGACGAAAGCCATGCCCGAGGAGGGGGGGGGGGGGTCGGGGGATAGGAGGGGAGGCCACCAGTCCCAGCCCGGTGGGGGAGTCTCGCCGGGAGACCAGGCCCTGCCCCGCCCCCACCCGCTGAACCCGGTGCTAATCGGGGGCCGCTGGGCACCGGGAAAGCGGCCGGGTCGACGTGGCGCTCGGGCCTGCTTTCAGCTCACAATTCCAGTGCTCTGCGGACGCCAGAAAAACGCTGATCCGGATCGGGACGCGGGCAGTTTTCGCCTTACTGGGAGCCGGCACCCGAAAGACGCGCAAGATTCGAGTGCCTGTCTCCGGAAACTCATTAAAATATTTTTTTTTTAAGCGCGCACACTTTCACAGGTCCTCCTCCCCGGTCGTCCGCAGCCCACCACCCAACCGAGTTAAAATTCGCAAATTGATTCTCACGCGTTGGTATTAATGGGTTGTTCCTCTTAAATTGTTGCCAACTTTGCTAATGGATTATTATTTAAATGATTTCTTTTTTATAAAGTACGTGTTGTTTTATAGATGCGTATTTACTTAAAGAAATCAACTGCATCTATTAACATATTAAAGAGAGAATAAAGCATCGGGGCCGGTGTAATGTACTGTTCAGCCTTACTTTGGGTGCTCGCGAAGATAGGAAAATCTTATTTGTTTAATAATAAGTCACTCATGAATATGCAAATGGCATCGGTGCAGTACCTCACTTCTGTCACTATTAATGAGTTGCAAATTAATGTGA
The DNA here is from genome assembly GCF_024362965.1 of Panthera pardus. NCBI lineage: Eukaryota > Metazoa > Chordata > Mammalia > Carnivora > Felidae > Panthera > Panthera pardus. The sequence goes on along the minus strand of NW_026526843.1, from coordinate 90,164,678 downwards.
CAACAAAAGGAAAATCTATTTAGTGGAGGAACTCGGTTTCCTACCTGGGGAGATCACAAGCCGGCCGGGAACCTGGATCTCCAGGAAAGAAGGGAGCGGGCACGGGTGCTTCCTCACCCAGTCTCTTCCTGGAGCCTCCGCTATTGTTTGGTCTCAGGGACCGCGCATTATCGGGAGCCCCTTAAAATTCCTGCCCTGGCCCGAGGAAGAAAGGCTGCTCCAGGGTAATTAGGGCCAAGTGTGATTAATGGAAATCAGCCCACAGTTTGAAGTAAAGCAGTTGGTGAGGCAGATTTTGGAGGGGGAGTCTCCCCCCCCCCCTCCTCCCCGGCCCAGCTTAAAGATTCCCCAAAGCCTTTTCGGCCTCGGTTGCTTTGGGCAGTTAGGACCCATAAGGACCAAATCAGGCCTCGCAGGCCTGACCACAGGTATTAAGACAACACCCTATGTGCCTGCATTTTACGAGGTGACTCTGCTGATGGGGAGTTTCAGAGCGGATCAGCTCATTTTCCTGCCGACCTACTTCCCAGAGGTTACAGACTGCATTCTGCCTGGCTCCTTTCTGGCCCGCACATCACAGCCTGTTTTTATTTCATCGATGGATGCTGGAGAGAATGTTTCGAATCCAGTGAAGTTTGGAAACGTCTCTGAGAAAATAAATAAATAAATGCTGAGCTGCCCAGAGCTGTAGGCTAATAGTTCAGGTGCCTGGGTAGTATTTCAAGAAGCTGTACGACTCGGGAACCTTCTGGGGAGGTGCAAATAGTCTATATCCAACCTGACCGACGGCTCCACGGTCATATGCAAATGTAAAAATTCATCGGGCTGCGCACTTAGGATTTGTACACTTTACTATGTGTGAGTTCTATATCGTGTTTGGGTTATCTATGACTATGCGAGGCCGCCTCAAAGCTTAGTGGTGCAAACAATAATAATCATTTCTTTTGCTCAAGACTCTTGAGACAGCTCACCTCTGCGCCACTCCAGTTGAGCTGTCCCAGACACTCAAGATGGCTCACGCCCACGGTTGGCCAGTTGGTCCTGGCGCTGTTTCTTCTCTATGTGGGCCTCTCCAAAGATCACTTGGGCCTCCTCGCAGCATGGTGGCTGGTTGCCAAGAGCGAGCACCCAAGAGAGAGGGGGAAATGGAAGCTGCCAGTTACTTAAGGCCTGACCGTGGAAGCTAGCGGTGTTAAGTCCTGCCACAGTCTATTGGCCAAGCAACCCAGCTTCCAGGGGTGGGGACGTCGTTGGCCCTTCCCTCTTATCTCTCAATGGGAGGTGAGTCAGAGAATCTTGGGGTCGTGTTTTAAAACTGACACATAATGGGGCGCCCGGGTGGCTTTGACTCTGCTTTCCGAGTCAAATCTGAATTCCCTTTACCTGAAAACTGCTGGCCTAAAGTCTATTGTACGATTTCAAGTTGGAATCATAAGGCGAATTCTTTACTAACTCCCAAGTTTACATAAACATTACGAGGTAAATGGCACACGCGGATTGTTCCTGAACTTAACACCCAAATATTACTACAGTACGTTTGGTTGATTTAATCTATCCCCTGTTCATTCTCAACCTTCCCAAGGTTAAGAGAACTCCCTCTGGGGACCCTGTTTGGGCCTCTCAAGGGTGTTGAGGTTACTCGATGTAAAGACAAATTTAAGGGTTTGGAGGAAGCAAGAGATTACTGGCTATTCTTTCACTGGAATGGAGCCTAGGGAGGTGGGTGGGGTTGTCGAAACCTACTGGGATATGACCCTTTGTCTCCGACTAGGCTATTTTACAACTGAAGAAGGTGCGGAGACTTAATAACACTGTGAATACTTGCCTTCTCGCCTACAAATAAGCACAGAAACTTCCCACCCAGGAAAGGGACCACCCCCACCCCCACCCCAAAAGCCGGGTTTGCAGCCATTTGCAAACGTATTCCAATATTCCCTATCTATACATGTTTCTGTTCTTGAAATTTGCCTTTAAATGGGTTGGAATATCTCGCCCATTCCTTCATTTAACTAATGAGTTACATAAGATCTTGGACACGACTTCATTTTACATTTGTATGAGAGTCCTGATTCTGCCTTCTTGGGAATCTTTGACGTTGGTCGACGGTTCCTCATGCTATATAGATAATATTTGTGGCCAGCTAGAAATCGGAGGCCGGGATGCAGGATACGGGCCCTACAAAGCTCCAGGGAGAATTTGCTTACACCCCAGACAGACCCCAACCGAGCCCGGTTAATCCTGTTTATCGTTACTAGGACAACCGAAGCCTCCAAGGCCATACGGACCCTTCAGGTGGAATTATTTTCTCAACCTCGGGTTCCAAGTTCAAGGTAAATCCCACGCTGCTTCTGTTCTAACACTCTGTCATTTGATTGGAGGAGAGGGAAGTACATGGTTACCGCCCATGTTGCCTCAACGCTCGATTGGATTCAATTAACTTATTTACCACCTGTGGTGGTTTTTAAATATGTCCCCAGATTCCTGGATACTCCTCCCTTCAAAGGGTGGAGCCCGATTTTTCCTTCCTATAGTTGTGGGCGGTACTCAGTGACTCACTTCTGACGGATAGAATGCGACAGAAGTGACTGTGTGTGACATCCCTGAGTAGGATATACAAGGCATTGTGGCTTCCTGGTTGCTATCTGGGGGAAGCCAGCTGCCACATCCTGGGCACATTCGAGCAGCCCTATGGACCGAGCCGTGTGTCAAAGTGCCGAGGTCTCCTGCCAACAGCCGTGGGAATGAGCCACCTCGGGAGAAGGTCTTCAGCCCCGGCAGAACCCTCAGATGACTGCAGCCCCCGCCACCATCTGGACTGCAACCTCGTGAGAGTCCCGGAGCCACAAGCATTCGGCTAAGCTGCTCCTGCATTCCTGACCCACGGAAAGTCTGAGATAACAACTGTTTGTTGTGTTAAGCCACGAAATTGTGGGGTGGTTTGTTATGCAGCAATAGATAACTAATACATGAGTCAGTCCTGCATTCGGACGAAGCAGTTTTGCAGTTGAAGGTCAGATCTTTGTAAGAATTCATTACCATTTTAACTTACAGAGAGGAACCATTCTTGGAGACAGAGTCAAAATGAGACGAAACACACATTCATACCCTATAAGAAGCCACCAAAAGTGTGAAAAGCAAAAACAAGATGACTAAGTTCTAGAGGAGCGAATCTCCTATAGGTATGCCCCAAAGTGCTGTTGAAAGATAAAAGAACTTGTTTTCTATGTGCATGGTATTTTTCAACAACTGAAAGGATAAAACATTTGAAGGGTGACCTAAATGACTCAGGGTGCTTCCTGTCCCAGGGACAGGGACTTGGTAGTGTCGCTAAGACTTCTCCTTCTCAAAAGGAGTAGGTAAACCATCACATAGTCAAATTACTGTGTCCCACTCCTTTCCGTGAGCTTAGATGGGAAAAGAGAATCTGTGTGTGTGCGCACACGCGCGTGTGTGTGCGTGCATTCGTGTGTATTTCACACTTGTCCTCAAAAGATTTGAGTAAATCCAGGGGCGCCTGGGTGGCTCAGTCGGTTAAGCGTCCGACTTTAAGCTCAGGTCACGATCTCGCGGTCCGTGAGTTCGAGCCCCACGTCGGGCTCTGGGCTGATGGCTCAGAGCCTGGAGCCTGCTTCCGATTCTGTGTCTCCCTCTCTCTCTGCCCCTCCCCCGTTCATGCTCTGTCTCTCTCTGTCTCAAAAATAAATAAACATTAAAAAAAAATTAAAAAAAAAGATTTGAGTAAATCTTAAAAAAAAAAAAAAAGAAAGAAAAGAAAAAGAAAAAAATGTAGGGGCGGGCACTTGGGTGGCTCAGTCGGTTAAGCATCGGACTTCGGCTCAGGTCATGATCTCGCAGTTCGTGGGTTCAAATCCCCGCATCGAACTTGCTGGTGTCAGTGTGGAGCCTGCTTCGGATCCTCTGTCTCTCTTTCTCTATTTCTCTCTTTCTCTCTCTCTGTCCATTTCCCCCACACACACACACACACTCTCCCTCTCTCAAAATTAAAAACACTTAAAACAATGTAATACACCGATACAAAAGTATAGGGGTGCCTGGGTGACTCCGTCGGTTAAGCGTCTGCCTCTTGATTTCCCCTTAGGTCATGATGTCACCCTTTGTGAGGTTGAGCCCTGAGTCAACCCTCTGCGCTGACAGTGTGGAGCCTCCTTGGGATTCTCTCTCTCTGCCCCTCCCCCCCCCCAGTGCTTGCACTCTCTCTCTCTCTCTCTCTCAAAATAAATAAAGCTTTAAAAATGATTTTAAAAATCCACTGAGTGATACACTTATGATACATGCACTTTGCTGTATGTGTGCTGTCCTCTGATAGAATGTGTAAGAGAAAAACTCCATCCTTCCATAGAAGAAGTGGTTAATTCAGCTCAGGGCGGGAGCTTCAGGGAAGCTTCCTGGAGAAGGTGATGCCGGCCTCGTCTTCCCAGGTCAGTCCGTGTCAGCCTTGGGGATGGACGCAGAAGGCGTTCGCAGAGGGTGGATATACAAAAAGCAAACCCAGCGAGGCTGGGACCAGCGTGAGCACCGGGGAGCTTATCGTATGACACTGGCAAAGTAACAGTGGCCAGGAGAGACGGGCCTGCTTCTGGCATGTTTTTGTCATGGAAACTTGTCTCCCCCTCACTCACACAGTTGACTTGGGATCTGGAAGGGATGGGATTGCATTTGTGTTCTAGGAAGCTTCCTCGGGAAGTGAGTGGGGGGGGGGGGGGGGAGAGCAACAGGCATGACTGAAGACTGAAAGAAACTTCCGTGTGGTCCAGGCCAGGGGCTCCGGGGCCTGACCCGCTGGGCTCTGGGGGTGGAGAGGAGGGGAGAGCGCTAAGGGACAGCAAGGGCTGCGGTAGAAGAAAATCGAGATAGCACATCAGGAAGGGAGAAGAATGAAAAGGGGTATTTTTAAAGCTTCCAATGGAACACATTTAAAAATATAGTCTGTTCAGCTGTCTCTAAAAGCAACTTCACTGAATCCTTAAGAAGGACAGAATCAGCCATCAAAGGGATGCCCCGATTTCTCTCTAAACTAGGGCTCTGCAGCTAGAATTTGGGGGACTTGTGAACTTGGCTGGGACATCTTTTTTATTTTTCTTTTCATTAGTCTTGAAATGAAAGGGAGCCTTTCCTTCGGCCGTGCACCGGCGACTTGGTCACCAATCAAAATCACCGATATTTTCTTAGCGTATGACAGTTGGTGCCAAGACCTCAGTATATTGATGACACTCATCGCTAACTCAAAAGTATGGTATTTGTTAGCCTGCTGCTAGATCTTGTTATTTAATTCCTAATTAAAGAGGCACATCAATTAGTGGTCTGGTTATCTTTGCTACGTAACATTTTTTTTTAATTTTTTTTTTAACGTTTTATTCATTTTTGAGACAGAGAGAGACAGAGCATGAACGGGGGAGGGGCAGAGAGAGAGGGAGACACAGAATCGGAAGCAGGCACCAGGCTCTGAGCCATCAGCCCAGAGCCCAACGCGGGGCTCGAACTCACGGACCGCGAGATCGTGACCTGAGCTGAAGTCGGACGTTGCACCGACGGAGCCACCCAGGCGCCCCCCCGTAACATTTTTTTTTTAACATTTATTTATTATCGAGAGACAGTGCATGAGCAGGGGAGGGGCAGAGAGAGGAGGAGACCCAGAATCCGAAGCAGGCTCCAGGCTCCGAGCTGTCAGCACAGAGCCCGACGAGGGGCGTGAAGTCACGACGCAAGATCATGACCTGAGCCGAAGTTGGACGCCCATCCGGCTGAGCCACCCAGGCGCCCCAAACTGGCTCCAAATTTAATGGCTGCAAACAGCAACCATCATTTCTTTTCCTCTTGAACCTGTAGTCTGGACAAGGCGTGGCGAGCTGTTCTGTCTCTCTATTCCAGGCAACGTCCTGGAGGCCTCAGATGGGATGATCCAAATGACCGGGCTCCTTGGGCGTCTGTCTGTGCCTTCATCATGGCAGCCTCTCTCTCTGCCCCTCCGTCTCTCTAAATAAACAAACAAACAAATACATAAATAAATAAAGAGTGCTATAGAGAATAAGGAAGAAGCTGCCGGGCTCCTTCTGACCCAGCGTTAGAATTTCCAGAATGTTGAGGGACGCCTGGGTGGCTCAATGGGTTAAGCGTCCGACTTCAGCTCAGGTCACGATCTCACGGTCTGTGAGTTCGAGCCCCGCGTCGGGCTCTGGGCTGACGGCTCGGAGCCTGGAGCCTGCCTCGGATTCTGTGTCTCCCTCTCTCTCTGCCCCTCCCCCGCTCATGCTCCGCCTCCCTCTCAAAAATAAATAAACATAAAGCAAAAAATTCCAGAATGTTGAGCGGGGCCAAATGGGTGAAGGGGGTCACCAGATACACACTTCCCTTTACGAAATAAAGAAGTCATGGAGATGTCATGTACAGCAGGGCCAGAGTAGTTTAGAATGCTATGTTGCATATTTGAAAGTTGCCAAGAGACTAAACCTTAAAAGTTCTCATCACAAGAAAAGAACAATTTTGTACCTGTCTATGGTGACGTAGGTTACCTAGACTTATTATCGTGACCGTTTCACAATATACGAAGATCACATCACTGTGTTGTACATCTGAAAGGAACAGAATGTTATATGCCAACTGCACTTCAGCTAAAAGAAAAAGTTCCAGGATGTGCCTTCTGCCATGTTCCGTTGCTCAAGCAAATCTCTTACTAAGGTCAGCCGAGTTACGTGGGGCGGGGACACAGACTCCTTCTCTCCGGGAGGGAAGTGTCAAAGAATTTGTGGTCACATTGACTGTAGCACAAATTTGTGCGGTTTGGGCGTTTTGATAACATTTTTCAATATACCTGGTTTCCTTTGTAATTGTATTGTTTTACCGTGTCGGTTATAAAACACTCGGCCGAGAAGGGGTTCATAAGCTTTATCAGAAGGGCATGGGGGTTCATAATGGAGAACCTCTGCTCCAAAATGTCCCTCTGACTTATAAACATCCTCCTTCTGTCCATAGACAGTTACAAAATGGTTCTTTTCTTATGATGAGACCACTGTGATATTGCCCTCATTGGCCTCAGAAGAGCCATCGGGCTGTTCCGTCTCAAATCCTTCTTCCAAAGTCTATCTTTTCTTTTTTTTTTTTTTTAATTTATTTATTTTGAGAGAGAGAGAGAGAGCACAAGCGGGGGTTGGGGGCAGGGGGAGCGGAGAAGGCAAAGAGAGAGAGAGAAGGGGAGAGAGAGAATCCCAAGCAGGCTCCATGCTGTCAGTGCACAGCCCGACTCGGGGCTCGATCGGTGAGAACATGACCCGGGCCAAAGCGAAGATTTGGACACTCAACCGACCGAGCCAGCCAGCCACCCCCCAGTTTCTCCTTTCTTAAGCCCAGATTCATTCATTCACCCATCTACCCATCCACGCATCCATCCAGTCAATGAATCAAACATCCTATATGGCCAAATGCAAAATGATGCCCTGTTTTCCTAAGAAGGTCCCAGGGCGCCTGGATGACCCAATCAGTTAAGCCTCGGGCTCTTGATTTCAGCTCAGTTTCGGGCTCGTGGATTGTGAGATCAAGCCCTGAGTTGGGCTCTGCGGTGACAGTCCGGAACCTCCTCGGGATTCTGTGTCTCCCTCTCTCTCTGCCCCTCCCCCGACCTCTCTCTCTCTCTCAAAATAAATAAATATTAAGGAGAGAGAGAGAAGGTCCCCAAACACTTTTTATAACTACCTCAAACTTTTAGGCGGCCAGTGTTAGATGGGAGGCAGGCAGCAGGAATAAAAGGGCTGGAATGTCACACATCGTTGGCAGGCACATATGTTCCTCACTAGAGGTGGCCAAAGGCCTCCCTCATTCACCACACGGGCCTTTCCATAGGGTAGCGCACAACACGCCTGGTCGATGGGTGGATGGAAGCGACAGACAGAGTAACCATATGCCACAGAGCCTTGTGACCTAGCCGCCAGAGTCACACAACATTATGTCCCCTTTATTCCTTTTTTTTTTTTTATTTTCAAGTGTAAGTATTTATGTAAGTAATCTCCACACCCGCCATGGGGCTCAAACTCACGACCCCAAGCTCAAGAGTCACACGCTCTTCCGACGGAGCCAGCCCGGCTCCCCATGCCTTCCCCCCACCCCCCTTTATTCTGTTCCCTAGAAGCCAGCTACGTATTTTTTTTTTTTTTTTTGGGCCGTCACAGTTACCTCCATGTATGTGAAAGAACCTCTTTTTCAAATAACGGATTAAGTTGAGACTGTTCTGTCCGACCATTAGGCTCCTTCTTTCGCGCCTTCTCTCTCTGTGTATTTATTAGTGGCCCCCACAACTGAGCCACGAACTGTTGCTTTTGAGGGCAGGCTTTAGAGGGCTTGTTCACAGCAACAGGCAATATTTGTATTGTAACCGGGAACAATGACTAAACCTTGGTTAACCTTCTTTGCCTCCACAATGGACTGAATGCTTGCCCCTTCCTTCGGGCAACACCCCTCCCACCAAATTCATATGCTAAAACCTAACCCCCAAGGTGCTGGCATCGGGAGGTGAGTCTTGGGGCAGTGATGAGGTCCTGAGGGTGGAACCTTCTAGTAAAGGATTAATGCCTCGTAAAAGAGGCCTCCTTGAGTGCCCTGGTCCCTTCCACTTTGTAAGGACACAGTGACAAGAACCAGGAAGTGGGTCCTCACCAGACACAGGATCGGCCGGATCTGGGAGCATTAAATGTCTGTTTATAAGCCCCCCCAGTGCATGGCGTTCTGTTACAACAGCCCGAACTCAGACAATTCTCCGTCCTTCCTTCTTTCCTTCCATCCTTCCTTCTTTTCTTTCTTTCTGTTTCTTCCTTTTTTGTTGTTGTTGTTGTTGATCAAAAGAGTCATTGACAGTGTTCTCCAAAGCAAGAAGAGGTTGTGTTGGGACTCCAACATAAGGCAACTGTCACCCCGCCAATGGATCGATAAGTTGTGGACTGTCCACAGAATGGAACACTACAGAACACGGGGACAGAACAAGCTACAACCACGCAGAACCACGTGGGCAGATGTCACAAATCACACGACGAGCAAGAGAAGCCGAACGCAGAAGAATACACACAGCCTGCTTCCATTTCATAAAGTAGAAAACCGCGCCAGCTAATCTATCCTGGCGGTCAACAAGCTAGGGGTTGTCCCTGCTGGGGATGCAACCGGAAGGGGGCACAAGGTGCCTTCTCGGGGGGGGGCGGGGCGGGGGCGGCTAGCTCGCTATGTTCTGTTTCCTCTGACTGTTGGTTACATGGGCATGTTCAGTTTGTGAAAATCCACGTACTCATCAATGTGTACATTTGCGATGTGTGTACTTTAAAAAAAATTTTTTTTTGAATGTTTATTTATATTTGAGAGAGAAAGAGCGGGGGAGGGGCCGAGACTGAATCCAAAGCAGGCTCCAGGCTCTGAGCTGCCAGCACAGAGCCCGCCACGGGGCTCGAACCCACGAGCAGTGAGATCATGACCTGAGCCCAAGTGGGCACCTCAACCGACTGAGCCCCCCAGGCGCCCCTGACGTGTGTACTTTCTTGTGTGTTACATCTCAGTACAACAGTTTGACAGGAACGTTGATTGTGGGCTACTGGGGCAATAGAAACACCACGAAAGAGACCATGCCCTTGCTGCCTTCCCGGGGCTTCCGGTCTGACAGGGTGGGCAGATAATAAACGCACAACCACATATGTTTCCATGTAATCGTGTGCCTGATTGTTATTTACAAAGAAATGGAGGGAGGGACACCTGAGTGGCTCAGTTGGTTGAGCGTCTGACTCTTGATTTCGGCTCAGGTCATGGTGTCATCGTTTGTGGGTTTGAGCCCCGCATCGGGATCTGCAACGACAGTGCAAAGTCTGCTTGGGATTCTCTCCCTCCCTTTCTCTGCCCCTCCCCTGCTCGCTTGCTCTCTCTCAAAATAAATAAATAAACATTAAAAAAAAAAAAAAGTAATGGAGTGTGCCTGGTTGGCTCAGTCAGTGGAGTGTGTGACTCTTGACCTCGTGGTTGTAAATTCAAGCCCCACATTGGGTGTAGAGATTACTTAAAAAATAAAATCTTTAGGGGCGCCTGGGTGGCTCAGTCGGTTAAGCGTCCGACTTCGGCTCAGGTCACGATCTCACGGTCCGTGAGTTCGAGCCCCACGTCGGGCTCTGTGCTGACAGCTCAGAGCCTGGAGCCTGCTTCGGATTCTGTGTCTCCCTCTCTCTCTGACCCTCCCCCATTCATGCTCTGTCTCTCTCTGTCTCAAAAATAAATAAACATTAAAAAAAAATTTTTTTAAAATAATAAATAAAATAAAATCTTTAAAAAAAAAAAAAGAAAAAAAATACGTGCTGGGCCAAAGAGTTTTTGAAAAGGGATAGAGGAATCGGATACAGCTTCCTTGGAAAAGTGAACTCAAGCTGATCCTTCAAATGCCGCCAGAGTGGGGGATGGGGGGAGGGAGTGTTTCCAGGCAGAGGGATCTGCATGTGTGAAAGGAGAGAAGGGGGACCAAGATGAGTGAGAAGACCTAGGCAAGAGCTGAACCATGCAAGTCTTAGGGCCCACTTCTCTGTAAAAACCATAGAAAGTTCTAGAAAGTCGAGAACAGGAGGGACCGGAGGGGATCGGCCTTCGCAAAGGACTCTCAGGAAGCAGGGTGGATAGGGACTGAATGAGAGTCGGGGAGGGGAGCTGTACGGGTGGCCAGAAGAGACAAAAGTGGAGGTGTTTAGGAGGGAGGGAGAGTTGGCCATTGGTTGGACTGATCCTGGGAGAGGACCACGCCCTGGTTCATGGTGTGGACAGCCGGGATAGGTGATGCAGCCACTTATCAGATGGGGAACCCTGGAGGAGGAGCCCTTGAGGAAGTACTATCACAAGGTCAATGTTGAACAGTTTTGAGTTTCAGGTACTTGTGCAAATAATAGGAATCCTTACAGCAGGTACCATGCATTCAGCACTGGGTGATGTAATAATGTTACATTTGTTTCAGGTGTACAACATAGTGATTCAACTTCTCTATATGTTGCGTTCTGCGGGCTACAGGTGCAGCTGCCTTCTTAAACAAAATGGGGGGCTCCCGGGTGGCTCAGCCGGTTGGGCTTCCGACCTCGGCTCGGGTCACGATCGCACGGTTCACGTGGGTTCGAGCCCCGCATCGGGCTCCGTGCTGACAGCTCGGAGCCTGGAGCCTGCTTCACATTCTGCGTGTGTCTCTCTCTCTCTCAAAAATAAAGAAACACCAAAAAAAATTTTTGAACAAAGTGGAGGGCTTCAGGAACCTGCATGCCAGCCTTGAGCAGGGACCATACTAATCTCTGCGTTGCTCCAATTTTGGTATATGGGCTGCCGAAGCAAGCATTCTGCTGCTCATTCTTAAGGTAAACTGCTATATCAGTTAGGATTAGGGTCGGTTATGTGGCACAGAAAGGCTATAATAATAGTTGCTTGACAAGAGAGATGCTTTACTTCACATAATCCATGATCAACTTTGAAAGTTTCCTCGCTTTCTAGTTTAAGATGTTCCAGACCCAGCTGGTACTCAGCTTGTACCCCAGGTCTGGAAAAGTCCTGATTCTTTTTGGGGGAAAATGGTATTTATTTTATTTTATTTATTTTTTTTTTAAATTTTTTTTAAACGTTTTTATTTATTTTTGAGACAGGGAGAGACAGAGCATGAACAGGGGAGGGTCAGAGAGAGGGAGACACAGAATCCGAAACAGGCTCCAGGCTCTGAGCTGTCAGCACAGAGCCCGACGTGGGGCTCGAACTCACGGACCGCAAGATCATGACCTGAGCTGAAGTCGGCCGCTCAACCGATCGAGCCACCCAGGCACCCTGGAAAATGGTATTTAGAGGCCACAGGTTAGGGGTGCCTGGCTGGCTTAGTCGGTAGAGCACTCAACTCTTGATCTCGGGGTCATGAGTTCAAGCCCCATGTTGGGCATAGAGCTTACTTAAAAAGAAAAAAAAATAGAGGCCACAGTTTGCACACTAGGATTTCTTTTTTTTAATTTTTTAATGTTTATTTACCTTTGAGAGAGATGGAGACAGAGCTCAAGCGGGGGAGGGGCAGAGAGAGAGGGAGACACAGAATCCAAAGCAGGCTCCAGGCTCCGAGCTGTCAGCACAGAGCCCGACGCGGGGCTCGAACCCATGGACGGTGAGATCATGACCTGAGTGGAAGTCGGATGCCCAACCGACGGAGCCACCCAGGGGCCTCTGGACACCAGGATTTCTAAAGGGATGCAGAATATCCAGAGTCAAGGCTGTTATTTCCAGCCTCCTTTGCAGCTATCTGTGAGCGTATACCCAAGTTCTCATCAATGAGATATAAAGGGAGTTGTTGGAGATGACTTCTGGGACATAGGATTTGTCCCTTCCTTCCTCCTGCTGTCTGGAATGTGGATACGATGGCTGGCACTCTGGCGGCATTATTGACCCATGAGGTAAAAGCAATGTGGGGAGAGAGACAGAGCCAAGAGAGATGATATGGAACCCAGCACTGTTTACCTCTAGACTTCCCCAATGTGAATGAGATTTCAACGTCTATCTTATTAAAGCCACTATTATTTTATTCATGTGCTGCCGTTGTTGTCGTGCACCCTTCTGCTTTGGGCCTTCAAATCCAAAGCTATCCCTTACTGATAAAGCAGGGTGCGGATTAAATGCATCCTAGCACAGCAACATGCCGTGTCAACAATCAGAAATATTAACAAGGAAGTATACTTATTCACATCGAAAAGTGTTTACAATATATTGTTTCATTTCCTTATTTTTAAGTTTATTTATTTTGAGAAAGAGAGAGAGAGCTGGGGAGGGGCAGAGAGGGAGAGAATCCCAAGCAGGTTCCACACTTGTCAGTGCAGAGCAGCACGGAGGTCCATGTGGGGCTCGAACTCACGAAGAGATCATGACCTGAGTTGAAACCAAGGGTAGGACGCTTAAGCGACAGAGCCACCCAGGCCCCCCTCCAATATATTGTTTTAAAAGCTGCTTATAGGGGCCCTTGGGTGGCTCTGTCGGTTAAGCGTCCGACTTCGGCTCAGACCATGATCTCACGGTTCGAGAATTCGAGCCCCACATCGGACTTTGCGCTGACAGCTCAGAGCCTGGAGGCTGCTTCGATTTTCTGTGTCTCCCTCTCTCTCTGCCCCTCCCCCGTTTGTGCTCTGTCTCTCTCTCTCTCAAAAATAAACATTAACAAGTAAACTAATAAAAAAAAATAATAATAAAAGCTGCTTATAAAGCAGATGGAGAACAAAACAAAACAGATACACGCACAGAAAAAGAAAGTCGAAAGCATATTCCCCGAAACCTTGCCTCCCCCTTCCCCGTGGGCCTGCAGTTCATTTGTATAATAAAAAATTTAAATTTTTTAAATTAAAAGAATTTTTTAAGCCGAACGATTGGGAGAGTTCCCATGAAGCGCAGATTTCTGGCTTCGCTTCTGAAAAGTCAGAGGGCCGGGCAACCCAGCGTCCCATCAGGGCGATGGCCTGATGCAGAGCAGTGTCGGTCCCTTTCCACAGGACCCCGTTCAGTCCACAGGTAACCTCAGGGCAGGCGTGCACGTCAATGGGGTCCTTGGTTTACACTCCCTCGGTGATTTCCCGCCTGGAAAGATTTGGAACACATGTGGGGCAGAGGAAGTGTGATGCCTTTAAAACATGCCCCCAGGGTGCCTGGGTGGCTCAGTCAGTTAAGCATCGGACTCCGGATTTCCGCGGAGGGTCACGGCCTTGCAGTTCGTGAGCTCGAGCCCCGCGTGGGTCTCCGTGCTGACGGCACGGAACCTGCTTGGGGCTGTGTCTCTCTCCCTCTCTCTACGCCCCTCTCCAGCTCTCTCTCTTTCTCAAAGCAGATAAATAAACTTCAGAGAGAAAAAAAAAAAAAAACCCCAACAAACATGCCTCCAAGTTCTTTGACACCCTTCCCACAAAAGGTGGAGCCCGGTCCAAGCCTCTTTGAACACAGGCTGGCCTCAGTTACTCACTTGGAGCAAAAAGAATGCGAGGAGGGTGACAATTGGGATTTGCCGGGGTAGGTCGTAAAGAGGAATACAGCTTGTGAGCGGTCCCCGCTTTTAACGTTTTGTATTTATTTTTGGGACAGAGAGAGACAGAGCATGAACGGGGGAGGGGCAGAGAGAGAGGGAGACACAGAATCGGAAACAGGCTCCAGGCTCCGAGCCGTCAGCCCAGAGCCTGACGCGGGGCTCGAACTCAAGGACCGCGAGATCGTGACCTGGCTGAAGTCGGACGCTTAACCGACTGCGCCACCCAGGCGCCCCGGTCCCCACTTTTAAAGGGAGCTTGCCTTTGGGACCCAGCCAAACAAGAAGTTTCTTTTTGACATCTTTATTGAAATATAACTCACATGCCATAAAATTCACTCACTTAAAGTGTATAATTCAATGGGTTTCGTGTATGTCTGGCTTCCTCACTCGGCATCATGTTTTCCGGGATCGTTCATGTTGTGGCATGTGCCAGGCCATCATTCTTTTTTAAGTTTATTTATTTTATTTTGAGAGAGAAAGAGAGACAGCGTGAGCAGGGGAGGGGCAGAGAGAGAGAGAGAGAGACAGAGAGACAGAGAGAGAGGGAGAGAGAATCCCAAGCAGGCTCCGCGCTGTCAGTGCAGAGCCCGATGCGGGGCTCGAACTCACGAACCGTGAGATCACGGCTGCAGCCAAGAACCACACGTCGGATGCTTAACCGACTGAGCCACCCAGGTGTCCCAGGTTGAGCTGACATGCTTAAAGAAGGACGACAGGCACATCAACAGAGAATTGCAACAAAATGTAATACGGTGGGGTGGCTTATGTAGCCATCACAACTGGACCGGAGGAAGGGTCCAGGGCGGGGAGAATGGAAAGAAGGAATAAAGTGAAGGATGGAGAAAGAGAGAGGCAGCGGAAGGAAGGCATGACAGGAAGCTTCCTTGCTTCTTTCTGGTTCGTCTTAAGCCGATTCTTTGCTTAAATGTGTATATCTTAAAAATGCCCTCTTTGGGGCACCTGGGTGGCCCAGTCGGTTAAGCGTCCTACTTGGGCTCAGGTCACGATCTCACGGTTCGTGGGTTCGGGCCCCACGTCGGGCTCTGTGCTGACAGCTCGGAGCCCGGAGCCTGTTTCGGATTCTGTGTTTCCCTCTCTCTCTGCCCCTCTCCCACTCGCGCTCCGTCTCTGTCTCTCAAAAATAAATAAACACTAACAAATTTTTTTTTTTAAATGCCCTCTTTGCACACGCACGGGCCCCAGGAGCGGGTCCTGAGGGCTGCTCGTTACCGGAGAACTGAAAGCTAGTGGGGTGATACCGCCACTAGGCCAGCTTAGAAAGCCCTCGCCCTTTGAGAGAGAAGCCTTTGGTCGGGACCATTATTAGCCCTTGTATAGACCTTGCAAATCCAGCAGAGTGGGGGCCGACAAGGCCCAGGCAGAAGTTAAGCCTTGGGCCCATCACCCAGCCTCATAGCTGCCTCCAAAACGCGTTCAGGGTCAGACTCCCGCCCACCAGCAAGATTAATCTGTAGAGAAGAGCCAGGCTGCTAAGAGCTAATTGCCAACTCTTAGGATTTTCCTTCTAGGATTGTAGACCTAGGGTGTGCCTGAAGACCAGAAACTCTTTACTTCTTTGATTTTAAGCGCCACCCAGGCTTCGGTCAGCAGAAACCTCTGCTTCCAAAGTTCATATCCTTAGCCTGCTCTTTTTCCTGCCTTCCTGCCTTCCTCCCTTCCTTCCTTCCTTCCTTCCTCCCTTCCCTCCCTCCCTTCCTCCTTCCCTTCCTTCTTTCCTTCGTCCCTTCCTTCCCTTCTTTCCTTCCTTCCTTCCTTCCTTCTTTCTTTCCTCCTGCCTTCCCTCCCTTCTTTCTTTCCTCCCTCCCTTCCTTCCTTTCTCCCTCCCTCCCTCCTTCCCTTCCTTCTTTCCTGCCTCCTTTCCTTCCTCCCTCCCTCCCTTCCTTCCTCCTTTCCTTCCTTCTTTCCTTCCTCCCTTCCTTCCCTTCTTTCTTTCCTCCCTCCCTTCCTTCCTTCCTTCTTTCCTTCTTTCTTTCCTCCCTCCCTCCCTTCCTTCCTTCCTCCCTCCCTTCCTTCCTTTCTCCCTCCCTCCCTTCCTTCCTCCCTTCTTTCTTTCCCCCCTCCCTCCCTCCCTTCCTTCCTCCTTTCCTTCCTTCTTTCCTTCCTCCCTTCCTTCCTTTCTTTCTTTCCTCCCTTCCTTCCTTCCTTCCTTCTTTCCTCCTTTCTTTCCTCCCTCCCTCCCTCCTTTCCTTCCTTCCTCCCTCCCTTCCTTCCTTTCTCCCTCCCTCCCTCCCTTCCTTCCTTCTTTCCTCCCTTCTTTCTTTCCTTCCTCCCTCCCCTCCCTTCTTTCTTGACAACCATTCTGAATTAGGTATGTGTCACTCTTCTTGTTTTCACATCTTGACTAACTAGTCAGAAACCCACTAAGACTATAAACATGGGGTTTTGCCTATTTGTAATGTTTTCTATACATGTGTCACGCTATACACATCCTTCGGTAGATTACCTTCTGTTTTGGTCAGCGTGACGTCTGTGACGTGCGTCCGCCTTGGCCTTGGTGTAGCTGGGGTCTAGGATCTCGCTGGTTGACTGTAAGCCAATTTATGCCTCCACTCATCCGGAGCGGGCCTTTCCATTCTTCTTTTTCCTTCTCTTCCTCCCTTTCATATAAGCGAGGCGAGGCAAAACACCAGCTTCCGAAAGCGTTTCTGGCCCCTGCTAACCCTGGCCCCCGGCCTCTTTCACGGAAAAGGTCAGGTGGGACCCTTGCGGAAGGCGAGGGGAAGGAAGGAGGGCTGGGTAGGGCCCGGACGAAGTGCGGTTCCCCTTCCGCCGCGGGGGTAGGGTCCTAAGCCCGGGTGCCCGTGGGAGGAGCCCCACATCTGGCCAGACTGAGCCTGCCTCCGCTGCTCAGTCGCTGGCTGGGAGGAGCCCACAGGAAGTGTGGCCTTGGCCTGAATGCGGTGCCGGATCCAGCAGGAGACGGCTTGGACCTTCCATGAACTCTGCTCGTGGCCGGCCCAGCGGCTCTGGCCAGCAGCTTGCTTCAGGCTGCCTGTGTGCAGCACCTATCTGCCCAGGTGGGGACTCGACTGACCAATCCATCGTCAGAAATCCGTTTGTCCAAACCAGGGGCCTCTGGGAAGGAAGGTGTTATGAACTCCCCCCGCCCCGCCCCCATTCATACGTTGAAACCCTAACCCTGATGTGATGGTCTTAGGAGGCGTAGCCTTTGGGAGAGCACTAGGTCGTGAAGGCCGGGCCCCGATGAGCTGGGTTAGTGCCCCGATTCAAAGAGATCACAGAGCTGCCTAGCTACTTTGCCCCCATATATGAGGACACGGGAAGAAAGCAGCTATCTGGGGGCGCCTGGGAGGCTCAGTCGGTTGAGCGCCCGACTTCGGCTCAGGTCATGATCTCACGGTCCGTGAGTTCGAGCCCCATGTCGGGCTCTGTGCTGACAGCTCAGAGCCTGGAGCCTGTTTCGGATTCTGTGTCTCCTCTCTCTCTGCCCCTCCCCCGCTCATGCTCTGTCTCTCTCTCTCTCTCAAAAATAAATAAACACTAAAAACAAATTAAAAAAAAAGAAAGTAACTTACAAACAATATGATAACTCACCCCTAAATACCATAGCATACATCTCCTCAGAATAAGAACGCGTTCCTACGTAATCGCAATGCCACTATCACTAAGAAAATTTGCTTTTATTCAATAATACCCTCTAATTTATAGTCTTTATGTCAATTTCCCATTTGACTCTACAGTGATAAAACCCACATGAGTGGCTGCCTGGGGTGAGGGGGGCCTTGAAAGCAAAGTGGCACCAGGAACCTTTTTGGGGTGATGGACGTGTTAGATGCTTGACTGGTGCTGTAAAATTGTCAAAATTCGCAGAATTGCAGGGCGCCCGACTGGCTCAGGCCATGGAGCGTGAGACTCTTGATCTCGGGGTTGTGAGTTCAAACCACACGTTGGGTGCAGAGATTACTTAAAAATAAAATCTTAGGGGTACCTGGGTGGCTCGGTTGGTTAAACGTCTGGCTCTTGACTTGGGCTCACATCCTGACCTCGCGGTTCATAAATTTGAGCCCCACATGGGGACGGAGCCTGCTTGGGATTCTCTCTGTCCCTCTCTCTCTGCACTTGCTCCGCTTGTGTTCTGTCTCTCTCTCTCTCATAATAAATAAACTTAAAAAAAAGAGCTTTATAAAAATAATACAAATATTTAAAAAGTAAAATCTTAAAAAAAAACCAAACCCATGGAACTGTATACTTACAATGGGTGTCTTTTACTTTACGTGAATTATACCTCATTACGATCGATTTCTTTTAATGTTTATTTATTTTTGAGAGGGAGATGAAGAAAGACAGAGTGTGAGCTGGGAAGGGGCAGAGAGAGAGAGGGAGGCACAGAATCAGAAGCGGGCTCCAGGCTCTGAGCCATCAGCACAGAGCCTGATGCGGGGCTTGAACTCACGAACCGCGAGATCATGACCTGAGCCGAAGTCGGACGCTCAACCGACTGAGCCACCCAGGCGCCCCTCCACCAATTTTTAAAAATTTCTCCAGTAGTCCCCAAACTGTTTTATAGCTATTTTTTTTTCTGTGATCTAGAATTCTATCAACGTTCATCATGAACTGCATTCGATTGCCTTGTCTCTTCATCTTCTCTAATCTAAAACATTCCCTCCTGCTTTTGTGTCTCATGACATTGATTAAAAAATAAAAATAAAGAGGGGCACCTGGGTGGCTCAGTCGGTTAAGCGTCCGACTTCAGCTCAGGTCACGATCTCACGGTCCGTGGGTTCGAGCCCCGCGTCGGGCTCTGGACTGATGGCTCGGAGCCTGGAGCTTGCTTCTGATTCTGTGTCTCCCTCTCTCTCTGCCCCTCCCCCGTTCATGCTCTGTCTCTCTCTGTCTCAAAAATAAATAAACGTTAAAAAAAAATTAAAAAAAAATAAAAATAAAAATAAAGAAAGGAGCAGTGGGGGAGGGGCAGTATGAGCCTTAAAAATCAATCAATCAATCAATAAAACAAAGGCCAGCTGTCTGGCAGAATGTCCCACATTCCATACTTATCCGTCTCCTCCCGATTGGATTCAGCTTACACATGTTTGACGAGAATATTAGCAAGATGATGCTGTGTCCTGACTCATCACATGTACGGGTCTGTCCCTCCACTGGCAAGGCTCACCTTGTATGTTCCCGGCTGCAGGCTCGGGATCAGCCATTTCTTCGAGCAGCCTCTGGTTCTTGATCGGGGAGAATGGTAGTTAGAAGCCAAGAACTTAGTGCTAGATGTGCTCATAGTTACGGGAGTGTCAATGCTTTTCAGGTCTTTTTAGCGGCAGAACTGGAAAATCCACACAGCGTTTGTTTTGTTTAAGTCTTGAGTTGACTATGCAAATCCAACATCACAAGGTACTTTCTCTTCCCTGCATTCTACATTCACATTTCTCTTCTCACACAGTGGTTTCCAACATCCCCAAATACATTTGTTTGCTGTTTCCAATGATGCACATGAAATATTTTCAAGATTACAATACAGATCCCACTACAAGAGATCTGCTAAGTAAAGTTCAAGATATCTTTGTAGTTATCTTTGGCCTTAGCATGTATTCCACTAAGGTCGTGCCTGGGGGGCTCAGTCAATTAAGCACTCGACTCTTGATTCTGGCTCAGGGCACGCATGACCTCACGGTTCTTGAGTTTGAGCCCCGTGTCGTTAGCACGGAGCCTGCTTGGGATGCTCTCTCTACCCCTACCCCCCCCGCCCCCGCCCCCGCTCACGTGGGCACACACACTGGAACTCTCTTTCTCTCAAAATAAGTGAACAAACTTTAAAATAAAAAAGAATGTATTCCACTAAGGATGTACACTCTGAGCACTATGTTCAAAACTTAGGTTAATTTCTTTTCTCTGCGGTCATATCGATGTGATACAAAGTTCCATTTGTTCCTGCTTATATTCAAATTCAGCATTTGTCCTTATTCATTTATTTTTATTTTTGGTTTTTGGACTTGGGATATTTAAACCACTTAAAGCTATCTAATTGGCCAGACACAGGGAAGTCTTGCCCCGTCCCTGACCCTTCCAGCCTATGCCATTGAGAGCTAGCACTTGCCATGGTTTCTCTGTGTTTTCCCAGTGAACAGGTCATTGCCAGATGGTAGAGATAAGACAAACACAAATCTAGTTTGCAGAAATTTGCAAACTGTGTGTGAAGGGTCAGGCTCATTTCAGGATCCTTTTTTTTTTTTTTTTTTTTTTTGAAGTATACAACTTTTTAATTTAATTTAATTTTTTAAATTTTATTTATTTATTTGTTTTTTTAAACGTAACCTCTACACCCAACATGCGGCTCAAACTTACAACCCTGAGATCAAGAGTCACATGTTTTACTGATTGAGCCAGCCAGGCACCCCAAGTATACAACTTTTTTTAAACAGAGGAGCCTGGTGCCTCAGTCGGTTAGGCATCCAACTTCAGCTCAGGTCATGATCTCACGGTTTGTGAGTTTGAGCCCCGTGTCAGGCTCTGTGCTGACAGCTCAGAGCCTGGAGCCTGCTTCAGATTCTGTCTGCTCTCTTTCTACCCTCCCCTGCTAGCACACTGTCTCTCTCTCTCTCTCTCTCAAATATAAATAAACACTAACAAAAATTTTTTAAATGTTTTTAATTTTTATTTTAAAGTCATCTCCACGCCCAGCGTGAGGCTTGAGCTCACAACCCTCAGATCAAGAGTCACATGCTCTGGGGGCGCCTGGGTGGCTCAGTAGGTTAAGCGTCAGGCTTCGGCTCAGGTCATGATCTCACAGTTTGTGAGTTCGAACCCCGTGTCGAGCTCTGGGCTCACAGCTCAGAGCCTGGAGCCTGCTTCAGATTCTGTGTCTCCCTCTCTCCCTCTGCGCCCCACCCCCCCCTCAAAAATAAATAAACATTAAAATTTTAAAAAGTTAAGAGTCACATGATCTACTGACTGAGCCATCCAGGTGCCCCATAAAAAGTTTTTTATGATAGAACTTAAATATAACCAAAATGAGAAGAGAGTATAATAGAAATCACCCCACCATGTACCCATCTCCAGTTTCTACAATTACCAGCTGCTGAGCAGACTTATCTATACGTCTTCCTCTCCCTTCCTACTGGATGACTTTGATGCAAATCCCAGATATTTTGTTATTTCACTCATAAATATTTTAGCATATATTACTAAAAGCTAAGGACGCTATCAAAAAATGTTCAGTGTACCTATTTCCCTGTTTTTCACAAATACATTTTTTCAGACTTTTTATTTATCTATCTATCCATCTATTTTTAGGTAAATTCCACGCCCAACATGGAGCTCGAACTCACCACCCGGAGATCCAGAGTTGCACGCCCTACCGACCGAGCCAGCCAGGCGCCCCTAGTTTTCACACACATTTTGGTTTTTAGCTTTTCTGTTCAATTGAGACTCCGAGATCCATATTCTTCAACGCATAGCGTTCATCTTCGGTCTTTCAGTCAACACGTTGCCCCGTCACCTACTTTTCCCCTCACAACTTATTTGAAGAAACTAAGCCATGTTCCTGGCAGAGTCTCGGCCTGGCTTTTGCCGAATACACGCCCACGGTGTCCTAACATGCTCTGTCTCCTATAATTCCTGTAAATTGTGACTAGATCTAGACCTTCATTGTCCAGTATGGTATACCCTAGCCACCTGCGGTCGTTGAGCACTTGCTTTTGTGGCCAGTCCAAACGGAAAAGTGCTGTGTGTGTAAAATATACATTGGAGGGGCGCCTGGGTGGCTCAGTCGGCTAAGCGTCCGACTTCTGCTCAGGTCACGATCTCACGGTTCGTGGGTTCGAGCCCCGCGTCGGGCTCTGTGCTGACAGCTCAGAGCCTGGAGCCTGTTTCGGATTCTGTGTCTCCCTCTTTCTCTGACCCTCCCCCGTTCATGCTCTATGTCTCTCTGTCTTAAAAATAAATAAACGTTAAAAAAAAATTAAAAAAAAAAAATATATATATATACATTGGATTTATTTTTCCAAGTCGCAGTACAAAAAAAAAGTGAAATATCTCATTAATAATTTCTGTATCGATCGCATGTTGAAATGGCAATACGCTCGGTATATTGAGTTGAAATATAAATATTTACCTCACCTGTTTCTCTTCACTATTTACTTATTTATTTATTTGAAGTTTATTTATTTATTTTGAGAGAGAAAGAGAGAGCAGGAGGGGCAGAGAGGGGGAGAGAGAGAATCTCAGGCTCTGCACTGTCAGCTCAGAGCCCAATGTGGGGCTCAAACTCATGAACCATGAGATCATGACCTGAGCTGAAATCAGACGTGCCACCCAGGCGTCCCTCTCTTCACTTTTTAAAATGTAGCTATTAGGGGAGCCTGGGCGGCTCGGTTGGTTGTGCGTCAGACCTCGGCTCAGGTCATGATCTCACGGTTCGTGGGTTCGAGCCCCATGTCGGCCTCTGTGCTGATAGAGCCTAGAGCCTGCTTTGGATTCTGTATCTCCCTTTCTCTCTGTCCCTCTCCCGTTCATGCTCGTGCTCTGTCTCTCTCAAAAATAAACATTAAAAAATAAATACATAAATAAAATGTAGCTACTAGAAAATTCTGAATTACGTACGTGGCTCACGTTGTATTTCTATTGGGCAGCATGGCTCTAGAGCCTCGATCAGTTTTCGGGTTCAAATTCTTGGCAAGACAACGTCATAGGGGAGAAAGGGTTTTCCCATCAGGAGGCGCACCATGCCTCGTTGTTCTTCTTTTCCTTTCTTTTTGGTAATGTTGACATTCATAAATGATCATCGCCTAGATCCACTATTTTATTAAGGGTTATACACTGGTAACATTCTGTAATGTCTTCAGATGCTGGAATGCTGTCGTAGAGCAAAACATTTCCTTTCATATAGGAAAGGCAGGGGGAAGGCTGGATTCTTTCCCTTTGCCCGTTTTCAGATGATGAGGTTTTCCCCAACGCTCCTCCCGGAGGGTTCAGTGAGTTGGTTTCTGCCTGCTGTTATGAACTCCCGATTTGAACGTATCCGTGATTTTTATATTCATTGACGCTACCCTCGCGGATGCTCAAAGCAGCCCACATTTATCGTGTGGGGGCTTCTCCAAGTTGGTGGCTGGTCTTTTCGACACAGCCCCACCAGCTTATTATGTACGTCCACACCCCCCTCCAACTCTCTCCCTCTGCACGCCGCAATCAGCAATTTCTCTCAGAGGAACCTCAATTCCTCCTAGCCGGATAAGGTAGTTAGAAACCACAGTCTGGGATCTGGTGGTGCTCATTTCTGTAGGTCATCGTTTCTAGGACTTTTCAGAGGACAGAGCTATTTTTTTAAGATCGAGTTCATCATGACTTCACAGCAATACTTCTAATTCAAGGGCAGGACTACATGATTTGTATTCAACCGCGCCCATCTTACCTTTGCGTCCCCTTTCTCCCCTGCAGAAAATCTCGGTTCTCAACAACAGACGCTTTTTGCTTTATCTCACAACGCACACAGGACCGGCTCGGAATAACAATGCGGACACTCGCACCAAGGATGGGCTTATGGAAAACAACTTGAAATGTTTTTTGCCCTTTTCTGTCGTCAGGATTAATCCACCAAGGATTATATAATCAATCGACTGTGTTTTATAGACACTTACGATAGTTCTTTTCTGAGTGGTTGTGCCACCAACTGGATACAAGTTGGGTTTGTTTCGTTTTGCTTTTTGATTCATAGGCATTGCTTTCAGTTTAAAACTGTGTAAACTCTAAAGTCAAATCGATACAAGAAGTTAAATCAGAGATGGACAGCTTCCATCCTCTTTCCCTTGCAGCCGGCCCTATTTTCCCCAGATGTAACCATTTTCTCAGAGGTTTTTCATTTTTATTTGACTTACATGTATTTTTTCCATTTTTTAAATGCATTTTATGTTTTTTATGAAAAAAAATTTTAATATCTCTTTCTTTCTGAGGGGAGGGGAGGAGCAGAGAGAGAGGGAGACAGAGGATCCCAAGCGGGCTCCACGCCAACAGCACAGAGCCCGATGCAGGGCTTGAACTCACGAACCATGAGATCATGACCTGAGCCGAAGCCGGATGGCCATCGACTGAGCCACCCAGGCGCCCCATTTTATTTTTTTAAGATTATTTATTTTGAGAGAGACAGAAACAGTGCGAGGTTTTGTGAGTTCAAGCCCCCTTGAGATCATGACCTGAGCCGAAACCAAGAGTTGGATGCCTAACCGACTGAGCCACCCAGGCGCCCTGGAGGTGTTTCATTGTTAAAAATAAAGCAGATAGACGTATATGCTTAACTCCCCTTCCCCATCTTATACAGTAGGAAGCCACGCATACTTTTCTTCACCTTGTTTTTTTCATTTAATGATATACTCTGAAGAACATTCTAAAGCAGTTCAGAGAGCTGGTCCTCAGTTCCTTGCACGGATGCACCACTGTTAATTCACCCAGAGCGTAGGAGGCAGAGGCTTGGATGCTTCTGGTCCTTTACTGTTAACACCTGTGAGGCCCGAGTTCACACAGGTGGTAAGCGTATGAAGATCGGATTTGGCTGGAGCAGTAGAAAACCTCAAAATAACAGCGGCCTCAACGTACTCGCTTATTTTTCCGAGACATAAAAGCCAGGAAGGGCGGGACAGGGCTGGGGTGGTGGCTCTGTCACACCAGGCCCTCAGGGACCCAGGACCCACCCAACAAACACATCGAGTGCTTGACTTCCACGCTTCACGGTCCGGGGGTCCGGGGTGGTCACTCTGGCTACAGCTACCACAACCACATTTTTTGGCCAGGAGAGGGAGGCTAGGACGTCTTTAGGGACACCTTCACTAGTGGAAGGAACCACACTTCTGATCTCCACCCGTGATGAGCAATGCGTGAATTTCTACCTGCGATCCCACTACAGCGATTGCGATCTCCGTATCTTACATCGTATTTGCACTATGGTCCTGCACGCCCGGTGCTACGTGGTCTATTCCTATGGTCCCTCTCGATTCCCTCGGGGAGCTTTGACACACGCACTATCTCGTCTCTACTCCGGGTCCATTCTTCAGCCCTTCTTCCTCCGCGTTTCCAAACACACGGTGGTGGCTCGATAAATGTTCTTTATGTTTTTGGGGGATTTTTTGTAAATTTTTTTTTAACGTTTATTTATTTTTGAGACAGAGAGAGACAGAGCATGAACGGGGGAGGGTCAGAGAGAGGGAGACGCAGAATCTGAAACAGGCTCCAGGCTCTGAGCTGTCAGCACAGAGCCCGACGCGGGGCTCGAACTCACGGACCGCGAGATCATGACCTGAGCCGAAGTCGGCCGCTCAACCGACTGAGCCACCCAGGCGCCCCTGTTCTTTATGTTTTTAATGTTTATTTCTCTGGGAGAAAGAGAGCGCGTGAGAGGGGCAGAGATAGAGGGAGAGAGAATCCCAAGCAGGCTCCGCACTGTCAGTGCAGGGTCTGACATGGGGCTCGATCTCACGAATCGAGAGATCACGACGAGAGCAGAAAACAAGAGTGACACCAAGAGTCGGACGCTTAACCAACTGAGCCACCCCGGCACCCCTCAATAAATTTTTTAATGACTTTTCAAAGATTTAGGTATTTATTATTATTATTTTTAAT
The DNA here is from genome assembly GCF_024362965.1 of Panthera pardus. NCBI lineage: Eukaryota > Metazoa > Chordata > Mammalia > Carnivora > Felidae > Panthera > Panthera pardus. The sequence goes on along the minus strand of NW_026526843.1, from coordinate 90,139,045 downwards.
GTTTATCTTTTAGAGAGAGAGAGAGAAAACACGCGTGCATGAACTGGGGAAGGACAGAGAGGGAGACAGGATACAAAGTGGGCTCTACACTGACAACAGAGAGCCGGATGTGGGGCTCAAACTCACAAACTGCAAGATCATGACCTGAGCCAAAGTCGGACGCTTAATCAGCTGAGCCACCCAGGTGCCCCAATACATTTTCTTTTTTCAATTTATTTTAGAGAGAGAGAGAGACCAAATGTGTGATTTGGGGAGAGGGGCGGAGGGATAGAGAGAGAGAATCCCAAGCAAGCTCCACACTTAGCACGGAGCCCGACGTGGGGCTCGATCCCATGACCCTGGGATCATGACCTGAGCCGAAACCAAGAGTAAGACACTCAAACAACTGGGCCACCCGGGCACCCCAATAAATGTTCTTTATACTAATACCCCCCTTTCAAGTGCATGAACCACCACCTTGAAAGTCTCCCAACCCAAGCTCATTACTTCCCCATCCACCCCCTTAAACCTGTGGCTCCCACCTGTTTTCTTGGCTTAATTCATAGAAATGACCTTCATCCAGGATGGAACCTCAGCTGGCCTCAGGCCCTCCCTTTGCCTCCAGCCCAAACACAAGTACAAAGAGCTGAACGCCCTGGAGTTATTATTATTGCTTTAATTTGGGCTCCCGGGAGCCCCTTGCAGCCTTTAGTCGTTGAGGCTCACTACTCTTTTGCTTAAATTACTTCCACGGGGCCTGTTTGACAGGTCTTGCTGTTTGCTTCTTGCCACTCTCACCTGATGTTTGAAGTGACTTCCTAAAAGACAACAATTTGGCAAACTATTAACAGTCGTTTTCATACCAGAATGGGGGATGGGAGGAAAACCTGGCTTGGGAGGGGTGACAGGAGCCGGTTTCTCTGAAACGCGTGGATTGTCCTCTTCACAACAAAGGTGAGTTTCTTCTTCCTTTTGTTTTTAATGTTCATTTCTTTATTTTTGAGAGAGAGGTCGCGTACAGGTTCGAGCGGGAGAGGGGCAGAGAGAGAATGAGAATCCCAAGCAGGCTCCACACTCAGCGGGGAGCCTGATGCAGGGGTCTGATCCCACGACCCTGGGATCATGACCTGGGCCAAAATCAAGAGTCAGACGCTTAACCGACTGAGCCACCCAGGCGTCCTGAAAGTGGGCTTCTTTCTAAGAGAAGAATGGATCAAAAACAGTCCTCGGCTGCCTTCTGTCTTCAGAATACTTCCCAAACGTCATCCGGTATCCCAGGTCTTCCCCAACAAAGGGGCTCTCTCATTCCACCTCCCGGTTAGCCAACGGCGGCGCTGGATTTCCCCCTTCCCGGGCCACCCCTTGATTTTCCCTCCTGCTGCTAAGCCTTGGCGACTCCCCCCGTTCATCAAGTACATCAGCTGCATGACCTCTTCCCGGTCCCCGGGGCCGCCTTCCATCTGTTCTGCCTTCGTGTTCTCAGAGTCCGAGGCAGGCCTGGAAAGTACTCAGGGCATTCTGAGCACAAATGGATTTGATACAAGGAATCGCGTGCTTATAGTCTTTGGGGGGGGGGACCACTGGGTTCCAGAACGATCTGCCGGGGTTGTCATCCAGGCGTCAGAAAACGGGCTTCGGCAACCACTGATGCTTCTAAAGACCCCATGTTGGAAGTCTGCTTGGCCTAGTCACTCCAACTGGCCAATGTGTCTGGATGACCTCTTTTTATCAGCCGCTACTAGAGCAGGAAGAGGCCTCTACCTCACTCTGCCTTCCAAACCGAAGGGGCGTTCAGATCCTAGCTGCAAGAGAGTCTGGTAGCTTTCAGCCTTCTAGCCTCTGCAATGAGGGAAGGCCATAAAAGGATGTAGGACAGAAACTGGGATAATGGATAACAGGAGGCCCGGAGGGAGAAGGGACAGCTCGGTTTCTGGAAGGACCACTCCTTAAAGATAAACCATGTTCCATCAAGGCCAAAGACAATGTACGACCATACGAGGGCATCACAAGAAAATGGGGAAGAGAAGGATCCGAGAGACATCAAAATATATGTCCACGAATTGAGATGTTAGAATAGGACTCCAAATTGTATTCTTTTTTTTTTTTTTTTGGAAGTTTATTTTTGAGACAGAGAGTATGCACACAAGCAGGGGAGAGGCAGAGAGAGAGAGGGAGAGAGAGAGAGAATCCCAAGCAGGCTCTGCGCTCCCAGCACAGACTTGGGGCTCGATCTCACGAGCCACGGGACCATGACCTGAGCTGAAATCAAGAGCCGGATGCTCAACCGACTGAGCCCCCCAGGCGCCCCTAGGACTGCAAACTGGATTCTGAGTATAACTGCCCTGAAATCCTCCAATTTGCCCCGGTTTATACAGAGACCATGTATTCCCCTGAAGTCATCTGTAAGGAACGGACCATCGTGGTCACTTCAACATCCGCGACAAAAGTGATGCTTCAGGAATACACAGGACACAAGATGCTCCAATTTTCTCCTTTCCGCGACAGGTTTATTGCCTTTTAAGAAAATTTTTGTAAAATATAAATACAAAGGCAGAGAATTTACTTACAAAGTTAAAACACAGATTTCAAACATAAACACACAATTCAGAAAATTTTAGTTTTATGTACATTTCCAAGCAACCTCGACATTATTATGTTAGTTCTCAATATTTTACAGGGTACAGAAAAAAATAGCTCAGTCTTCTTTAAATAAGAGCATAAAATGTTTAAACATATAAACAATCCGGTTTGATGCGTGAAAACTAATTTCACAGCTTTTTAAATTAGGATATAAAAGTTTCATACAATTAGTTGTTGTGTGTGGATATGGTTTGAATTTATATTACACACTACCGGATTACATCCAATAGCATTGACCTGGCCCGAGCAGGTACTCTGTAAACAAAACATAAAGGTACAACAATTGCCAAGCGCCTTCACCCAACTCACTCCCCGAAACCGGCCGCGTGGCTCGGACCACACTCGCAAGAGTCGTGGCCTCCGACGAGGGAGCTCTGTGTGACGTCGCGTCAAAGGGTGGAACTCCGTTTCCTCATTGTTTGTTTTCTCCTTAAAAGAGAAATGGAACAAAACAAACAGTCCCAGTAAAAACGAACGTATCCCAAAGCGTGTGTGCATCGAAACGGTAAAGAAACGTTAGGACAACTTCATAAAAACTGACGGAGACGTTTAAAAAGAAAAGAACGACGACAGCAACGAAATCCGTGTTTTCTAAGTCCTTCTGACTGGAGCCGTTTCTCTTATATAAAGAAGAGATATTTTCGTATGTAATAGTGTCCTTTCTTTACAGAAATAGTCGTATTATGACACATATGCACAAAGATTAACACTATACCACACTGTACATGGAGGGCCCGGCGAGCTCACCAGTAGTCGTCCGAGCCCATGTCGCCAGGGTGGAGCCACTCCATGGACGAGCCCAGCAGAGTCTGAAGCTCGCTGGTGAACTCCACCAGGTCTAAGAGCTCCTTGCTTTCGGGGTTAAAGGCTTCCAGGTCTTTGGAGCAAGAGAACAGGAGACTTGCCGAAACTTGCCGGTAAAACTCTGCCTCTGCGATGGTGACGATTTCCACATTTGGGAAGTTGCACCGGAATATGCGGGAGGACATCTTCAGTTTCTTGAGCACGTCCGAGAGCAACAGCCAGTTTCGAGGCCTGCGCGTGAGAGGGGAGAGTGGTTCGAGGCTGCGGCCAGCTTAAAAGCGTTCCCCGCTATTCCCCGCACCCCACCCCCCAAGGAGCCGAGTCCCTGGGCCGGGCCAGCGGTCACTTCCGCTCGGACACCGCGGCCCCCGCCCCGGGTCTCACCAGCCCTGCGACATCTACTTTTACGCGGCGACAACTCTGGACTCGGCTGGATTCAGGAAGAGACCGTCTAGAGACGATTTAAACGGAAGCAGGGACCGCACCTCTGAAAGAGCCTTCTCTTGGGAGGGGTGGGGATCTCAGTGCTGCCAGAACCTTCCAGGTGAAACACCTGCTCGCTCAGCTCTGGCCACACCTCGGGTCACCACTCTCCAAGGGAGTGCCTCGCTGCCGTCACCGCGGGAAGCCTTCGGTCTCCCAGCCTGACAGTGATGCAGAGGCCTCTTTGGTCTCTCGTCTCCTCCAACCCCCATGAACGGAGCGTTAGACACCCAGAAGGCTGGCTGGCTTTCTTCCCCCCTCCCCCCACCCCTCAGTGCTTTGGGGAGTGACGCTTTTGAGAGGGAAGGTGTTACATTCCTTCTGTACACCCTGCCACGCTTTGTGATTTCTATTACTAATAAAATGTCACTGTAACAGCATACGTGAGGAGGATGTTACTCATTAAGCACCTCTGTCAACATTCAGCAGAACAGTTTCCTGACGTGTACGCACCCCCCGAGGGATGGGTCAGTGGCAGCTCAGTGGCCTGGCCGCGGGGGGCAAGACTGGATCTGACCAAACCCGAGGACACACGAGACCCGAGGTGCCCTGGGACGCTTTTTCCAGTTCACACGAGAAGGGGGCATATGGGTATAGGCCAACAGACCTCAAAGGCCTTGGAAGGTCCCTACGGTGGCCTGTTGGAGCGGGGCGGGGGCGGGACGGGGCGACTCCTAAGGAGGACCCCTTTCCAAAGAGTTTAGTGACCCAAGGATCCAAGTTGCGGACTCTTCTGTGAAGTTCCAATCACTGAATTCAACGTCCCTTGGGCTCCAGGGGTGCTGTGTTCCCAACCTCCACGCCTTTTCTGGGAAAGGCCTGCTGTGGGCTTCGTGGGCTTTGAGGAATCCACTCACCTACCCACCCACCCGCCATCTGCTTAAAGGCATCTCTAACTCCTGCCGCCGAGCAGCCTAACTAGTCCACGAGCACGTGATGGCCATGCTCACCCCTGAGCGACGGACACTTGGATGTTATAACACGGTAAGAGGGGGCTTTCTGAAAACTCAAATTCAAACACGTCGCTGTAGGCCTCGTCGTCGTCATCCTGGTCCTCCGGCCCCGGGGGGTTTGCCAAAACGTCATATCCGCTTTCATCATCTGGCTCTAATGCAGGGCAAACGAGAGAGAGAGAGAGAAATCAATAAGCCACCGCGAGGTATCGGCTCTTGTCGAAAGAGGACGCCGTGAAAAACTCTTTCCCAAGTCGGCCCTGCTCATGGCGCCCACTGCCCACCGCCCCTCGCCCACAGCACAGAAAACCCCTTCACTTCCCACCGAACCAGAAGGAACAACGGCTCACCGCACACAGCGCTGCCATAGAACTCCCAGGAGCCATTGGAATCTTCGTCACTGCGACCCTGTAGGTCATTTAAATAATCTGGAGGGAGAAAACCAAGATAAAACCCGCTGGGGAGAATCAAATGCTGGCCGCTTTCGGGGGCATTTTACCGTCAGGCCTGGCATGCGACTTCCCGGCTATCCCACAGCGCCCCCTTTGTGCCCTGCTTCCAACACCCAGTTCTCTGCCACATCAGACCAGGACCTGCGTACCTGTCCACCTGCCTTCCGGACAGACGGGCCACCCTCACTGCCCCCGGAGCCCACCAAAAAACCTAGACGGGCCAGCTACGCATTTTCTCAGCCCTTGCAAGCAAATTAAGAGTGTGTATCTTGTCTTTGAATTTCGTATCCCTTCTCTGATAGACTCGCTTTCCCCAGGAAGTATAACTTAAGGTAAACGAGGGAGGGCCCCACGACTGAGTGGTATTCCCTGGACAGAAACGCGCGAAGAAGCCATCTCAATGGTTGAGTAATAAGCCCACGTCTTGAACTCTGTCGTACCTGTTAAAAACTTTTCCATAAGCTCGCTGTGGGTCATTTTCATGATGGTTCTACCTGAGTACGTAGCCAAAGTGGGGTCAGCACCATAAGAGAGGAGCAAACGGACGATTTCCAAGTGATCGTTCTCGACGGCATCGTGGAGAGGTCTAGGAGAGACACGCGGCGGGATTACACGTGTGCTTGCCTCTGACAACGTGCAAGACTGGATATGCGCGGGCCAAGCTTCCTGGGGGGGCCATTTCACCAAGGTGTGCGCCTGCCTCTGCCATTCCGGACAGGGGAACTGAGGCACCGTGAGTGGCCCGAGGTCAAGCAACGAAGCACTCTGTTGTGATTTCTGTACTTAACCCCTTACAAGGCAGGTGAAGGGACATATTTCGGGCCTAATTCTCAACTGCAAGTCTATTTTTAATCCAGGACTCCAGGAGGAACTCAAGCCCAAAGGAAATCATTTTCAATGAACTTAAGCAGTAACAGACTGGAAAATGAGAATTTATGGGGGGGGGGGGGGGGCAGGGAATCGCACCATTATGGAAGCCAAACACCAAGCAATTGTTATACCATTAAAAAAAGAAAAAAGAAAAGCTTATTCCTTTTTTTAAATGTTTCTTTTTGAGAGAGAGAGAGAGAGAGAGTGAGTGTGAGTGGGGGAGGGGCAGAAAGAGGGAGACACAGAATCCGAGGCAGGCTGCAGGCTCTGAGCCGTCAGCACAGAGCCCGACGCGGGGCTCGGACTCACAAACCGCGAGATCGTGACCTGAGCCGAAGTCAGGCGCTTAGCTGACTGAGCCACCCAGGTGGCCCAAGCCTACTCCTTTTTTCAAAAAGAAACTAGGTACGAAGTGGAGCCTTTCCTGAAAGGCGCATGTCAGCAGCTTAGAGATCAATGATCAAACCTCTGGCCCAGAAGCAGAGTCCCTGGGGTGAGACCTTGGGAGGGTACACACTCTTCCGGCCGGTGTCCACTGGGGTCAGGCGGTTGCCCGCAGTCCCGTCCTGAGGGAATGCTATTTGGAAATCACGAAACACCAAATACCTTTCAGTTTTGCTAATTTTATGCCTGTCAGGAAAGCCCTATGCCCCGCCTCCTGGTGGCATCCCATGCACACAACCAGGAAGATGCTTGGGCTGACTCAGACCTGGGCCTCTGACCAACAAACCGAGGTCAAGGGCAGGGTAGGGGACAGGCCTGGGGATGTGAGTGGACAAAGCGGGTCCTACGGAGCCAGTGGCCTCTGGCCCTCTGTCTGTACTCCTGGGACTTTCAACTCACGTGTATTTTAAATACAGTGCTTTAATACATGCTGACATGGGGCATCCGACTTCGGCTCAGGTCATGATCTCACGGTTCGTGAGTTCGAGCCCCGCATCGGGCTCTCTGCTGTCAGGGAGGAGCCTGCTTGGGATCCTCTGTATCCCTATCTGCCCCTCCCCCGCTCGTGCTCTCCGTCAAAAATAAAAGACACGTTAAGAAAAACTGCTGACAATAAGTCCAGGGTCTTCAAAGGCAACACCTGCGATTATTCGTGAAGGCTCCGACATTTTCAGGGACTTCTGTCCAGGGGAACGTTACTAACTGTTAAGGTTCTATCTAAATTTGCCAGAAAGGTCTGTTCCGTTCCATTCTAGGACTCTGCCGTCCGGGTGCTTACATATCAGTCTCTATCTATCTTTCCTTCTGGGGGTTTTCCACATGCCCTGAGAACCACCGCCACTGACCTGGTTCCGTCCTGGGCACTGCAGTTGACGTCCGCGCCATATTCAAGGAGGTGTCGCACAATGTTGAGCCACCCCCTGGCACAAGCTTCGTGCAGGGCACAGTAACCCGCGTTGTCTCGATGGTTCACGTCACAAATCTTGTTCTCCAGGCAGTACAAGACCACTTCCTGCGGGGAGAGGGGGAGAGGGATGCCGTCATCCATCATCGCACGGCGAACCTTCCGAGGGTGACCTCTCCAGAGCCCGTCAGTGCCTTCTTTCAAAGGCACACCCCCCCTGGGCCCGAGAGCCACCGCGGGGTGGGCAGACGGTGGACGTGTCGGTGAGGGGGCGAGGGCATGTGTGACAAAGATTGAACGGGCCCATTCAGTAGGTGGTAGTGGAGAACAACGCAAGTCTGGATGAAAGCATGGACGACCGACGCGCAGAGATTAAATCAGCCGGAGAACATTCCTTCACGTAGAGAGGGAGGGGGTGGCCGGTTAGGTTAGCCAGGTCCTCCCACGCTCCCGCTTGCAGGGTAAGTAGGGTAAAAGAGACACTCTTTGCACCACAGAAAACATCAAGAAGGGACACGAAATTCTTCAAACAACCCCCGCCCTATATGTCACCTCGCTCCACCCCCCTCGGAGCGGAATCGATATGATATTTACGGATTTACCGAAGTTAAAGATGAGCATCTGACATACCACACACTGCCGCCTACGCGTCTCAAGAACTAAATAAAACAAGTCTACCCTTCCCCCTTCGAGGAAGGTATTCTGCGTCAACGGTTTGCATTAGAATCACTGTTATTAATCTGACTTCTTTGGTGTATTAAAATATTAATATGAACTGCTCCCGGTAAGCAGAGCAGTAATTTATTCAGTGTTTTATTACCTTGATTAAGAAAGTTTTCAAACACACGGAACAGCACTTGCCACCAGAAAACACACTACACTGTTCTCCTACAAGTCATGTCCAGCAGAGAGCCGTCAGGTTCCGAGAGCTGGGGGTAGGCGGGGCCTGCCCACACGTGGTCTACTTGGTAAGAGGGAGCTGGCTGGGGTCAGAGCAGGCCTCCCGGTGACAACTTTTAAATAACTCATCTGTTAAACCTCAAACAGGGGTCATTCCAGCCGCCCACAGATGTAAGGTGGGGCCTGAAAACCTTTCGTGGCCTTTCTAGGACCCATCAATCAAAAGCGACCGCTTCCTTGGGAGCTGACCGGAAGGTTCCATACGCTCACCCTGGGGACCTAATATCGCACGCTGGTAAACCTGGCCGTCGGGGCCCTGCTGCTTCGGGCGACTGAGGCAGCTCCCTTCCAAAACAGGAGGAGGAAGAAAGAAGGTGTGCCCGACAAATGAGTGTCTTCGTTCAGACCCTAACCTGCCAGGAAGCCCACAATCCTCTGGGCTCCCAGGCCCTCACTAGCCAGACTCGAGTGGACGGCTGCAAGCTAACGAGTTGTGTGCCCCAGCCAGGGAGAGGCCCCGTCACGTGGCTCTGGGATCAGGTCTGAGCACCACCGCTGTGCACAGATCAATTTACCCTCGGCCCGGCGGCCTGCCTGGTGTCCTATCAACCCAGGGTTTATTTGCTCTGACAACTATGGCCTTCACCTGGAAACCTTTGTCGCTACTGGACGGATCTGAGGGTACCTAGAAATGAAAGGACAAAGCTGATGGGTAAGTCAACCCTCTTTTCCTGGAGGGTGGTGGGGAAGGCAGTAGTAACCCGACGGCCGGGTCAAACTCTTTGACATGGGCTGCCCCAACTGAGCCGTGTGGCTATCGCTGTTTACAAAGGACTTCTCCCTCTCCCCAAATGAGTATGTCATCTGTTATCCCGCGGTCATCTAGGAGACCTCAGGAAGGGAAGGCGGTGCTATTCTCGTTCAACACTCGGGTTTCAAAATAGAGGTCCGGAGAGGTTGGAGCCCAAGTTCAATTCACATGAAACCCTAGACCTATAGCTCCAGTCTTTTGGTACCTGGTCAGCTAGGAAGATTGAGAAGGCCCAAGAGGGCCCCTGCGAGGGGGGTGCAATCGTGCTGTGATGAGCATCCCATCCCGACGCCAGGCTCTCTCGGTTACGGGGTCGGTCGAGCAGGCTAACCGCTCTCTCTTAGCTAGGACAGCGGCGGCCTCTAGGCTGGCCACCGCTGTCACCAACAGAGACAATGGTGAAGAGGCTGGGCAAGTTGGTGTCCCCAGTACGGTTCTTGGTTTATTTTCTACACTAGAAATGGGACTGTTTGAAGGGCAGCCCCCCCATTTCCAAACAAAATCAAACTGTTTTTGTTGGACAATTCTCTGTTAAGCGGCTATAAGCCGTATGCCATTAACCGCAAAATGTAACCATAAAGGCCATAAACCCGACATTGTTAATTAATTAAATGCCTCATTAACTTTTTTAAAAACATGATTTATTCAATTCATAGAAAATTTAACCATCACCACTAAACGCACAAGCATGTGGTTGCACATTGGCATTTTAGCCTAAGAAACAGAAACCTTTTTACCGGAAGGGAAAGGTTTGAACGTCTCTGGCCATGCACGCGGTCTATTTAACACAGAGGGTGCTTCTGAACCTTAAGAACCAGATAAACACAGCGCAAAGCTTGGACAGCCTTTTGCTTACACATAGCATGTCCAGCTCAGCAGAAAATGACCGTGGGAAAGACTAACTTCAGGAAGGCCTTCCCAAGTCAGTGCCTTCGTGAAACACACCTTTACGGGGTTAAACAAATTGTCCTTCACCTTTCAAAGTTTTAGCCCACCACATCTAACTGGCCATCATCGCAACATTTTAAGTCCTGCCTGAAGAAATCCTGGGAAGTTGGAAGTTAAAAGTCGGTAGTTAAAATGTTCAGCATCCGAACCGCTGATCTGTGCAAATTACATATTGAACTTCACATGTGAAGGGGCGAGAAAAAACCCCGGTTGTCCTGACATAAACACTTCTACGGCTTCACGTGCCATCGAAGGCCCTTTAGGTAGCTTACAAACGTCTGGATCAAGTAAGTGCTCCTTGGTCCAGGGCTCAAACCCACTGGTTCCACGAAAACCAAAATGCAAACTTCCTCAGAGGACCAACCAGGGTCCGTCCCTGGTCTGAAAGGGAGACTGGTGGAAATGTCAAGATCAAAGGTGAGGCTGGGAGCCCCGCCCTCCACCGAGGGGTGGAGCCCGCTGCCCTCCTGCTCCCCCTCCAGCCCTCAGGTGAGGCTTCCTCTGGGGCCGCCCCGTGGGTTTCACCTTCCCGAACTAAAAATCATCCCAGAGAGCTTCCTCCAGGTAATCTGGACATCTCCAGAAAAGACACGACCGTACAAACGACAGCACATTTCACCAACGAGCAAATGGGACAGGGGACGGGCTGGCTTGGGGTCAAGGCGGTCACACCGACAAGGCCCCCCCCCCCCCACAACGGATGGAAGCACAGAGCTGGTCAGGGTGTGGGGGCCAGGACTTCGGCAAATCCCGGGAGCCCCCCGCAGAGCCCTGCCACCATAGCCCTCGGCCACACCTCCAAGCTCCACACTCCGCCTGCTGAGCCCCGTTTTATTTTCACCATTCAACTCCCAGAGGGCTGATGCCAGCATAAAAAATGCCTTTGCCCTGTGGGCTATTACATCACAATTTCATCTGACAAGTGTGGTGGGGGAGCCGCACAGGGCAGAGGGGGTCATCTATCTCAGAGGGCAGCTCCGACGTAAGCCAGTCTTGGAGAGGAGCAGGGTGGGGGAGGGGGCAGTGAGTCTTAGGCCTGAGTCCCGCTCCTCCTCCTCCTCCTCCTCCTCCTCAGCAGCCCTCAGGCTCCCTCGCCCTCTCACATAAAAGACTCTTCACTCTTCGGGTCCGCCCCCCTCCCCCACCAACCCCCTACCCCTGCCCAGACATTTCCCGCCCCGCTCCCCACAGGGGCACCGCTTTGCCCGAGAAACAGCGCAAGCAACCCAAAATAGAGCTAATAACTTCTCTCCCCCTTGCTAATCAGAATCCAAAAGGGCTCATTAAAATTCCCCCAGTCGCCAAGCCCTGGGTTATGTCAGATTTTATATCAGAGATAAGTGAGCGAGACTGGAGGATGCCGAAGCAGCCTACCTGCCTGAACACGAACTGAACATCAGAGAGGCCTTTCTTTTCACATGGCGATTGAACAAGCCAGCAAAGAGTCGGAACGCGAGTGGGGCTAATGCAAACATCCTGCTGGAATACCCAGCCCAGCCCCTGATGGGGGAGGGGAGGGGCGCTGGGCTCCGAGACCCTTCGAGACCCTGCCCGGCTCAGCCAGGGCACCTCCCCCACCCCCACCCCAGCCTCGAGGAGCGACAGCCCAGGCTCTTGGAATCCGGGCACCCCCAAGGACACTCACCTCGTAGCCAAGCCGGGCTGCCCGCTGCAGGAGGGTCTCGCCTGCGTTCTTATTGACAATAAGTCTCCGTGCTTCTGGCGGCATCGGGCGCGACTGGGTGGTCTCGGGAGGGGAGCTTGAGCGCGGCAGCTGGGAGGACTGGGAAGCCGGCAGCAGTTGTTGCAAACGGTCGAAGGGCTTCTGGTCCTGCTTGGCTGGTGACAAATCGTAGTCGGAACTGGGCTCGGGCCGCTTTCTGAACCTCCGGACGGTCACCTATCACAAAACCAGGCAGCGCTCGTGGTTAAGCCGGCCTTCCAGCACCCGCGTCTCTTCCCCTCCTCCCCGCAAGTTACAAACCCGAGTGGGGGAGGCACTTTCCCCTCTCCGTTTGTTTGGGGGAGGGGGGCTGTGGAGTGGAGGGAGGCAGGGGGGAAGGGTTTCATTCTTAACTAGTTTGAAACTTGGCCACCACCCAGGAGACGTGGCCCCTAGGATGGGGGAGTGACGTTTTGGGAGGGGAACCTGGGAAAAGGAAAGCTTTGTCCCCAGAAGCCGAGAAGCAGGGGGCAAGAGGTACCTTGCCGTCAGTGTTCTCCACATAGTAGTCTCCGGTCAGCGACAAGCCCTGCCTGGGCTCCGGAGGGATCAAATGCTTGGTTTTGCACAGTCTCTTCCCGGATGGTTTCTCGCTGTTGTCGGTGTATTTCTGCAGCAGGGAGGCAGCCTGGCAATCTTCTTCTTCGTCTGTGCACAGCACATCTGTCTTCTGGCTTTCTTTAATTTTCTGCTGTTTGGCAGGCGGCCTCGAGGCTGGCGCGCAGCTTGGCGGAGGCTGCTTTTTGCCGCTTGCATTGGTGGATGAAAGGCTCTTCATGGGCGGAGAGCCGGAGAACACAGGCAAGCCTAAATCCGGAGGGGGTGGCGGGCGGGAAGGAGGGAGGGGGAGAAGAAGCAGGCGTTACACGGTTGTAGCCGGTGCGGAAAGAAAAGCCCATTGTTAGCACTGATCACTGGAGCGGCTTCAGTTTTTAAAGATATACCAATTATGTTTCCAAAGCATTAATATTTTAATTATCCCACATTCAAACGGCAAATAGGTTAACCCACGAAACGCCAAGCGGCAAGTTTCTCCGGAGGGCCGGGACAAGAGGGCACAAGCCAGCCCTTCCCGGATCTGCCACCCCCAACCCGTAGGGGCCTGGGTGCTCAGCACCTAGCGATCGGCCACAGTCTGAGGCTGCGACCGGGGTGCTGGCGGGCCCGCGGGGTCACCCAGACTTGCCCTTTCTGCCCAGCCATGGGCCGGGTACAGCAGCCACCCTCCCGAGCTCGTCGCTATACACTCCCCCAGGGAAGTGGGGAGGCTGGAAGGACCTCCCGAGAGAACTCCCCGCCCGCCACATCCTACATCCTAGTCAGTCCATTTTCTATGGCGCCCTTCCCCAGGCAGGTGATCCACCCTCCGCGAGCGGGGCGGGCGGTCACGGGGTGGCCTCCGCGTACCTTGTTCGTTGTCACTGGATTTGAGGGACTCCTCCGACCAGCTTCTGTTGCCTTTGGCCTCTGCCCTTTTCCTGCCAGGTTTCTCTTCGGGGCTGTTATTGCCCTGGGCAGTGACCTCAGGCTGAACTGCCTGGGTCACTTCCTTCCTGCCCTGCCGGCCAGGTTTGCTCTCTGCTGCCGACACCTGCTGCTCCCACCGTTCTCTAAGGTGCAGCAAGTGGCGTTGCTTTTTAGGATGGAGCCCTGTTAATTCAATGCACACCTTCAGGTTGGTCAGCTCACTATAATGTGGGTCTTCTAAGTAGTTAGAGGAACTGTTTGTCATTTCCCTCTCAGGCCAGTCATCTAATGGAGAAATAACTACAAATTAATCAACAAGCCCCCTGGGGAGGGGGGGGAACAAACTGTCTTAAGCATCACTAATGGGGGGTGGGGGAGGGGAGGGGAGTGGTCACAGCCTCTGCTCGAGGGCTGTCACCAAGTCTTGGGAGGGGGCCTGTTCATCTTTGGCCGTCTTGGGGCTGGAGCTCCTGCATCTGGCTTTGGGGCAAGGGTGAGCGGCTTCCCCAGGGCTCCGGGGCGGGAACGGGGGGTGGGGGTGGGGGGGGGTCTCCACTGCTCCGCATTAGGACTTCCCCTGGGCGCCCTGCGGCCGGGGTGCGCGGCACACGTCACGTCCGTCCACCTCTGGCCGCGTGCGCAGGCAGTCGAAGCCGACCGAGCTCACCTTTGGAGACCCGTCTTCGCTTGGCTTTCAGCAGAGGGTCCTCCGGCAGGTCTTCCGCTGCGGTCTCGGTGTGGTTGCTGTCACCTGAGACTTTGCGCTTTCTGTCCAGCCGGAGGGTGGGGCTGTGTGGCATGTCCCCGGCCGCCTGGTCGGCGGGGGGCTCGCTCGCAGGCTGCCTGTCCACGAAGTATTTCTCCACGGGAAGATCTTTGTCCTCTGGCGCTTCAAAGGGATCGTGTTTGTTTCCAGCACTGTATTCGCCTGGCGGACGGGAGACAGGAATACGAGGAATGAAGGCCCGAAGGTCACCACGGGAAGGCAGGACCTCCATGCCCACGGTCGTCTGCCACCAACAGACCGTTCTTTGGAAGACCGGGGGCCTCACGCGTTGGCGGCACAAAACCCGCAGAAATACGACGTCTCAAAAGGGAGGCACACACCACACTCGGCTTTCTCTTTCTACCTTTTTATAGTTGGGGCACAAAGAGAGTCGGGAGACGAGGCATCCTCACAACTTCAATGATGCTTAGGTCCCTTCCAGGGCCCTGTCCCGCGGGGGGCAGGTGACCCTGCAGCAAGATCCAACCAAGCCAGGGCTGACCCAAGAAATCTCTCCGAGTCATTTGCTGAAGGCATTATTTTGAAATCAAAGGAAAGCTATGTAATAAACAGAACGAATAGCGCCGCCGCGTCATCTGCAGAAGGGACAGCAGCAATGTTCCCTTGGGTCGACAGGGGAGACGGGGAAGAGAGAGGGCTGGGGGAAGGAGTGTGTGGGCAGGCAGGGAAGCTGGGGGACAAGCGGGGAAGACGAGCCTGGGGAAGCCAAGGAGAGGCTTCCTGGTGTGCATACAAGAGTCAAAGGCAATTTCTTTTTTCTTTTTTTTAGGTTTCTTTCTTTTGAGAGAGTGCGGGGGGGGGGGGGGGGGAAGTGCAGAGAGAGGGGAAGAGAGAATCCCAAGCAGCCTCTGCACAGTCAGCGAGGAGGCTGATGCGGGACTCAAACACTCGAACTGTGGGATCATGACCTGAAACGAAGTCAGACGCATAACTGATTGAGCCACCCACGTGCCCCAGAAGGGTCAAAGGCAATTTCAAAGAACTCAACCTGATTACCACACTTCCCTCGGTCTTTCTGACATCTGCAGAGTGAAAAAAGGGGAGTGTTTTACTCCAACACCTGGGTGACACCATGCACACCCACGGGGACCCAACCTGGCACTCCTTCCATGCCTTCCTTCACACGCAAACATCTAGGGACATTCCAAACGCAAGGACCCGCCCCCTTTGGTGCCAACCTAGCACAGCCTTGGGGGCCTTCCCTTAAATCGGCTCGGCCCAACGTCACGCGCTGCTTTTGTTCCAGCCTAAGAAATGGCTCATCGACAGCTTTGGTCCCATTTCTTCTAATACCTGAATAGTTTTGTAACCATCACTGTGACGTCAAGGAGCGGGAGTTCAGTATTTCGATGGTAACACTGAGCAGAACTGCTCAAGTCCATTTCCACAGGAAGTCATAAACACACTCATCATATGCTGACCCCATTCCTCCTCCTTCCCCCGCCTAGGCCACTTCAAATATCACTCCTGCTCCTGACCAGCCCAGATGGTCCCCTGATCAGACTTTCCTTGGGGGCATCGGCAGCATTCAGTGGCACTCCGTTGTGGGGTGTGTGTGTGGGGGGGGAATTTCACCCTGGCCTCGGCTAGCCTGAGCTGTCAATGGTGGAAGGACCTGCCCACGTGGGTCTTCTGTCACGGCAGTGTCCCAACACAAAGCTCAGTGGCGGCAGCAGGAAGCCCGCGCAAGCCTCTGACCCATGCTTCCGGGCGATGCAGCCGGGATGACCGGCGGACTGGGTTCGGCCCAGGCGAGCAAAGGGGACAGGCTGTGACTCACACGCCTGCCGCGCTGTGACCCTCTTAACCGCTCTGGCGGTGACAGCGCTCCTTTACAACGCGGTCCCCCCTTCGGTTGTAAAGTGGGAATATTGCTGCGAGCTCTCCTCCCGCCGGTGAGCTGCCTCCCGGGGGTGGGCTCCACGAACAGCACGAGCCCAGCTAACGGAAAGGCCGGAGAAATCACTTTAACGGACGGGATGCCAAGACTGTCAGGCTAGGCTTGAGTGTTAGCCCTGTATGCATGAGATGTTAACATGTGAGCCCTCCTGGTTAACACCATTTGACGTTCCTGGTCCAACCAGCCTTCCCCGAAAGCCCCGTGGGAGGCGCGGGGGATCAGGGTACAGATATAAGGGCTAGCTCAAGAACCACCGTGTGCAATTTTAAAGTCAATTCAGTGTATCCGCCTCCCCCACCCTTAGGTAGGAAAGATGGTTCAAACGAAGTGGGCTGAAAGCAGGGGTAATCGGGAGATGACGGCTGCCTTCTAGGGTCACAATCAGGCAGAAAAGCTTAGCCGGCGACCTGCGATGTGCCCCGATCGGTTTAAGCCTCTCTTCGCCCCCGAGTGCTTCAGATTCCGCTTCTACATTTGACATCTTAACTGCAGGTCTCGAAATCACCTGTATCTGTTACGGGCCCTGTCCGGCGAAAGAGGCGCGTCTTGCTCGGGGAGAGGGATTTCCGGGCGCGTTGGCCCTCGCTGCCAACTTCCCACAGTGCAGCTCGGTTCTATTCTCCCCTACCTGGCCTTTCACCGTGTCAGCAGGCCGTGACCGACCGGAGACCTCGTCTCCCCTTCCTCGCCGAACGACAGCAGCCCTACAGGCGCACAACAGCCTTCCCCTTCACCCGCCAGGATGGGGAGCCGTGGTTCACTGAAATCACCCACCCACGCAACGTAGCTGAGCTGCTTTCGTCCCCATTTGGCGAAAGGATCTTTCCCCAAACTAGATCCATCCATCCTTCCCACAACTCCCGAGCCTCTCAGGGCAAAGATCCCAATTCAGCCGAGGGAAACTGCCCCCCTACCGTGCCCAAGACCTCATGCGCCGTGACCTTACCCAGGCCAGTAATTAATAATCCTAAAGAGCGCCCGCCATGACTGCCCTAGATACACGTGGCCACCAGCTATGGGGGACATGTGCCATGTCACACACCTGATCTGCCGGGAGCTCCTCGATGAGACTATTCTAGCCACAGCTGCCGGGATTACCCTTGAAAGCAAAGGAGATGGAGAGCCAGATACACAGGGGTCCTGACTACCCAGTCCACCACCCGGTCCCTTCTAAACGTGGGAAGCTATGTGCTCTTGGTCATTTGATCCAAGCGGATGCGAATGTGGCTCTGTTGTTCGCGGTTTAACACTTGGTCCCTGCAGTGTGGTCACGTGACTCACGGACCATACATCCCATAATTTATCATGGTTGTGCCATAGCACCACCTCAAAGAAGCATCGCCATGGCAACATTTACAAGTCACCGTGGCAACAAAGCACCCTCGCCACCGTTGAGCCATGACCAGTCAGCCCTAAACAAGGTGGGAGGGTTCCCCATGATGGAAATTCCCTGCTCTGCAGATAACTGTGACACCTCAAGCAAAGGCTAACCTTGTGGAAACTTACGCCCTCCACAAAGAAGCATGGGGAATCGCGGTTTCAAACTGAGCGTAGTTCTTAAACACGCAGGCGGCTCGGCCAAAGAGAAGTTTCGTGAAGCCCTTTGACTGAGGCTTCCTCCAGTTCCTGCTCAGGCACGGCCACTGAGCAGGTCCTGGGTCTGCCCCAGCCAAGTGGCTGGCAAGGGAGACGGCCACTCCCAGTTCACGAGGGAAGGGACCAAGGTCTCCTTGTCCTCCCCGGCCCCCCCTCCCCCCGCTTCGAAATGCCACTGATGGGAACCCTCAGCAAAGTTCCGAGCTTGAGAACCCGCCTAGGTCCTCTGTTATGATATGTCCTACTATCATAAAGCATAAATGAAAATCCCGGCCTCGGTGTTTTCAACTTAATTCACTCTTCTCAGGCCAGCCCCTCCCAACAAGTGCATACCGAACGCCTGGGCGGCAGAGGCCACACAGGAAGCACCCACCAGGTTAGAAGCTCCTGGGGTCCGCAGGAGTTGGGGGGCTGCTTTGGAAGAGGGACGGCATCTGGGAGGCATCCCGTACCTTCTTCATCACCCCTGCCTACCCCAGATCCCTGCCCCACGTCTCACATTCTCACAGCTCCACCTTCGGCCACACGGACACCCGCGAGGAGAGAACCAACTGTGAAGCAGGGCCTGAGCCCACACGGGACATGAAGACACCTGCCGTCCCCTGGATGAGGAGATGGCAGCAAAGACAACCAACGGCTCTTCCAAGTTATTCCTCTTGACCAACACAAACCACAGGTCCCCCAGAAGATTGGGGACGGGGACCCACCTCCTTGGTCGCCGCAGTCTTTACAAGTGAGCCCCCCTTCCCCCCCCCCACTCCTCTATCCCTTTCCTGCCCTCGGGGACGATTTACGCCTTGCTGGGCCATGTCCTGGGTGCTCCAGGAACAGTACCCACTGGTCGGAGCCTGGACGGACTCAGGGGAGGGCAGAAGGGAGGCCTTTCGGAGGCGTCTGGGCTCTGCTCCCCATTGGCCTAGTCTGATGCTCGTCTCTAGGTTCCGCAGGAAAGACAAAGAGGGACATAAACTTCCCTGGGAAGACGGCCGGGGTGAGGCCGCTGCGATGTGAAGCCGGGTCTGGCCATCTGACTGAAAAACCAGACAAAGGTCAAGAAGACTCCGGGCTGGCTAATTTCCCACTCCCCTCCTCCGGCCTACCTCTGAGTGCACCCAGAGCAAAGAGGGAGTGTCGGGCGCGGGTAGTTCCCTCTCCTCAGAGAAGCACCTACCCATTAACTTGGCCTTGTCCACTTCTACAAGGTCTCCCTGAGAGATTTCCCCAAGAGCTGGCCTTATGAGGCACGTCAGAAAAAAAGGCAAGTTACCCAGATGCCCAGGGCGAGCGCGCGCAAAGGGGAAGGCGTTCTCTGCTGCTTTACTCAGGGGTGGCCCAGACTCTCCAGGTCTGCCTATCAACGCCATGAGCGGGGGGGAGTAAGGAAATCTTCACTCCAGGTACATCAGAGGACCCGCCACTGATTAGCCACCGAAACTCCCTTCTTTGAGACTCACGTGAAACAAACCGGTCCTGGTGGGTGGGCCTATCCAGAAACCTGGCCACAGGCCACTGTCTGACCCCAAGGCGGACTGGCGGGTGGACGGAGGAGGGGGCTGTGCCCCAGGCGGCGAGAAGCAAGCTCTCCTGGACCGCAAAGCCTCCCCAACTCCACCAGACGCCCATGAACCGCGTGTGTGCGGGAACGCCCCACCCGTGACGTCCAACAGCACAGAGCTCACACGATGCACCCGCCATCCCGGACTGTCCCGCGTCACGAGGGTTCTGCACCCATCGTCTACTTGACGTTCAGCCAGCAGCCCTCATTCACAAAAACACTAGCTCTCTCTCCATTTTGCCTCCAAAACAGAACACAACCTCGGTGTGGTGGGAAGAACGCGCTCATTTATACCACGCCCTCGGATCGTGCCGTCGACATCTAACGACGGCAGACGAACCTGCCGCAGAAAACAGTCATCTCATCTCTATGTTGCCTTCGCTCCCCCCCCCCCGCCCCATCTCATTTTACCAAAACCACTGCTTTTGGAGGGGGAATACGAGACTGTCACTGGGTGTGTGTGGGGGGGGGGGGGGGTGCCTCTGGCTGGAAGGATCATTCCACTGCTACCAGAAAGAAAGAAAGAACAGGAAGAGAAAAGAAACCCTATCTGTACCTGCTACAAAACAGAACGTAACATACGTGCCACATTTACATCTCCCGCTGTCATTCTGCCGCTTATATCGTCCCAGGCTGTTATTGACTACAGGACCGGTGTTTCTCTGGAAAAGGAGAGGTGTCCCAGGAAATAATCGTCGGTAGGTGCCTCATTCCTGGATGCCACCACGGTCAAAAGGACAATTGGCCCTTGGCTCCCTCGGACGGGAAGGGCGGCCCATTTCTCTGAGCAACCCGCTGGACGTCGGGCCCTAGCAGTGAATTGCTTCCTGTCCCCTCCGTCAGCCCTGGGAGCTGTGGCCCGCTGTTCCCACCGACGCGGCACCACATGTAGGCTGCCCGGGTTTACTTACATCTCTCATTGTCATTCTGGTCGGCAATGGCCTCTTCCAGGGCGACCGACTTTGGCTTTTTGTCCGGATTTCCTTTCAACCTCTCCCAGTCAGCGGGGCTGAATTTGCACACCTCGGAGTCTTTGGCTGTTGGGTGGCCACCTTCTCTCTCTTTCATCTCCAGCTCTGAGAAGCGCATCATTGCACGCTAGAAAGAGAACGGAGATGGAAAAAAAAAAAAAAACACAACACCTTACCATAAAAGCTATTTCGTGTGCCTTACCTTAAAGGAAAGTATGTTCAAAGAAAAGTTTGCCCAAAGCCAACCACAATTTATGATACAGCGGAGATATTTTAAAATGTAATAGATAAAAATTTATGAGTATCTATACGTAAGTAATCGCACATTCTTTACTCGTAAAGCCATATGTGTATAGATATATATGTGCCGTGCATGTACATCCATACATACACCACTGCATAGAGACATTCTCTTTCGAAGGTAAATAAAACAAAACAAAAACACAACGCAAAGAAAACAAAAAAAACACAACAGAAAAGAAAACAAAATGCACAATGAATAAAGACGACCATGGCCCACAAACTTCCCTTTGTATATTTGGAAATGAAATTTAACTCAAAAGGTTTATGTAAGATTCTAGTAATAAAAATTTGAAGAACTGACCTCACAGTAAGCAGCGGGGAGACATAAAATACTGTCCTCTTGTAATCCTTCCATCTATGTAATTAAAATGGGCACTCAATGGATCATTTAGATAACTTCATCCATTTTTATAAGCATAAACCAATTTTTTTCTTAACATTGCAAAAACAATTTGGCTGTATTTATCTTTTAATGAAAAGTAAAATATCTTAAGGAAATGCCTATACAACATCTATCATTCGCTAGCAAGTTAAACACATACTCTATCCCTTTAAGCGAGCTTTTTTTTTTTTTTTTTTGTGAGAGAAATCGCACGAATCCCACAGACATGCGGCTGTTCTACACCTCCACCAAGTCTCACATAAGGCATTCTCAGCGGCTACAGGTACTATTTGTTAACGTACAGTAATGGCAGAGAAATCAAAGCAACTGATAGGCAAACATCATGCAGTCTTTCGATATCCTTTGCAACAATTAACATTTCTGTTAGCAGCAGCCGAGTGGCGTTCCCTTAATATCATCTACAGAATAACTTCAAGTATCCAGACACGCGAAACCTCCTAAGAGCTACCACTCACGTCCCCTTACTGGACACATTTCATACATTTACATTTACCATAAGCTCCATTAACCAAATCTGCCTGGCGTCCTGCCCTACCACGCTCCCCCAATCCTCTTTCCACATTAAAAAAAAAAAAAGAACTGACAACTGGTAGAGTTCCTGAGATTCGGGTGGGGGGGCGCTCACCTGCAGGGCCCGCTGCTCCCGGCTGAGCTGGCTGGAATCTGCATACAGTTCGGTAGTGACACACTTGAATCGGTCACCCACGTAACCGGCGGAGTTGGCGATTCTCTTTGCCAGCTTAGACGGCTTCGGTTTCAGAACTTTGCCATCGTTCGATTCCGCCTCATCGGCTCCATCTTTGGTATAGGTGGGGGTGACGTCCACACTCGGTGGGGCACTGCCCACGCAAAATGGTTTGGGATCCTCTTGGGTTTTACCGAAAGTCACAGCAGGGCCATCGCTCCCCAGAGTCGGCTCCAGGAAGGGAGTCGCCACCGGCATCCCCAGGTTCTCCTTGTTGGTCCCCGCTGGAACGTTCTCCTTGCTCAAGCTGAAGACTGACTGGCCCGGGGCCTGTTTGAACGCGTAAGCTTCGTGGAAATCACTGATGCGCCCCAACTCCTCTCTCAGGGCGATGAAGTCGCGGTGTGGCTGCAGGGCCGGGTCGGCCGGGGGCTTGGCGGGCTCGGCGCTCTGGCCCACGCTCTCCGCCGCGAAGCCCGGTTTGGACCCGTTGGCGTCAGTTTTGGCCTCTGGCTCTTCGCGGAGAAGGTCTACGTAGACAAGCTTGTCGCTCTTGACGACCGTCTTCCCTTGACTCCAGCCGGGGCTCGGCTTTAGGTTCTTGTCGGCGGCGGCGGGGACGTCCGGGTGTAACTTCGTGCCGCTGGCTTCCAGCATCTCGGAAAACCGGTTCCGGAGCGTCGGGTCCTCATAGCGGGCTCTCTCGTGGGAGCGGGACCTCCTCTCTGGCTTCTCGTCTTTCGTGATCTCGATGGGCGTGTGAGGTATCAACATGGGATGCACCATGCCCAACCCCAGTGCGTCCTGGTAGGTGACAAACTCCGGCCGGCCTGTGGGCAGCCCGTAGGGCAGTCCGGGCTTTGGGGCCAGGTGCCCAGGAAAGAGACTGCCGTTGGGCAACAAAACCGGGTGGGGGTAGACGGGTCCCTTGCCGTGTAAGGAGAGGGGACTGATAGCAATGCCCTCGGGCGCTGGGTAAGGGAGGTAACTCCTGGGGTAGGGGATCGGTGGGGACCTGAAAGCCTCACTTGGAGACAGAAATATCGAGCTCGGCGGGAGGCCATTCTCGTTCGCTTTGAAGCTCGGCTCCGGGTTGCTGGCTTTGGCACCCTTGCTGCCGGTGCTGCCGCCGTGCTTGGCCGGCGTGCTCGGGGGCTGGCCCACATGCTGAATGACGGACGGCGTGGTGTCCATGGAGCTCCTGCCGGTCTTGCAGCCGTCTGCGGTGGCATTTGGCGCTGGCGACGCGGAGGCTGGGCGGCCCGCGCTCGATACCGACCCTGCGACGTTGGCGACCACGGCGTCGGTGCCGCCCATGCGGGGACACGATGAACTCCGCTGCTGTGGTATGGCCCAGTCCAAGGCCTTGTTTTTCGGCGGCACGTTTTTGCCATTGTTCTCTTCGTTAGGGCTCGGCCCGGGCACCACCCAGGACGAGGGAGCCGTGCTAATGATTTCAGATCTATAGATAGCACAGCCGCTTCCGGGAGGAGATAATGTTTCTTTCGGAATCTCGCTTCCGGACAGCACTAAGCCGCTTCCAGCTCTGCTGTGCACGAGGACCGTGGGAGCCATCTTTTTCATGTGGTCAGCTTTGGAAGCATCGACATCTACCACTTTAGCAGACAAGTCGAGGGGCTTATCGGTGACGTCTTTGGTAACCGTCTGCTTCTCCAACAGAGGCGGTGAGCCCCCGTCTTTTCTGTCTTGACCTGCTGTTTTCCGGGGGTGCCCGGGAACCGGCTGGGCACTGTCGGCCCCTTCCGGAGTCTTAGGATACTTGCCGTTGGAGAGCCTGGCCGAGGGGAACTCGCTGCTGACCGTCATGTATGGCTTTGACAGGGTGACGGACGGTGACGTGGAGATCCTGGCGTAGTGCTTGTGAAATTCGGAGTAGGAGTCTGCAGTGGGCTGGGGGGGCAGGTGGACGCGGGGTGAAGGCCGGGGCGAGGGGGGCAACAGGAGGGCTGTGTCCCCGGGCAGGCCACTGGTGACCGCCTTGGCGGAGGGCACCCTAGGCTGTTTACTGTTCTGGATGTGGGGGTAGGCGTGGGAATCGACGGGGTTCCCGGGACTGACGCCCATCTTCCAGGGCAGGCTTTTGTCTGCGCAGTGGACCAGAGGTGGGATGGCCGGGGAGGCCGAAGGCGTCGAGAGCCTCATGGGCGAAGCCAGGGACGACGGGATGTGGGGACTGACGTAGTGAGGCGGCGGCAGGTAGAGAAAGCGCTCCCCGTTGGTGCAGACCGGAGAATACAGCGGCTGGGCCAAGCTGTAGGACTGCTGAGGTAGCAAGGCCTTGTACATGTTCAGTGAATACTTATTTGGCGAGTCAAGGAACGGGTAGATGGCTGGAGTGGCCCCCTCCATGTAGGGATTGACCCAGGGCAGCCGCAGGTAACTAGCACCATTGATGTTGAGAGGGCTCTGTTTGTCGCTGGCAGGCCTGTCCAAGCCCAGTGTCTCGGCTGTGGGCACAGCACTTTTTTGTATTCCGGGTGGTGTCTTATATATAGCACTGAAGCCGTTTGGGGGCTTTCCCGAGACGGCGGAAGCCTCCACGGTCTCGGGGGTGTTCGGTTTGAACTGCATTTCTGGATTTCTCTCAGAAGAGAACCCGAGACCACCCAGCGTGCTCGCGGCAGCCTCCCGACCTTTCTCGGAGCCCAGTCCGCACAAGCTAGAGTAGACGATGTTGCCGGGGACGCGAAGCCCTTCCCGGATCAGGCCAGTGCGGTCCATGCTCAGTGCTGCCAGGCCATCGATCCTATGACCAGTAGTGGCATCCACCTTTACGGAAGAACAACACGGGTGTGACTCGAGACGAGCATTCAAAGCGGCAGGGCCCATCCCGAAGAGAAACCGCCATCTAGCTCAATGTGCCATCATCAGCCTTGCCGTCTGAGCAGAAAGGGTTAAAAAGACAGGTCCCACGGGGTCTGCGACCCCCTGCCCACTTCTCCAAAGGCCTTTGCCGCCCGCCCCGCCCGCCTGCCTTCTCACCTCGGTTCAACTAGTATCCTGAAAGCCTGTAAAAGGTTGATCCCTTTAGACTTGGGGCCCATACATTAAATTCAGTCATCTATTAACTCTGGAAAATTCACCTTCTCAGCAAAAATTCTCTGCTGCTACAGAGAGGACACCAGCTCCAGTCCTCTTAGCGCCGCCCCCCATGGGGTACAGACCTGAGCCTCCCAGGCCTGTTAGGTTGGGGGCGGGGGCGGTGCTTACCAGGTTGGGTTTTTTTTTTTTTTTTTTTTTTTGGCTGGACGCAGGGAAGCATTATGATTTAACATAACAAGAAAACAATCTTCAGTGGGACAGCAGGGAAGGAGGACTTTGGCGGTCTCATTTCTAAATCAATAAAGAGGCCATGGGTCAAACTGTGGTTGTGTCTTTTGACTTCCTCTCCCTGCTGTCTGAAGACGGTTCTGTGTTTCATATTTTACTGGAAAAGCAAACCCTAAGGGTCTCCTTGGAGGCTGGAAATTTATCCAGCTCCAGGGAGCACTGATGTGGCACGCAGCTTATCGAAGAAAGGGAGGCACGCATCCCACCAGTCACTACACGGCTCGGACATAAGTGGCCAGCGTGGCAAAAGGAGTGCAAGGGCCAAGAAGGCGAGCGGAGAAGAGCTTGGGTGAGGGCCTGAGGAGGGCACGTTCTACTCAGCCCTGCCCTGAAACAGCCCCGCCCCGCCCCCCCCAAGGCCCTTTAATGGCATGCAAATTAATGCACGATTGATTACAGATCACTGATATTCAGATAGCCCGTCAACAGAAGCCATTAATCTCTTACCACGTTGTGGTTCAAGGGATTCTCTTCCCTTAGTTCCAGTCTGGCCTTTGAAGCGTCACCATCATTTACAGGAATTTTCCTATTTAAAAGGACACACCAACTTCGTGAAAGCGTTCCTTGCTTAACGCATCTTTCCGTACGTAGAGGGCCCCAGGAGAGACCGGCTTCTAGTAAGCTCCATTTTTCAAACCGCCCTCACAAAAATATTCCTCACCGACGGCCCGCACTGAAAGTTATCCCCAAATGGTGATTCAACTGGGCTGGGAGAAAACAAAGGAAAGGCAGGGCGCAACGGGGACGTGAAGTCACAAACACGTCCCCAAGGTGGAGGACGCAGAAATTAAGATCCTGCGCGACGTCTTCTCCCAAGAGGCCAAGTAGGCCACTCTGAGCTCTGCTGTGCGAGCCGACCCTTCCAGGTTCTACCTGAGGGCAGACGTTAGGGAGTCCAATGGCCAAACGCCAAAGTGGAAAGACACAACAAGGCCGGAGTCTCCCGGCTGGCCGTATTCATCACTTCTGCGTTCCTCACAAAGGCAGGCTTTCGAAAAGTTTTCCCCAAACAAAGTTTAGGGACCCTGTTCTACAACACCGGTTTCCATGGTGATAATGAAGCCATATTTGACTGCCTTTATCAAAATGACGGGGGGGGGGGGGGGGGGGACACACACGAATATCATACAAATGCCAGCTGCTCTAGGCTCCCGAGAAAGCCGCACACCTGTGCCAGGCTGCTGCGGCTGCCCTGGGACTTGTTATCAGACGGCATCGATAAAGAAAGCGCTCAGTGCCAACTTGCAACTCCCCAGGATGAAATCGCTGACAAGCAGCAGCGGATACCCCGAACAGCAGCTTCAATCATCTACCGCTTGGCCGCCCCTACCCCACGCTCCAAAATTACGGATTAGGAAGCGTAAGAGAGCTGTCGGGGGGGATTGAGACCAGGAGCCGAGGGCCTCACTGAACACCCAGCAGAGGACACCGAGAGACCGTGGGCTTAAATGAAGTGAGGGGTGGCTATCTCCCCATTTATTACTGAGCAAACTATTTGTTTTAAAAGCACATCGAATGCCGATCCACCTGGGCCCACACTCCTGACATTTAGAGTTAAAGCAGCATATAGACTGGGATTAATTCTCCTTCATAAATATGAAATAATAAATTAAGGACGAAAGTGCACTGAAAGGCCGCTTTAGGGGCTAATCTTTTAAAGGGCGGCAATGCTTCGCTGAGCCGGGTTGCCTGTTAAAACTGTAAATCAAGGGCCGCCGGCTAGGCGGGAGATCTTTCTCCCCCCACCCCTTTTGCGCCCACTCTGGCTTTGAGAAGGTGAGGGGGGCTTCCGCATGGGCCCTGCTCAGGAGCTTGGGGGGAGGGGGGAGGGGGGAGGGGGGAGGGGGGAGGGGGAGGCACCCACCCTCTCTTCCCCGGGCCCCAGCCAGACAGGCCCACTCACCTGTCTTCGTTGATCCCACACATGCGGACCCTCTCGCTGTTCATCCAGCTGTGAACGTTCCCATACAGGGGGGTTGCTGAAAGCATGTCGTCTTCTTGGATGGCAGCTTTTCTTCAAGCGTCTAGTCTGTTAAAAAAAAAAAAAAAAAAAAAAATTCCAGGAGGTTGACTAAAGAAGAGCCAAAGAGGGAACCGGAGAGGCTGCCTTTCCAAGCAATTCATGCAGAGCGCAGACTCGGGAGGGCACGTCGTACTCGATGTCCTACGGACGTCCAGGACGGATGGGGCACACCTGACCCAGAGGGTCCCGGGGCTGACGGCACGCAACTCCCTGGCGGGCGGGGAGGGGTCCAGGTGCCGCACACATCACCACCACCCCTGGCCGCCTCGGCCTGCCCGCTGGCCTCCCTTCTCCTTTCCCAGCCTTCGGGAACACACTTGGCAGTGCAGTATCTGGATGGAGGGTTAAAAAGAGTCGGTGGGCTGGTGAACCATCCCACCCGGCCCTAGATTAGATTAAGCGCCGAACCCGGGTGGTTTTGCCTGGGTGGTTTGGCCTGGGAGGTGCAGAGGGAGGCGGTTGAGTAATTCAATGACGCCTGCTCACTGGGGACAAGAAATCATTAGCGAGTGCAGAAGTCTTAGCAGCCCAGGCTGCCGGGCTGCGAGCCACTGGCACGCTGGGAGCGGGCAAAAGGCACCCATTTTCCACCCACGGGGAGGGGGAGGCTGCCCAGGCAGCGGAGGGGAGAGCACCTCTCCCCGCCCTGCCTTACCTTCTCTGCCCACCACCCCCACCCACATCACATTCTAGTTTGCTGCATGAGTGAAGGGTCAGGACAAGCTGCATTTTATTAACAGGATTATCACGGCGCGTGATTTATCCTCGTGCAGGATTTTAATTGCTCTTTGGAGGTTGAGCCGTTTCTTTTGACTGCGCTTCAGCCCATATCCTGCTGTTAAATGCTGGGTTAATAAGTAGGGGAGCCTTTAATGCCTGGGACCGATGGCCCTCGGCAATCTCCCCCCCCCCCCCCCCCCGCCCCAACCCCACTCACAAACACATCGTCATCCCCCTTGTCCGGGCCGGGCCATGGCATCCTTACGTGGGACCCAAATCTGAGTGTGGAAACACTGGTGTGCAGATCGTCGGGGGAACTTTTCTTTCTCCTCCCTCACACACCCACCCACACAGTTTCCGAAAGCCCAAATGTTCCCTAACTCGACACATTTCCTTTGTTAGCAGGGAAAAATATGCAAATGCTCGCTTTTACACTTGAGCACAAGGAGCAGACTGCCAGGTCGGCTGGGCTGGAGGCACCGGGTCCAGGGACTCTTTCGGAGAGTAACTGAGGGTAGAGGTGGGGGAGGCACCTGGAGACCAGACTCCAAGAGCCAGGGCTAGGCTAGCCCTCAGCATTTCTTTGTCCTAACTAGGCCTTTTGTCCACCAGTATCCCCGTCGGCCCCCTATACATGGAACACCGTCTGTTAATCAAGAGCCACACACACAGACACCAGGGCTCAGAGTTGGAGCTCAACAATGAGGCTGGAGGAGGAGGAGGAAGAGGAGGAGGAGGAAGAGGAGGAGGAGGAGGAAGAGGAGGAGGAGGAGGGGAGGAGGAGGCAGAAATCTGCAGTTGTAGCAGGCCTGGTGGGATTCCGAGCGCACGACTTGCCTAGGAAGTGTCTCTTTCTCGAGACAGAGGCGTTTCCAATGGGCTAGCTGCGGTGCCCCAAAAAGACAAACTGGGGTCCTAAAGAAGGTTCTGTCGGGGTTTGTGGGCTTGTCTCCCTTCTTACAGACATACAGATCATGTTGGGGGTCGTCCGCCCCTAGTGCAGGGATGACCACAAGGCACATTCAAGGGACTGTCCCCTCCCTAACCCCTGCCGCCCCTTCTAACAAAAGGAAGACATTCTGGGTGGCCCGGCCGTCTCAGATCATCCTACTTTGTCTCCCCCCGCCCCAGGGCCAGTGACCCCTTTCCCCTGAAAGGGGTTTTCTTGAGAAGGGGAGGCCTGCGCTGATCGGAAAGGTGAATGAGATTTAGAGACACCTGGGGCCATTGGGTGCTTTCAGAGCTGTTCGCCCCTCTCCAGGGCTCGTCCTGTGGGGCTTTCAACATTAACGCCGCACACTTAAATGACACCCGGCGTCAGAACGAAGTGGCTTCGCGTGCACAGGGTCAGATGGAGTGCTGGGGGTGGGGGGCAGAGGGATGAGGCTGAACATTGAAGATACAAGGCAGGGGGAGGTACATTGTTGGATCCTGCTGACTACACACACACACACACACACACACACACACACACACACAATCTTTAGCTGCCCCATGAACTTTTTGTGAACTGTTTAAAAGTGGAGGTCTGTTGAACAAACAGCGGCGCCACTGCCAGCCATAATTTCATTGCAACAAGCTAAAGACTTTTAACTCTTCGGGTTCCTGGCCAAACACCGAGCCAAGTGGGAAGGGCCAGGGAACAAGGGCCCTGCCTGGCAGGAGGCCCTTCTCCAAGGTGACAGCCCAAATCCCCAGCAGGAACATTGTAGGCAGAGGCCACGTTGCGCCCACCCTGCGGCGACTGAAGGCTGGGGACCTCCCCCTCCCCCACCTCTCTGGGGATGTAGAACCAAGGGGACGTTGGGGGAAGAAACACAAAGAGACTGAGAGGCGGAGATGCAGCGATGCTCATCCCATGCTCCACTTCTAGAAGGGGCTGTTGAAATAGTTGGGGTCTTTTTTTTTTTTTTTTTTTTTTTTAACTCTGAGAGAAAGTGCTTCAAAACTGACTTCGCTGACCCTTGGGCCACGGTGGAGAGGACAAATAATGTGCTTTAGATGACAAACAGGAGCAGGCACTTTGCTGCCGCGAGAGAGGCTCTATTTCCCCGTGTGCTCCCCACCCCCCTTCTTCTGCGTGCAGGCCAGAAGCGCCAGGATGCGTGAAGTCAGTCCACAAGAGCACTTTACAGGCACCAACCTGTTTCCCTGTGAGCTGCTAAGTTACACCTTGGCTGTGGGGTTTAACCCTTTTTCCCAGGAGTGGAGAGAAGGGGGCCGAGGACGCAGGACAGGGGTGGAGAGGGAAGGGGAAGGTGGGCTGAGAGAAAAGGTCCGACGGGGAGACCGAGCAGTGTCTGGTTTCTAAAGAAAAGACCCAGGAATTGGATTGGAGTGGGTGCCCACCGGCACACCCAATTCCGGGGAGAGACCTGGCTTGCAAAACGCGTGGGCGCGCGCGCGCACACACACACACACACACACACCCTGCGAAGTAGCCTCCAGCTCTTGGACTGGAAGTGACTGGAGGCACAAGAGACCTTGTGCCTCCCCCTCCCCCACCCCAGGACAGACCAGGGTGGTTATATGCTCTGGAAGCCAAGGGTGATGGTACGAGTACGAGGCTTGGCTTGGACACTGGGGAAAGGGCCCCACTGGAAGAAAGAGGTCACAGGGACCAAGATTAAGAGCTGGCGGCCCTGACAAGGGACACTGCCAAGCCTCAGACCAGACAGGAGGGGCGCACAGGCCCCCGAGAGGCACCCACCGCCTCCGCCATTTGACCCATTCGTGCCGCCATTTGACCCATTCGTGCCGTGAGAGCTGCTGGTCTTTCTTTAAAGGCGATTTACCCTGGCAGACAGCAAACAGCAGGTTGAAAAGAGAAGGAACAGTGACCCTGAGAGGCTGGGAGGAGCCAGGGGAGGGAAGGCAGCACCAGATCGCTCCTGGCACCCCTCTTTTTTCTCCACCGGGCTCCTCCTGGCACCAGGCCACTTTTACTGCCTCCACCCTTGAAGCGCTGATCGGTTCAAGTCTGCACGTCACACGTGTCAAGTTCACCGACAAAATGGAAAGCATCGCCAGCAAACCACCCCAACTCTCACGTGGCACGCAAGCATGAATGGTGCCCCTTCCTAGGGTCTCTCTCACCTGGCACCCCTCTCCTCCACCAGGCAGTTTTCCGGCCAGTGGCCAAGAAGGCCTGGGCAGGTTTGTGGGGGCTTCTGGCTCAGGAGGCTGAGCTGGCAGCAGGGAGACCAGCCGGTGTGCAGCGTGGGCTGGAGACCTGTTGGGGGCAAAGGGCCTCCCTCACATCATAGCTGGTTCTCTGGGCAAAACATGCAAGAACGCGGTGACCACAGCCTCCCAGCTCCCACCCTCATCCACAGGGTGTCCCTGGGCAGGTGGCCGAACCTCTTCAACCTTGGTCCCCTCATCTGTAAATATCTGGCACCGTGTTTTCCAGAGGATTAAACTGCACTGTGGACTTGAGTCTTGCCTGGCAATAGCGAGTATAGGCGGCGTTTAACCCCATTAAACAGCATCTGACTCCACGAGGCACACTGTGGAACAAGCCCAGAATGGCTGTGGAGTTTCTCTGTGGCAGTGGGAAGGCTGAGGCAAGGACACAGAGGGGGCCAGGCCAGGGAGGGGTGACCTTCAGCAGAGTTGTGTGGATTTCATCAAAGCCCAAAGCGAACCCCGCGGGAGCCCTTCCTGGGGCCGCTCCAAGAGCAGACTGAGTCACGCCCAGCGGCACTTCTCTCCCGGTGTCAAGGAAGGGAGGGGTGAAGAAGTTCCTATTTTAGGATGGGGGGAGGGGGGCTGTGTGGGGGTAGAAGATGTGAGGGAAAAGCTCTCCCGGATGTGCACTGTTGGGGGCGGGTCCTCCTGGGCCCCATTCCCGGGGCGGGTAGCAGCGGGGAGAGGGGGACCCCAAGACAGCCCCCTTCCCCCCCCCTCCGCCCCCCGCCCCGCGTCGGGACAGGGCTTCCAGAGATGTGGCTGAGGTTGGTGGCTGGCTCTGTCCTCCCGCCCTCCGAGGGTGTTGGAGGGGTGGGGGTGGGGAGGAGCGATCCAGCTTGCCCAGGCGCCGTCTCTTGGCACACTTCAAGCCACGGCCATTGCCTCCGGGGGCGTCCCCACCCACGCCCCAAGTTTTGCATTAGTAACAGACTGAGCTGCGGAGCAGGAGGGGAGAGGGAGCGACGAGGATGGGAAACTCGCGCGGCCCTGACCTTTCGAGCAACCAGAACCTTCCCTGCCTCCTCCCGGGGCGCCTGGGTCAGAGCAGAGAGCCACTCGGGTCTGTCGGGGGGTGAACTTGGCCCTCGGCGGCGGCGGCTAGGGCGAGCGGGGGAAGGGCGCCCCCTCCCCTGCCTCAGCCCCGAGCGCGATCGGTCGGCAACAAAGGGATTTTCTCTCCCACCACACACACCCGTGCTGCTCCGGGCTCGCCCGCCCCTCCTCGCCGCTCCTCCGCCGAGGTCCCCGCGCGGGGCCGCGCCACGGCACACACACCCACACCCTCGCGACGCGCCCCCGCCCCGCCTTCCAGGAACTCCGGCTCTCTCCGGGAGGCGGCCCGACCTCCGCAATCCCCAGTCCCCCCGACCCCGGTTAACCCCTCGGGCCCCGCGGCCCCGCGCGCTCCTCTGGGGTTTCCCCCTCCCGAGGCCCCCGCCGCTGAACCTCTGACAAAAAAGAACTTTGGGTGGGCGCACGCAGAACCCAGGAGATGCTCCGAGCCCGGCCGGGGAACGCGCACCGCACACCCTCTCCTGGCCGTCGTCCTGGGCTCCTTCCGGAGCAGACTGGCGTGTTATCCTCCGTGGACATGCTCCCCCCGCCCCCCCCCGACCCCCTGCAAGCCAAATGTGGCCAACTGTGAAGTGGGAAGGGGTTCGGGTAGGGGGAGGCCCCTGCAAAGGATCCACGGGGAGAGGCGCTGCCAAACCGGGGGTGGGTCCCCCACCATGCACCCCCCCACCCCCACCTGGCACAGCCGTGGGGCGGGGCGGGGGGGGGGCGGGCTCTGCAGTTGGACCAACGTGGGACACTCCCCTTCTCCCCTGACACCGCTGCCCCCTCGTCCCTTTCACTTTCTTTCAGGGTGATGCCACACACCACCACGTGGGCAAGAGAGGGCCCATTTGGAAGCTGGTGTCCCTGGACAGGACTGCGCCCGGGACAGGAAAGCTAGGTTGGATGAGATTAATCACCCTTACTTACCCCTCCCCCCAACCCCACACCCCCTTGGGAGTGTGCACAACCTGGGGGCAAATCCAGAATAAACGAGCCATGTCACAACTCCAGAGGGGGTGTCACTGCACTGCAATCCCTACCAGGGTTTTGTAGGAATGAAACACACTTAATGCTCCCCACCCCACCCCAAGGAAAAAGCTATACCATAAGGCTATTAACAACAGCTATCACGAGTACACAGGAAGCACAAAGGAACTTTTTACGCATAAAAGATGCATAATACATAGGGTCCTGTGATCTGCACCCGGGTTCCTTGCTGATTGTGCGCTGCCTGGGAGTTCTGGGAGGGCCGGGGACGAGGGTCAGAGGAGGAGAGGGGTGCCCACTTTCTTTACAAGGAACAAAAGAAACCCCATGCCTGCTACTCGATCCTGGAACTCGGAACACCCCAAACAAAGCTGTGGAACAACTACGGTGGAGATGGGGGCCCATGAATTTTTGTAGCTGTTCAGAGCTTAATTACTCCTCCTTGATCCGTGGGACTAGACACGACACCGCCAAGGTTAAAATGCCCCGAACAGCACCGAGCAGATGTGAGCGAGCTGGCAGACGCGCAAATGAGGCCTGCCTCCGAGCACGATAACAAGTGACTAATACATTGCATATCGTTGAAAGAAAATTATTTTTCTCTAATTTGCATTTGCTTGGGGAAAAAAAAAAAAAGCCAACCAGAGTCCCTCTTCACAAGCACGAGTCTAATCCTGGAAATACAGCCCGGCTGCTTTAAGAGAGCTGGAAGGAGGGAAAGACTGCCAGTGTTTTGGCGTTACAGGCTTGTTTATCTTTCCGCCTTTCCTCCAAGGCGAAACTCGTTTTGCAAGCAACATTCCTACAGAAAATGGCACACGTCATAAAAAGAGACCAATTTATAGAACTGGCACCGAAGTTCATGTATCACTCCAGAAGCATCTCCCAGCTCCCCACTGGGGAACCCAACTGGATAGAGAAGTCCACGTTGAAACTCGGAGAGGGTAGCCCTGGGGGGCTGGGGGCAATGAACTCAATTTGCAGATATCCTGGAGGCTGTACTCTCAGGGACCAAAGTCACAGAGAAGCACAAGATATGGAATTAAATCAGCTCTGGATGATCCTCCAAACCCTAGAGGCCAGGGCTGTGAAGGCTCCAACGTTGGGATGGGGAGGGGAGCGATTCTGACACCCAGTTTGCCCCAGGACTGCCCAGAGGCAGGCCCACCTTTCTGGCCATCCTGAACCCGCCTGCTTGGGCCAGCCATGCATCTCCAGGAGTGGCCAAGGCGATGACTGCCGCCACCAACTGCTCTCCCGTCCACCCCGGCGCCTCCCCGCCTCCCCGCAGTGTCTGGCCAGCGACCAGGAACTCAGAGAAGGCCTGTGGCTGGTAGACATCTAGTTGATTAAGTCACAGAGTGGGCGGCGCTGTGGGCACACCTCAGGACCTGCACGGTTGCGTCCTGCAGCTGAAGGCGAACGTGCTCTTGAAAATGGGAAGGCTAGGATGTCTGGGTAGCTCAGTAGGTTAAGGGACCGACTTCGGCTGAGGTCATGATCTCACGGGTCCGTGGGTTCGAGCCCCGCGCCCAGCTCTGTGCTGACGGCTTGGAGCCTGGAGCCTGTTTCAGATTCTGGATCTCCCTCTCTCTCTCTCCCCCTATCCCACCCGCACTCTGTTTCTCTCTCTCTCAAAAATAAACATTAAAAAAATTAAAAAACAAAAAGAAAATGGGAAGGCTAAGGGGTGTGGGCGATCAAAAGCCAAACCGTACCCCTGCCCCCCAATACACCCCCCCCCTTTTGGGTCCTGAACCTACATGCCTGTCTCTCCAACTTGTCTGAGTACCGGAGCCATTTCAGAGCAGGAACAAGGACCATCAGAGCCTCTGCAACTTCCAGAAAGCCTTCAGTTGTGAATACATTGTTTCCAACAAGCTTGCTTAAGGTTTCAAAGTTCCTTTCCCAAATCTTGAAAACCCTGCCTGCAAAAGCACCTGAGGAGGACCCAGGTCCACAGATCCTGGCCAAACCCCTCCCGACTGGGTGACACTCAGGACCCTGTGGGCCTTCTCTGCGTGACAAGCTCCCTAAATCACAACACACACACATCCCGCACCTCCATCCCAATTCCGGGAGCCCCAAAGGTGTGTGTCGGGGACCCGTGGGGGGGAGGGGGGGCAGCGCACGGTGCTGCTGAGTCTTGCTCGCACCCGAGGACGCTCCGGCCGGAGAGCGGCGGCCACCTCTGCGGCTCTCCGCGGGCCTGCATAGTGCACGCTTTGTGTAAGTGCCGAGGAGGCGCAGCGCTGCTCGTGCACCAACAGCTGTCACATTATTTGCACTCGCTGTAAACAGCCTTCACATTCCCCCCTTACCACATAGTTAAAGCCAGACTAACAATCCACAGTTAGAGATCAAACCAACAACAGCAGCATTGTGTCTGCCTCCGCTGCCTTCGCACCAAGCCCAGCAGCTGGCAGGTTTCTCCGGAACAAGGGGACCCCCCTCTTCCCCCACCCCGCCAGGCTCCAGCCAAGGCTGGCCAAGGCAGCGTGCGTT
Organism: Panthera pardus; assembly: GCF_024362965.1. NCBI lineage: Eukaryota > Metazoa > Chordata > Mammalia > Carnivora > Felidae > Panthera > Panthera pardus. Next base: position 90,103,630 of record NW_026526843.1, on the reverse strand, counting down.
TGTCGCCGCTGATTGTGAAAGCAAAAGAGCACAGCCATTTCGCAGGGATTTCTGTGTGGTTTATCAGCCCTCTCCCAGAGTTTTCTCCTCCCTCCCGGTGGCTTGGGGAGGCGCCCCTCCCCCACTTCCTCAGCTGGGAATAAAGGTTGTTCAGGCTCCCAGGGTCGGTTTCTGTGCTCAGCAAAGCGTGGGCTGGCCTGCCCCGGGCCGGGCTTGGGGTCGGGGCAGGGAGGCCTTCGAGCTCTCCGGGCCTCTGCATTTCCCGCGGCCCGCGCGGCCCCACTGCCTCCCGTGCTTCGAAAATTGTCCAACTCCCTGAATACTTACTGGCCGCCCCACTGATCAAAATGTCTCCTTTATGATTTTTGGTTAAGTCGAACATTTCCATAATCGTCATTATTAGCGCAAATTACACGCCTAATCGGTCCTTAAATAGATTTTAATTAAATAATCATACAAGGCTCATTTTATGACTTAAGAAAGGCATTACTTTTCGTTATAAACTTTCCACCAGGATATAGACTAACGATACCAGACAAATACTTATTCTTTGAAAATCACCAGTAACTGATGGGCAGAGTATCATGAAATGATACTGTTTCACCTTCTGGAATCCAAGCAGAGACCAGACATAGCCACATCTGCGCAACTTTCCTCCTGAGGAGGGGAGGGGGGGGGTTTCCCCTGCACAGCATTACTTTCGTTGTCTTCTCTTTCAGGCCAGTGGAAACAACCCCCCAAAGCCACTTTCCCTTACCCATCTGAAGAGATTTCTCCAGCTGGACGTCTCTCTTAGAGACCACTCCTCCCCCCCCCCCCCCCCAATCCATCCGCTTTCCACCCTTTGGTCGGCTCTCAGCCTTGGTGCAAAGCAGGCAGGCCGTGCTTGTTAAATGCTGTGTAAAATGCTGTTAATAAAATAATAAATACAAAGGATGGAGGCTGCTGGTTCCACGGGTGTTTTGACTGGAAATGCCTTGGCACTTGTCATGTGTTTATGGGAGGGCAGACAACTCCAGGATTTACATAGTTTGGACATTTCTGTACTTCATTTATTCTGTCCTAAATGACGTAGGCCTAGAGCTATTTCAAGTTTGCATTTGTACAGAACTGTTAAGTGCCTAAGAGCTTCTCCAATTAGACCAAGTTTTAAATCAGACCCAAAGCTGGACCGTCCCTACACTCTGACTCGCCCCTCTGCCCCTGCTGCGGGAGAAAACAAACACTCTCAACAGCAACCCCCTGTCCCTGCTCTCCCCACCTTCACCCCTTCTGGGGGGCATCCAGGGCAAAGGTTAAGGTGTCTTCAGATTACAGGCATGGCCCTGGCTACCCAGTGTGGAAATCATGGCTGTGACGCGCACCCTGGCCACACTCTACCTCTAAAATAGTGAGCTGAGATGCGGGGGGAAACTGCTGGCCTGGTAAAACCCACTGTTCACAAAACAATGTCAGCAAAGGCTGGAAGGCATTCTTTAGAGAGGGACCAGGGATTCGTGCCTACTGAAGCTCTTTCAGCACAAAGGCTTTTAGGGGAAGAAGGGAAAAAGAGGGAGGAGGGGGGGGAGGAGGAGAGAAAGGGAGGGCTCCTGTTTCAGAGCAAGCATCCCCTGAGAGTCAAGAACCAAGTGTAGCTTCAATCAAACGCTGACTTCCCCTCTGGGAGTCGAGTAGGAAACCTGATCACAGTAGCTTACTACCGGCCTGGATCCATACAGGTCTGGTTTTCTTCTCATGCTGGTAATTTTTTAAAATACATATCGATATAAAAAAAAAGAAAAAAAGAAGCAATCCCTGGCAGACTTTATTGAAAACCACACTGAGACCTCGTAACATCCGGACTTAATCCCTATCAAACAAACCACAGCACCTCTGGCCTCTGCAGCAGGCCACCCCCTCACCTCTTCCAACCAGGTCTCTCCCCTCCAGCCACTGGCTGGCTGTTCTCTCTCCTGTGAAAGAGAAGGACGGGAAGGCTTGCCAAAGAGCACCTAGATACCGGGTTCCGTAATCAATTCCTAACCATATAATGATCCCACTTAGGGGCAAAGAACGGCAGCAAAAGAGGAACCCACGGGGGCAGGCCAGAGGAATATCCTTGGGAGGGGAATTTAAACCTGCATCCTTGGTCCCTGGACACTGGCTTGAGCAGGTCTCTGGGGCGCGCAGGGGCAGCAGGGAAAAGAGTAGCAGCCTATAGGAACAAGACCAGTCATTCAAAGCAATCCCTAATCCTCGGGGCCTACTATGTGCCAGGCAGTCTTCTTTGATCCTAAAGGTGGATAATTATTCCCAGTCTTACAAATGAAGAAACTTACTGAGGCTCAGAGGCCATAAATAACTTGCCCCCAAGGTCACACAGCTAGTAAAAATGGGCCACGGTCAAACTCAGTCCTGGAGTTGCGGAGAGGAGCCAATTATTGGTTTAATTGTACCATTTGAAATCCCCAAGAACTTCGGAAAGCTTCCTTGGCCCTTGTACTCGAGTACAGGGGGAAACCGTTTAACACCTTTGCGACTCAGGCCACAAGGAGACTGGAACCCAGTTTCTCCTACACCCAGGAATCTCTTGGCCCAGTTGAAGTCTTTCCCAATTTCCCGACTCCCCCCACACCTGGCTACACTGGAGAAGCCCAGAATAGGCAGGGGGTAGGGGGGTCGCTCCTCCCAGATCTCTGCAAAAAAAGCGCTGACTCCTGGTACTAGAACTGGGCCCGCCACCATAGTTGCCACATAAAGCAATAAATCACATTATCTAGATAGAGCAAGAGCCCTTTGGAAACAGTGCCTACACCTACCTTTCCCAGGGTTTTAAGGTAAAACCTCAGGGACCAAAGTGGGATGGGGGAGGAAATTAAAAGGGAAGTGGCTTGCAAGAGGCGGAGCCCTACTGGACTCCCCCCCTCCCCGCCCCCGGGGGGGGGCGGGGGCGGGTCCCCACAAAAAGCCCAAGCCCGCGGACAAGCTGGGGACTGGTTGACCTTTCATTTTCCCAACTTCTCATCCCAGAAGCAGGGGTGGGAGCCTAACATCCCCACCCCACCCCTCCCCCAATTTCCAGATCTGCTCCAGGCTTTCAGATGCTCCGGGAACTCCCCACACCCGACGACACAGGCTCCACAGCCTCTAAGGCCCAGGGCCATCTCCTGCTCCGCTTCGGGGCGACCGGGAAGGACAGGGGCACCGGACAGCCGGCTGCCCCTGCGGGCTTCCCGACCCCGGACCGGTTTCTCCTCCAAGAGGCCGAGGCTCCGGATGTGCGAAATGGCTCCAGGGGCGACTGGGCGGGCAAGGGCCTCGGCAGCGGGAGGGATCGAGGCAATGGCGGCGCCGGGTCCTCACCCCGCTAGCCAGCCGAACACGCCCCCGCCGCCCGGCGGCCCCTGGCTCCCTGCCAGTGGCTTTCTCTCTTTCTCTCTCTCTCTCTTTTTTAAACTTTTCGGCGTTGGCGATTAAGACAGGGTTTCCAGCCTCCGCCCTGTCCCGGCCCCCTAACTCGGTGCAGGTCCGTCCAACCCCCGGGAAGGCGACCCCCACCCCGGCACCACGAGGCAGTGGCCCGGGCCGACGCCCTCCCCCCACACCTAGAGCCACTTGGAGCGGACGGCTTCCCGAAGCGATCGGCATCCGGTCCGAGCCTGGGACTACTGCGACCGCTGCGACCGGGGAGGAACTCCCGCAGCCTCCAACGGTCCGGGCCTGGCCGCTGCGCGTGCAGTGCGCCCCACACCCGCGCGCTCTCGGAAAGAACTTCTGCAGGGGGGAGGGGAGGGGAGGGGAGGGAGTGGGGCGGGCAGGCCTGTGGGTTTGTTGTTGTTTTTTTTTTTTTTTTAAACTCTCCAGTTGCAAGAGTTTTGGGTGTCCCTGGCATGACAGCCAGCGCTAGGGTAGAACAATAGAAATGGGGGCTTGCCGGAAATGGTGCAGGAAGACCCCCCCCCCCATAACCCTATAAACCTCTCCTCCCCTTGCCATTTACTGTTGGCATTAAAAGACCCCAGTGCCTTCAATGCAATGGTGCCTGTTTATAACTTTTCCCCGCTGGGTCCCCACACCCTAAACAAGTCCCCCTCCTCACATTATGAAATCGTAAGGGCAAAGATCGCTCCCAAATCTGTGACCTCTGGGAGCTCTTTGCGACTTTCACCTGCTCCCTCCCGGCACCCCAACCTGACTCACCCCCTCCCCCCAGTAGTTTCTCTGGTTTGCACCTAGACAATAAATTTAGTTTAATTTAGCTTCCGGTCTTTAATTTTAGCAGGTCTCCTTTTTGCATGCAAATCAATATGGCAATTACCATCTAAAAGCTCGCCCAGCCCCGGGTCAATGTAAATTGATCATTGTCCGCCTTCCACAAAATAACACCGGGAGTCTGTGGTGCATAATGAGATTATACTGGAAACTGTCTTTTAGATCACAAATTATATTTTATGCTGTCAGGATCTTCTAGCGGACTTCCCCGCTAGTCTAATCACAGGGAGCCGAGCCCGTGGGTGCGGAGGGGCAATGGTTGGCTTGGGGACACATGGCTCTAAAAAAATAACCAAGTGAGGGACCCCCATTTCCGAGACCCTCGGCTGGAGACCGGCACAGACGAGCTTGTGCTGGGAAAGGGGGCCTTCTACAGAAATATCGCGGAAAAGCATCGTTCATTAATTCCCATCCAACACAAAGTCAGATACCCCTTCCGGAGGAACACGTTGTAGACAACCAGCAAAAGCCGTCGGGCCGGGCTGGTGGTCGGGGGAAGTCCCGGGCCAAGTGCTCCAGACGAAAGCGGCTTGGCTACCATCGGGGTTGCCCGAGGAGGCCATCTACTCCTGCCCCGGCAGCCTCTCAACGGCGCCGCCGCCACCTAGGCCCCAGCAGCGCAACCAGCTTTTGCAAACAGACGGAATCCCGCGGGCCGTACACACTGGCAAAGCAGCTGGGGCGGGCCGTGGCCGGCCTCGGCCTCCCCTCCCCGAACCGTGTGAGCGGGCGGCCGAGGCCTCCAAGCAAGGATAAGGTCCTTTCTCGCCGAGAGCACCACTCTCCCGCCCCTCTGCGGCCCCCAGGGCACGGGTGTGACCCTGGGGCCTAACAAAGGGCCTTCAGAGTTCTTTTCGGCCCCGGGAGGGCGGGGGAGGGGTGGGGCCAGTGGGGAAGGGGTGGGGCTCGGCGGCCGAAGTGGACCCTCGAGGTCCCCCACCCCGCCTCGCCGCGCCCCGCGCCCTCGAGGAAACCGCCTAGGTGGCATTGTCAGGGCTGCCGGGCGCTCCAGAAGGCCGTCCTGGAGTTCGGGAGGCACTGCGGCCTGCAAGCCTCCCGCCCAGCCCGCGGCCCAGCCCTGCCCCGCCCGACCCGGCGCGGGCTCCACCCGAGTGCGGTCTTCCCAATAAAAGCTGGAATTCCCGGCTGGGCTCAGACAAAGAGGGACCGCGGCAAATCGACGCCGCGGGCAAACCAAACCCTAGCCTAGTTTACGTGCGCGTCTGGGGTCACACAGGCGCCTGCTAATCCACCCTTACACAGGCCGTCCCCGCAAGGTCTCCTCCAGGAGAGGGGGAAAAAAAAAAAACAAAAAACCTAAAGCATGCCAATATGAAAGCCTACCTCCCCTTTATTCCTCCCGGAGGCCGAACTTCACACTTCTTTCGGCTCTATCTTTATCAGTCCACCAGGCTGAGAGCCACATTAGCAGACAGGACTTCAGAGCAGTGCCACCACCCATTCCTCCTGACCCAGAGCTGAAAGCTACTCCTCTTTTTTCCTCCACCTTCCATCCACTCAAGGTCAAGAACACAAAACCTCTTAGAAATCCTCCTACCTGCTCAACACACGCCCTCTCCCCTGCTCCAGAAGCGAAGAAACTATAACCAAAAGTGATAGTAGTAAGTGAGGGCCATCCACCCTTAAGCTAGGCCACTTTGCCCTCAGTTTCCTTCCAGCCAACGACTCGCGATTTCCCTGTGAATGAGTGCGGGAAGGCGGTGGTGCGGCCCACACTTGTGTGCCCACGGAGCTCCTGCCCGGCAGGAAAGTCCACAGTCAGGCAGTGAGGAGTTTTTGTCATTCAGCCTGTGTATCTAAGCACGGATGTATGCATATGAATGCTTTTTGTGTTTCCAAGTGACCCTCTTCACACCTTTAAATGGGCTTTTGTCTCTGGAACGCACTGACAGAAATTCTGCCCCAGTTTCCAGCTCAACAGAGTCTGGGATTTTCTCTTAGGATATCACTATAGGTGTCTGTATTTGCATACCCATGTTTACATTCCTCGCGGCCAGTTCTTTATCTCTTCTGTATCTCTTGTTCCATGTGGGCATCGGAGCCCAAGTGTCTTGATTTGTCTCAGCACTTGTCATCCAGGAGCACATCTTAATCTGAGCATTCCTGTCTACCTCCTACACCTCCCCACTACGTACAATTCTTGCTTTGCCAGTAATGTGGCCCATTCCCAGGCTACACCAATATGGGCTTGCAGTTTAAATAGAACTAGAGGATCCCCTGGACCACAAACCCTACAAGGAAGAGGGTGGGGAAGGAGGCAGAGGTGTGCTAACTAATGATTCATTTATACACAGGGTAGCCCACCCACCAATTGCAACCTCTAGAAAGAACTAGACCACTGTCTGCAAAGTTATGTTACATCTTCAGATGGATTCAATATCGACCCCATGTATGTGTATATGAATGATCGATCTTGTACACATCGCTATCCAACTCCTGTTTAGAGGCTGTCTCCTTGCACATATCTGATCCTAACCACCCACAAGTTCACGGTTAAGGGTGCGTCTATTTATACAGACAACCCAAGGACCTCTATGCTGTGTCCAACGCATACCTGGACACACGGGGCCTGACATTTCAGCCTCAGGTCTCAGGTCTGCAGCAGTCTTGGTCAGAGGCCCCACCCCACTACAGCTCAGGGCCGACCTTCCCATTACTAGATGTCTGCATGAATTCTCTCTGGGAACGCTGAGGTCTATATCTGCATTTCCCAAACTCAGTTCCTTAAGTGAGGGTGCCCGCTATGTGTGTTCACACCTCATTCCCACTGAGAAGTCCTGGGTCAAATTAGATCATCCAGCAGCTACGTTTGGTTCGTCCAAGAATCGAGTCCAATGCACCAGGATGTGAGCGTGCGTGCACAGAAGAGAAAGGAAAACCCTAGGCCCAGACTCCCGCCCCGCCCCCTCTCCCCCCCGGGGGGTGCTACTCTGCCTCCAGGAATTTCTACTAGGATCTTTGCCCCCACACCCCCATTACACTCCGTTGCCTTTAAAGGGTTAAGAGAAATCCTCACAGCCTTCCCTCCACCCAGCTCGCAGAGCCCGCAGGCTTGCTCGCTCACTCGCTGCTCACGGGAGTCTGCCGCCGCCTCCGCGGCCCGCCCCCCCCTTTCCCGTCCTTCAGCCGGGAGGGAGCCTGCATGCCTGTCTAGACCGATCTATCACAGGCACACCAACAACACCCGCGAGAGCGCGGAGACCCTGCCCAGGTCCCCCTGCTCGCACGGTTCCCGGCGGGCAGAACCCGAGGAGCGTGACCGCGCCTGCGGGGTGGGGGTGGGAGCCTACCCGCGCGGGCCGCCCCGAGCGCACCGCGGGTTCTCGCCGGCCCTGGCCCCGGCCCCCGGCGCTCCCGCCAGCCCGGCTGCCGGGGCAGTCACAGCTCTGCGCGCTGGGCAGTCCTATTTTTATCTTGTCTAATCCCAAACTGGGCGGGGAGCACAGGCGTCGTGCTTAGAGAACAAGAGATAGGCGAGGGAGGCGGGGAGGAGCAGCCAGGCAGCGACGCGAGCAGGAGCGAGTTAAAGACACAGTCGAGGCGACCGAGAGCAGGAAGAAAGAGCGGGCTGCGCGGGCCTCGCGGCGCTGCACGCAAAGCGCAGCCCGGCGAAGTTACACACTCGCCTCTCCGCCACCCCTCGCTGCTAGTCCCTCCCCACTTCCCAGCGGCGCTCTCCGAAGCCCGGGCCGCGAGGGCCCTGGCCTGTGTGGGAGGCAGAGGCCCGGCCGGCCCTGCAAAGGGTTGGGGAGAATCGCTAATGAGCTGTGCGGCCCATTGATCCGGAGAACACTTCCTAATTAACTCTCAGTCACCTACTGGTGACAGCGCCTCAAAGGACAGCGCTGGGGCCGTGCGAGCCCCAGCCCCGACCTGCCCGCCGAGCGCCTGGCGCCCGAACCCCGCGCGTTCCCCTAACTACCCCAGGTTCTGGGTGAGTGGCGGCGGATACCCGCACACTGAAGGCTAGCCTCCCATTAAACCTGGACGGCATATTAATCACCGCCATCTCACCTCCCCCCCTTCCTCCACGCGGTGAAATCATGCCCAAAATAAACACGAGAACCAACACTGCAAAGCCCAGACCAGATAACAGGTCGGGGGTGGAGTGGGAAGGGTCGAGAAGCAAACGTATTCTCCAAGTGCCCACGTACAGAAGTCTCCGAGGCCGACAATTAAAATGCCTTCCACACAAGCAATTTCGCTAGCAAAACCGAATCCAACACCTCGTAAGGATTGATTTCGGCCCGCGGTGTCCGTTTCCAGGGCCACAGGAAGTGTCAGATGGCTAGAAATACCCAACTCTGTCTGCGTTCGCCACCCACTACCTTCTGGGGTGGGCCATTTCCTCCCTGTTTTCACTTCCAGACCAATTTTAAGGATTTTTCGACAAGAGGCTACTCCTGGCACCAAATACCACCACCCCTCCCCTCCCCTTCTCTCCAAAAAAAATTAAAAAAAAAAAAAAAAAAAGAAAGAAAGAAAAAGAAAAAAGAAAAGAAAAAAAAATCCAGCTAAAACCATGAGCTGTCTGGTCTAGACACAGAGAGGCTGTGAGAATACCTATTTGAAGCGCGCTGGTTTCTTTTTAAGGTTTGTTTTTAAATACACATAACCCTCCCCCTTCCTTCGCTCTGCAATTCCCCCAACCCCCACCCTTCAGACGCCGGCGGCGCGCGCCCTCGCGCGCAGGCACTCACAGCCTCTAGCTGGAGATCGCGGACTTTCTGGAAAAGATTCATTAACAGCAAATTAAGCCTCGCCTGGCCTCGGCCTACACGCGGCCAGACTCCGCCGTCTCAGGGACCCGAGGAAGTGCCCACTCGAAAGTGCGAGCGGCGGGAAGCCCGCCGGGACCACGCGTGCCTTGAGCCGCCCTACTCCGCTCACGGCGCCCCAGGGCTTGCTTGGTAAACAGCAGGCGCACGTCGCCGCCGCCCCGAGCCCCCGAGTTGGCAGAGGCTCTGCAGCGCAGCGGCCCGCCTGCTCCGAGCGCGGGCCCCGCGGCGCGGCGGCTCCTTGCCCGCCTCGCCCTCCCCACCTCGGCCGAGGATCGCGCCCGGGTGCGCAAGTTCCTCTTCGCCCTCAGCCTCTGCGCCGCACGCCCTCCGAGTGGGACCAACTTCCTCCGGCCGCAGACACGCACACGCCCAACCAGCTTCCCCACCAGACTCCCAGCAGCCGGGTGGAGGGCCCAGGTCTCACCCCCCCCCCTCACCGCCGGCACCCTCCCTTCCCGCCGCCGCCCACGCACATTCTACCCCCGCCCCGGGGGGCTCACAACTTAAAACCTACTAGGCAACGTCGGGGAGGGCGTGGGGGTGGGAGGGAACCGCAGATTATAATTTCAGAAGAACATTTTAAAAACAAAGCGTCTGACCTGGCGGGCGGGCGGGCCGACGGGCCGAGTCGGAACCCCTAGCACAGCTCGATTTCCTAGTAGTTTCTTCTTCTCCTTTTTTTTTTTTTTTTTTTAATCCACGTGATTCGCGCTTTGGGGCAAGCCAAGAAAAAACCCGGGACTCCCCTCCCGACTTGCGCGGCGGCGGCAGCAGGTCGAGCTCGGCTCGGCCCGGGGCGCCCGCCACACACCCTCGCGCACGCACACGCCGTCGTTCCACTAGGAGGAACGACCGTCCCCTGGAGAGGCGAGGCGAGGCGGCGGCGGCTGGGGGTTTTTACAGTTCTTTCCCGAGTCGAAAAAGAAAGCAGACGGGAACCCGCCGCCCTCCCCTTCCTGCTCGCGAGCTAACGCCGAGCCGAGCTTCCCAGCTTCCAGCCCAGCTGCCCCCCCTCCCGCGCCCGACTCGCGGCGCTCCGCGGCGACCGCGCTCCCGCGCACAGACACACACAGGCTGCAAACTTCCACTCGGCGAACTCCCTGCTCTCCTCCCAGCCCCCCGGGAGGCGGCAGGCCCCCCGCCGCGCCCCTCCCTCCCCGATGCCCACGCGGGGCCGCTTAGGCTGGCTGCATTTTTAATAACTTACAGCTAGGAGATAAAAACGAAAGCGAGCCAAGCAGCCAAAGGGAAGCGCAAGGCGAAAGCTTCGAGCTCCGCGGGGTACGCGAGAGTCGGAGGAGCAACCCGCTGCGGGCGGGGGCCCCGAGGGAGGGGGCCGACTGCAGCCCGCGGCGCGCCCGCCCGCCCGCCGCCCGCGCGGCCTCCCCGGGGAAAGGTGTTCCGAGCACTGACCTGAAATCCCCGGCCGGGGAGTGAGCTGGGAGCCTGCGATTCGGCGCTTTGAAGTTTTCCCCCCGAACAGAGTCGAGGCGGCGAGGAGGAGCGAGGGGCGGATGGCTGGATGGGGAGAGGTGTGCGGGGTTGGAGGAGAGTGGGGTGGCGACGTTAGCGAGCGGAGAAGGAGCCGGGCCGGGGAAGCGCGGCGAGCAGCAAAGTTTGCCGTCCCCGGCTGCCCGCAGCCCGCTCGCGGCGCCGCGCTCGCTGGTCTCCCTCGCCGTCTGCTGCCAGCCGGCTGCCCTCGGGGTCGGCCCCGCCGAGGGGTGGGCTCTGGGCCGGGTGGGGGCGGGGCGGGGCGGGCTCAAAGCCTCCGGGCAGGTGGCGACAGCCCCGCGCGATCCTCCGGGCTCCCGCGGCTGGGCCGGGCTCGGCCGGGCTCAGCAGCTCCCGCGCCGCCGCTGCTGCCGCCCGCGCTCGGGCAGGAGCCCCAGCGCCATGTTGACGGATCGCCGCGAGCGCCCGCTCGGGCTGGGTGTGTGTGTGTGAGTGTGTGTGTGTGTGTGAGTGTGTGTGTGTGTGTGTGTGAGTGTGTGTGTGCGAGTGTGTTGGCCAAGTCGTCCCTGCGCGGCGACAGCGCGGCTTGGGCTCCCCGCCCGGCGGCTCGCGGGCTCCCCCTCCGCCGCCGCCGCCCGCCTCGCTCCCGCTCTCGGTCGCGGTCTGGGCTCCGGCGCGTCTCCCCCGCAGCCGCCGAGCTCGGCCCGCGTTCAGCGAGGAGCGTAGCTCTGCCTCACCTTGCCGCTGGGAGCCCAGGCTCCGTCTGCCGCCGCACGCCGCGATCCCAACGCGTCCCCCTCCCTGGTTCCCTCCTCTTCCTCCTCCCCCTCCCTCCGCCCGCCCTCCCTCCCTCCCTCCCTCCCAGCAGCCGCCTCCCCTCCCCCCGCAGGCGCAGCGCTCGGGCGACAGCCGCCCGCCCGCCGCCGCCGCCGCCTCCAGCTCTCGCAAGTTTGAGCTCCCCCAGCCTCCGCTCACCCTCCGCTGCGGCGCCTCGGCGGTGGGGTTGTGGAGGGGTGATTCCCCGGGAAAGGTTTGCCCGAGTTTCCCCAGCGGTCATCGATTCCTGCCCCGGCGCGTTTCGCCTCTCTGGGTCCGAATCCCGGACCACTTGGGTGGCTCCCCCCCTCGCCCCTTGCCCTCCCCTCCCCCGCTCGGACCGAGTTGGCCGCGCACACCCGGCCCGGGCGCGCGTCCTGGGCGAGCCAGAGACCGGCTCGGGCGGCGGCGGCGAGGGCGGCCCGTTGATCCCGAGCCGAGGGGATGGGGGGCGGCGGGGGCGGCTCTCCCAGCCGCGCTCCGAGACTCCCCTCGCTACCCAGAAGGCCAGTGGAGGACCGCAATTACCATAAAGCGCCTCGCACTCCGCGCAGCCAAAGCTGTCAAACCCCGGCGGCAGCCGCCGCTGCCTCCTCTCGCCACCAGCGCTGCGCTCTCCCGCTCGCGCGTCCCTTCCGAGACCCAGCAGAGCCTGGCGAGTGCGCGTCGGCGCCCACCCTCGCCCTGGGTCGCCCTTTCCTCCGGGAGGAGCCCTTGCCCATTCTGGTGTCCAGAGCTACCTGAAAACCCCACGCCGGGCCCCAGTGGCCGTTCAGCCCGAACTCCGCACCCGAGTTCCCCGGACGTTTCAATTGTGTGGGAATTGTTTGGATACGCGAGGGGGTGGGCAGCCAGTGGGGCACAAGGAAGCGGGGGTGGGGGCGGTAGGGGAGCGGAGATCCTCCAGAATGTCTCTCGGTTCGCGGGCATTTCATAGTCTGCACCTCAGATGGTTGGAGGCTCCGTCCTGGCCCCTCACCCCAGCCTCGGGAGATTATCTCCCGCGTTTTATTTTCCTTGGCAGGGAGCAACTTTTGGCTTACACCGTTCGCCCCATAAATTTCCACTCGGTAACGTCGTGCTGATCGGTGCTCGGCGGCGGCGTACAGCCTGCGCCCGCAGCAGTTCAATTCAATTGACACGTATTGAGCTTCTCCAGCGCACCCGGCGCGGCGCTGGCCGCGGGGGGGAGGGCGGGGGCCGGCGGGCGGGAGGGGGAGGCGGAGAGGAGAGGTTCCGGCCTCCCCGGAGCGCAGAGCCTCTAGGGCGAGCCGTGAAGCCCCAGTTCGTGAAGCTGGCGGGAAGGGGTGGGAGTGGGGGAGGGGTGTTCCGGCCTAGCCGCACCCAGACCGCGGGCCCGGACCTCGCGGCAAAAGGTGATCCTACTGGGCCCTTCGCTAGAGTCTTTTTATGCTGGGGGTGGGGGAAGTCTCTTTCTGCCTAAGGACAAGATGGTGCAGGCTCGATGAGAACATCAATCCGAAATGGAGGTAGCTTGTAAATCCACACGGAAAGTTTTAAAATATCCTGGAGTGTCTCCATGCCAAAAATAATCAAAAGCATCTCAAGTTGATTACGAAGTCAAGGTCAAGGCCAAAATCAGCTCTAGCTAGCAGATCCCTTTTACAAATTAGACTTAATACTGACTGCGGGACTGGTGTTAGGTGCGATGTTATTTGTGCTGTTTTAGTTCTCGGTACATAGTTATAAAAAGAGCCCTTTTCAAAGCAGAAGTGAAACATCTCTACCGTTTGAAACCCGAAACTTCGGGCAGAATTAAATCTTCATGCTCCAGAGCTGCTTATAACAACTGATGTAAAAGACAGGCAGGCAAGTGCCCCCGAGAACAGTGCCCAGCCCTGCTGGGCCGCCGCCACTTCCAGGACTCGCGCCTGCATAATGGAATGCACGCCTTTTTCTTCCCAGTCTTTCTGGAGGTGGATGTCTCTGAAAGCTAACCCACACATTTTTTTAATCTCCGGTAACAAGCAGAAAGACACCTGGACTATTATGCTGTAAAGCTATTTTTTATAAAGACATTTTAGGGCCAGACATTAAAAGTTATTAGACTGAACGCATGCGAGTTACAGACACAGCTGGAGAAAAGGCCTCTGGTTGTGTGTTGTAGCAACATTTCTTTTTGAAGCGACTCCTTTTATTCAAAACAAGTCTAAAATAACCGGGAAGGCTGAAGTTGGGTATTTGTGGGGAAACTCTCTGAACGTGGTTTCAGGCGAGGAGGCCGCTGTGCCACTGTGGGCCGCGCAGGAGAGCTGGCCTGGGCGAGTGTGGAGCCATGCCAGGCCCTTCCGGCTCGGTTAGGCCGCCGCCGAGACCCTGGCACGGTGCCCGGCCACCTTCTCTCCCCTTCCCATGCCTCCCCAACTCTCCCCCCAGGCACAGGCTTTTCCCGGAGTTAAGAGTCGCATGTAACCGTCCAGAACTTTTGGAAAATCCAGGAACTAAGTGAGACACGGAGCCTGCTGCCTCTGAGTCCTGTGGCCTCCTGGGGCTGCTGACAAAGGGGCCTGTTTGTCTAACTTTAAAAGTCCTAGAGTTAAAATGAATTGCGGGGGGGGGGGGGGTGCGGTGCTGTAAATGTGAGGGGGCCTCGATGCTGGAGACAAACAGGCCAGTACATTTGCCTTTGACGTAATCTGCAGCGTTCAACCCCCCCCCCCCCCCCCCCCCACACACTGTTTTAAGGAGCGGGGCCTCCATGGTATCCCCGTGCGGGCTGGTGGGATTAAAGGGTTTCGTTTCCATCTCTGAGGGATACATTTTCCAACTCTGTGGGATTTTAAAAATATCTTATTAAGGGAGTCCTAAGAGGCATGAGTGTGTGTGTGGGGAGGGTGGTTCGTGACTCACTGGGAATTAAAATGTGAGATTTTCCGGAGGTGCTCTAAGGCAGGGGAGGGGTAGGGAGTTTACACCTATTGGCCCGGTTAGTTGGAATTGTTCCAGGGAGGAGGAGAAGAAAGCTCATGAGGGGCAGTCCCCTCCTGAGTCCCCATTCAGGAGGGGACTCTGAGAGCTGGGGACACCTCGGAGCCTATGGAGCGTTTGGGCAGCTAGGGCCTTTCTGGGCTCCCTCCTCCCCTGCCCTCCCACGAGTCCCCCGGGAGCTGACCTGGGGGTCAGGCCGCTATACCCAGCACTCAGCAAGGGGAGGATTTCAATGAAAGCAGAGGAGGAGGCGGAGAGAGCCAGTGAGTGAGTGCAAAGGAGAGGAGGCAGCACAGGCAGTGGAGAAATAAAGAAACAGGAGAGGTGCAAGGCTACCCCTCTCCCACCCACCTAGACCTCAGGCTCTCAGGCACTCTTCTCCTGCACATTCTATCCAAGCTCTGCAATCAGGCAAGCAGGCTGGAGCCTCAGGGAACAGGCCTGGAGCCCGGCCACCCTTTTCCGCCCAGACTGACTGTGCAAGACCTGTCAGAGCCTCTTCCACACCTTCAACCACCGCCCAGGCCTAGGGGAAAGGCCATTCCTCCCGTGGTGAGGTCCTTACCTGGTATTTCGTGGACCCTGGGGTTCCAGCATGGTGGGTGCGGCTCATTTGTAACAAACGTGTAGGATCTAAATCATAAAGCTCTGTAGACCCCTGATGACACTCTTCAGAGGCTGTCCTCACATTTATGACACTGGTTATGGGGATAGGTGGGATTTGGGTGGTCACGGGCGATGTATTTTTACCTTACAGGGTGTGAGCTGGCCTATTAATGTTAAACGTTTTAAATAACACACAAACACCCATACTAACTGGTTGCTTTGTGCAAAGAACTCTGGGCTACCCAGTGGCACTGAAAAGATTCACTAGCCTGCCCCCTCCAAGCACAGGGCATCCTCCGTTCCAGGGATTTCAGTTATGAAGAAACATCTAAAGGGAGCTGCTTTCCATGGGAGAAGACTGCTAGACTGAGAGGTCGCTAGGTTGAAGAGGGCTGTTCTTTCAGCCCAGCCTTTGAGGGGTTATTGGGCGTTTGGGGGAGCAGGGTCCAAGAGGCAGGCAGAAAGTGATAGTACCCACTGCCTCTTGGAGATCACACCGAGCGGCTCGCTGGGTGGATGGGTGTCAGCCTGATGAACATAAATAAGGGTGGCTTCAGGGAGGCCCTGTCTTGCGCTCCACCTGCCCCCCCCCCCCCCCTTAAGAGCCCTCGAAGCACAGCGAAGGCCGGATGCTCCTGGCGATAAACCCGGACGCCACGTCCCACCCTGGCTGCTTATTTAGCAAGGCGCCTTTGGCTCATATTCTACAGTGAGTGGGAGCCCCGGGGAAGGGGACGGAGAACCACCAACGGCTTGCTTGCGGAACCAGCAGGCTGGCTTTCCAACCCCAGCCATTTTGTATCCTGCCTCCCTCCTCCACTCCCGGGGGACCCCTGCGGAAACGCATCACCCTGAGCCCGAGCCCCTTCGCAGGCACCACCCGGGGCCTGGAGGGATCTGGAAGGCTCCACTAGCCTCTCTCTCAGGGAAGAAGGGGACTAGGGCCCAGCAGATGGAAATGCGGAGCTGATCTCTCTAAAAACCTCTGAGGCCCTCGCAAAGTCGGGCGCAGAGGTGAGTGGCGGGAGGTGGTTGCCTCGGGAAGGTCAGCCAGGAGCAAAGCTTGGGGGCAGTGCGAGGCTGGGGATTCCACAGGGCCGAATCCACGGCACTTTTTCACCCGCTCCCATTCCCCCTCTGGCCCACTCTGCTCTGCCTTCACTCCTAGGGCCCCCCTCCCCATCCCTGCGACCCCAGTGCGTTTGCAGCCGCGCAGCCCCTGGCCGCGAGTGCGGGGGGGGGGGGGGGAGGGGGCGCAGGGTGGTTTGTGTTGCGAGGCCTGACAGAACCTTCTGTGTGCGGCGGAGGGAGGAGGCTAATGCATAATGCACAGCGCCTGGAAGCCCGGCCATTAGCGGCCTGTCGGTGACACAGACAAACGACTGAGAGAGAGGGAGGAGATCCAGCTCGCTCCGGAGTTTAAATATACCAGCGTGGAGGGGAAACGCCATGATTTAAAAGTGTGTGTTTGCAGACACTCGCATATATTTTAATGATTTCCAGCAGGCCAGGCGTCCCAGCCTTGCATCCCCCTCCCCAAAAGGGGGATGTGTATGGGGAGGAGGAACCAGGGCAGAGTGAGAGGCCCCAACCCGAGACCCATTGGCAGCTTTGAGACACGAAGGGAAGGAGAGGTTGGTCAACGCAGCACGGAGAAAGCAAGGCCTAGGGAAGGTGCACGATCCAAGGCCATCTCCAGATTTTTTTTTTTTTTTTTTTTTTTTAATCTGGCCATGAAGCCTTCCATCCCGGACTGGACCCTCTACGTTGTACTAGAAAGGCCCGGGAAGAAGACTAGATCCGGCCACCCTTGTTTCCCCCCAGGCGCCCCCATTTTTGAATCTTCCTTTTCCACTGACAATCCAGAGACCTCCTTCCTCCCGGTTTAACACACCAGTGTTTTTTAGCAATTAAGGCGAGAAGGGGGTGGGGATAAAGATAAGCCAATTTTTTTTTCCGCCATGCAAGTGTGAAAGATAAGATAACGCTAAGCTGGGGCAAAGCGGCCGCTTACAACCTCCCCTCAGCGATTTTGATCGGTCACTTCTTATCTCGCAAAAATGCTCCTTTCGAAAACTGCATCAAAAAAAAGAAAAAGGCAGAAGGAAAGCATTTTCATTTGGAAGTGACATTTAAAACCCACCTCCTGTACACCAGCAACCACCCCTTTACCCATCCTTGGGGCTCCCCAGGAAAAGTCGCACCTCTACTACAGGGATTCAGTCTTTCTCGTGTGTGTGTGTGTGTGTGTGTGTGTGTGTGTGTGTGTGTGCGCGCGCGCGCGCGGGTGCGGGGAGGGGCAGGATTACTAAGGTAATTAGGCTGAATAAAACCAAGGATGCGTTATGAGGATTTATCTTGCATCCAACCTCAAGCTCGCAGCCGTGTTTTCTTCTCTTAGTTACTGTCCAGTGTTTGCGTTTCACCATCGCGCTCGCGTGTTGAAACTAAACAGGTAGTTATATTTGGGAGGGTCATATAACTATGTCAACACGAAGTGGTTGTTAATGCGAAATAATAAGAAACTCTGCTGGGCTTTGCAGGCCCCTGTAAAGGAAGGAAAAGGCATCATGCGCCCCAGAAACCCGAGAACTCTCGACCGAACCGGACTCTCGGGGAGTTTTGTAAAACCCTCCTCCTCCCCCCGCACAAATACATCACGCAGGGGTTTCCGGAAGACTTTGTATTTGTTTAGGGAGGTTTCGGTATTGAACTCCAGGCCCGCAGGGCGGCCGGTAAACTCCCCCCAGCCCGGCCGCTGGCTCCAGATCGCAAACATCAGGGCGGGCGCCCCAGACCGAGTTGATGAGCCTCTGTGTCCACCTCCGGCTTAGAGCTCCGAGGTTCCCACCACCTCACTCCCCCCCCACCCCGCCCCCATCCCGGGTTCGCACCTCGGCGCTGGGCGCACACCGAGTCCGCCCCCTCCGGCCCAGGCTGCACGACCTAAAGCCCGGGGCCAGCCGCGGCCGGATTGTCCCCCGGGGAGCCGAAACCGCCGAGCGGGGAAACCCCTCCTCTCGCCCTTCCCCGAAAAGCCTGGCCGCGGCGTAGGCGCCGAGCGAGCGGGCATCCGCTGACAGCCGGGCCTCACGTAAGGCCCACACGCGTCCCATTAGTCAGCCTGAGTTCCCCTCGGGCGAGCCGTCTGGCGCGGCCCCAAGGCCGGGCGCGGGCGGGGAGGGGTGCGGGGCCGCTGCGAGCGGGGAACGGGGCGGGGGCGCGGGCTCTGCGGGACCCGGCCGAGCTCGGTTCCGCGTTCCTGGGCCCGCGGGTAAGCTGAGCCGCCGGGGCAGGCCGCTCCCTGGCTGGCGCCGAGGCGCCGAGCTGCGCTTCACGTGCCCGCCATATCAGCGGCCGCGGCGGCGGCGAGGAGAGGGGGCAGGGAGGCGCGCCGCAGCTCCCGCGGGGTCTCCAGCCCCCGCCTCCCCCTGCGCGCTGGGGGCTGGGCCGGGACCACCCCGCAGCCCCCGTCCCCGCGCAAGCCGAGAGCGGCGCTGCCAGACACCGAGAGGCTCCTAGGGCGCCGCTCCGAAAGCGGCGCGGAGGCAGCAGCCAGGGGAGGGTGCTCCTCGCGGCCGCCCCGGGAACTTCCCAGCCGCCCCGCCGCCGCTGCCGCCGCCGCCGCCGCCGCAGTCACCGGGACCGGAAGCCCTCGCGCCGCCCCGAGCGGCCTCTGCCGGCCCCCAGGGTTGTTCCAGACGAGAGCTGGCCGCGCGTCACCCTCTATCCCTCCTGGCCCCAGGCGGCCGCCCTCGCCCTGGGACATCCCCAGTTAAGCCCGGAGGACCCTTCTCGCGGTCCAGTGAGATCTCCTTCTGTGACCGCCATAAGAGCCCCACTACCACCCACCCACCCTCCCCGGCCCGGCCCCAGTCCCAGCCCCGCAGCTGGGACGGGAGGGGCGCGGAGCCGCCACTCCGGCCGGGCGGGAACACCTGCTCCCGGGGCCCTGCAGCTGGGCGCGTGATGCCGGGAGAGGCTGCCTACTGTTGTGTGCAGGGATCGCGGAGAACACGGGGCTCCGAAGCTCTGGGCCAGGCGCAGCCGCGTCTCGGCCGCCCCCGTCTCCCACCCCTTCTGTGCGATCAAGCTCGAAGCCTGGGGACTCGGGTCTCCTAAGGATCGAAGGGCCGCCACCCCTCGGATCCGACTTCTGGCCTTAAGAGGTCGTTCGCAAGACAGATGGGGCAAAACCTGTTTTGGGAGCCTTCCCGGTGACCACCCCCGCTCTCCAAACCAGACACACTCATCTCCCCTCGGCCTCGATTCTAGCCTCCGGCGGGGGACGAGAGTAGGTCATGGCGGCACCGGCAACTACCCCCCACCCTCCACGAAGGGGCTGTTCTGGGGTTCGGACTTTGCCACTCTGCGTGGGGAGGGCCGATGGACCCTCCGCATCTTCTCCGCGCCCCGAGGAGATTGGGCGGCCGAGATGACCTGCGCTGCTCGCCCTGCCTCACCTCCCCCCCCCATCCCCCGTCCCGCCCTCCCCAGCGCTCCTGGCCCAGGGCCCGGCCGGGGAAGGCGTTGTTTTGCCAGCGGGGGCCGAGCGAGTGCGCAGAGAAAAGCCTCCCTGCTCTAATGAGAGTGCACACAGCGCTGCAGCGAGGAGGATGATTACCCGGCGGGCGGGGGGGCGCAGGCCCGGGCCGCGGGCGGCGTGTGCGGCGGCCCCGCGGGCCCGGAGTCCCCGCCTGTCTGGCTGCTAATCGCACGCTTTCTGCTGTTACGGAGGCAGGCGGGAGCCGGCGGCCGAGCCCAGCGCCGGCGACTCGGCGGGTGACACGGAAACATGGCGCAGCGCCCCTCCCCCGCCCGCCCTCCCCGCGCTCCCGCCTCCCGCCTCGCACTTCCTCCCGCCCGCGCGGCTTTTGCAGTTCTAATGCTCTGCTGTCGGCCCGGCACCATTACGCTAGCAGCCGCTTCTCGGCGGCCCCGCGCGTCTCTTTCCCCTTTGTTTTCCGGGTCTATAGAAAACGTTTGCTTTTGTCCCGAGCTCTCGTTAAACCAAACTTGTGGTGGCAACGGAAGGCGGTGCGGGCGGGGAGGGACCCGGGGATTTTGGCAGCAGCCGACCAGAGCGTGGTGGAAACTTCTCTCGCTGGGTTCCCCGCCACCCCGCCTTCCCCCCCCCCCCTCCCCTCACACACACAGGCCAGCCGGCCTGCCGAAGCTTCCCCCTTCTCCCCCGAGAGGCCTCAGCGCTCCAGGAAGGAGGTCTGGGCCAGAGGGACTGTGGCCAGGGGTGAAGAGCCCAGGGAGCGTGCCTGTGAGCCCCGAGTAGTTTGGGGGCACTCGGTAACCTCGATCTTTGCAGCCCTGACTAGCCTCTCCCTCCCTTTGGTCATTCGGGGCTTTGTATCAGCCGATGGAGAAGGAAGGGGAGGGAAGAGAAGAAAGTGGTTTGTGTGTGTGGCTTTTATATTAAGGGTTTGTTGGAATCTCTCACCCCCAACAGCACAGCATCCTTTATAGGATCTAGGGCGAGAAGGGGGGAGGGGGGGAGACGACGTGGGCTCCACGGGAGAAAGGGTCAGAAACCTAGGCCTGGGAGCTGGATCCTAATCTACTGGCTGGCTCGGCTACACCGCCCGAATGAAGGGTGGGGCGACCCTGCAGAGTCGGGGACGGGAGGGCCAGGTCCCTGAATCCAGGAAACGCCAGACGTCCCTCCCCTGGGCGAGAGCGCAGGTCCCCCCCTGGCGCGCTCCCCAGACCAACGCGCACGCCTTGGCTCTCCGCACCGGAGCTGCTCAGGCGGCAATTTTTTAAGCCTGCAATTAAGCGAGGCGTCGCCGTGTCCTCTGCTAGTGTCGATCCTGTCAGTCGCACATGGCCTTGGTGCTCCGGTCCGAGGCCCCGCGATTAGTCACAGGCTCGCTTCGCTCCTTCCCTAATCCGCCTCTGCAGGCAGCCTGGGGACGCGGCCGACTTGGCGGCGCTGGCAGGGAGCCATCGCGCGCGGGGCGGGCCGCCTGGCCAGTACCAGCCCCGCTGCGCCGGAGCCGGCGCGGGCCCCAGGGTGCGGGCTTGGGACTCCCTCCCCCTTCACAGCCCCCAGGCTGGGGCGGCGGCGCCCCTCCTCCTCTCGCCCCACTCCCGGGCCTGCGAGATCTATTTGTGTGGTGTCATTTGCATAAAAATAGGACAAGTGTTTCAGTGCGTTCGAACGCGGGAGGCGAAATCCTTATTGATGTGTCTGTGTGGAGCCCTCGGTTGTCGGAGCGGTTTGATTTAGGGTGTTTGTGTTGCCTTCTGCGAGAAATGAGAGGAAATCCTGCGCAACGCCTTCGGCGGCCGAGGCCCCCCAGAGCATCATCCCCGTCTGCGCGGCCCAGAACAGTCCACCGCCTGGACCCCAGCGCTCCGAGTCCACAGCGAGCAGGTTGAGGGCCAGGCGGGCGGCCCATTATGACTCATAAAACCGGGCGGCCTAATCACCAGCTGCCAACCCGTTTACGTGTGGCGCTTCCCAATGCTCCCTTCGCCCGGCCCGGGCCTCCAGCGGGCTCGCCCGGGACACGGCTAGAGCCGCTCGGTTGGGGCTAATCAGGTGGCCGCTCGGTCCCGTCGGCAGCGCGGCTTCCCCTCCCAGGCGACCCCCGCTCTCCGGCCTTTGCGCTGCTCGCCAGCAACTCCTCAGCCTGGACAAATAGCTGGGAGGGCGCCGGCCTCGCGGAGCCAGTAAATCAATCATTAACTCCCCGGTGAGGCCTGGCCAGCGGAGACAGGGAGCAGCGGCCAGAACCGAGTGTGCGGGGCGAGCGCAAGGCCCCCACCCCGGGTTGGGACCCGTCCGCGCCAGCGGACAGGGTGCGTGAAGACGGGTCCCCCCGTAGGCCTGTCGATCCCCTCCAGAAGCCTCCGCCTGCCGGGCCTCTGAAGCCCGCACCTTGCCTCGCCAGGCAGGTCGGGTTACTGTGCGGCCCCAGGGCGGGCTTGAACATTAACGAGGCGCCCGGGGCCTCGCGGCCTGGTCTCCCCAGGAGAGCCTGCCGCGCTTGGGCAAGCTCTTCAGATCCGGTTGGGCTCCTCCATACTCGGGCTTGCCAAACCAAACTGCTCGCCCCCGTGTAGACCAGCCTCCCTGCGGCGCCCTCCCCACGGAGCCCAACGTGGGACGGCACGCAGGGGGTTAAAAGCTCCGATTCGCCCTGGCTCCTTGGCGGCGCTGAGGAAACGCTGATCAAAGTGCTTACGGGGAAGGAAACACACGCGCACTCGGGCTTAGGTCGAAGAAGGCCGACTGGAGAGACGGCTCGGAGCCGCCTGCCTCGACCCGCTTCCCACACTCTCGGGAACGCAGTGACGGCGGCGGCGGCGCTGGCCCGCGCGATTCTCCTGGCGGAGCTCGGCGCGGCGGGGCCGGGAGGACGGCGGCGGCGGCGGCGGCGGGGAGGGGGGGGGCGAGGGGGCGGGAGGCGAGCCCGGGCTGCGCGCCAAGGGGCCCGGAGCCGCAGATTAGTCACCGCTCGGCTCGGCACTCACGGGTGCGCCCGAGAACCGGGAGGGCAGGCGTCGGCCCCGCTCAGCCGGGCTCCCGGGGCCTCGGCGCCACGGCGCGGGTGCCCCCGCCTCCACCCCCCGCGCACGCCCGGCGCGGCTGGATGGACTCTCGGGGGCTGGCGCTGCCGAGATCCACTTGTCAGTTCAAGGGCAGGACAGAAACTCTGCAAGCGGAGTCTTGCGAACAGGAAATTTCTCATTGACAAGGTGCCGCCCCTCCCCCACGCCCGGCTTCAAAACAAAACAAAAACCCAGTGCGAGCGGCCGACTCGGCCCGCCGCGGCCTGCACCCCCCTGCCGCCTCGGCGACCCCCGCGTCTCGGCCCCCGCCCGGAAGGCGGAGAGCTCGCCGAGCCCCGGGCCCCGAGCGCGGGAGGCGGCCGACAAACAGGCCCGGCGGGCAGCTTCGGCACGGGCCCCGCCGAGGGCGCCCAGCGGCCACCCTCCGGGACCCGGGCAGGGTCGGGCGGGGGCGCTGAGCCCGGGAGCCTCCGCGCCTTCTCGGGTTATGAACCCGGCGGAGCGGTTCTGCGGGGCTGGAGACCGGCGGGTCAGCGGCTCCCCGAGGGCGTGGGGGGCGGGGAGGCGGCGCGGCGCCGGAGACTGGGCGAATCCCGCGGCGGGGACCCGGGAGGGCTGCGAGCCCGGCCTGGCAAAGTTCCTGTTCAAACTCCTTGTTTAGAAACTCCAGCGGCGCTGCGGGAGGAGGGGGGGAGCCAGAACGCGCGGAGCGTGCGGGGGCGACGGGCACCCGCCGTTCACTCCCAGGGAGGGGGGGTCCCGCCTCCCCCCTCCCTCCCCGCCCGAATGGGAAATCTGTCTGGAGGGCGAGGATGGCCGGGTCCCTGGGCCCATTCTTTTGTGTGTGCCCCTCTCTTTCCAGCACACACTAAAGGAAATTTCTAAACCCGTGTCATTTATTGAATTCAGCCAGGAGAGGAAGCCTTTTTAGGGACCCTGATATTCAGGGTAATTTCGTATTTGACACATGTAAATACTTAGTACTCTCAGGTAAGGTCAAATTATTTATCATCTTAATTTATATTTCAATAGGCCTACAATTTGGAGGCGCGAAATGCCTCCTTATGAATCATTATGGTCTATTAGGGGAAGTAATGTATAAACAGCACTATTTGGGAGGGAATCACTTATGTTGACATTTAAATGGCTCTTCAATAGTTAAAAAAAAAAAAAGACATTCGAGTGCCTTTGATTAAATATACAATTTACAAGACCATCAGCAAAGCCATCAGGAATATAAATTCTTCTTGGGATTTTTATTTATTTATTTCTGATTTTTTTTTTTTTAAAGCCTTCCAGGGCATGCGTGTCCTTTAATCCCTATGGGAAAAATCGACAACTTTCCCGCAAAATATCATTCTCCTCTCCCCAGCTAATGTCTTATCAGGAGTCCAGCACCCACTGGAAAGGTGAGCACCCTCCACTGGGAACTTTGTAGATCTTTGTACCTTTGTGAAACATAGTAGCCTCCCTGCTGGAGTGGATCCTTCCTGAAGGCCTGGGTCCGACCATCCATCCATCCTGGTGTTCCCACAGCACCCAGCACAGGGCCTGATACCATTTAAAGGTCATCCTCCTACACCTGCTAAAATATCACAGCAGATGCTCTTCCAGACTGCCCCTCCCCCATCCCGGTGCAGCATTTATTGAATTACTCTGTTGTATTCATTCCCTCGCAACATCTCCTATCTTCAGAATGCCCTTCCCTGACCCCACATCTCCTTCCCCGGCTCCCTATTTATCTGTCCCCTTGCACAGCTGTACTTCTTGCAAGAGGTGTCTATAGCCATGGGGGCATTTCTGTTTCCTTACGTCGGGTGCACTCTAAAGATTGGCTAGTTTTGAAGTTATTCTATGATTTGGGGAAAATTGTAGTAGGTTTGTTTGCAACAGCATAAGATTAGAAAACCTAGATGTCCAGTAATGGCCTTGATGGTGCATGCATAGGACAAAATATCCTGAAATTAAAAAAAAAAAAAAAAAGGATCAAATAGTCCGTGGCTATTAAAAAAATGAAGATCTGCTCTGTGGACTGATACAGAGTGACGCCTAAGGTCTACTGTTAAGAGAAAACAATGGGTGCAGAAGGAAGTGGTGTATATTGTACGTTACACTTTGGGTATGTTACAGTTTGTGTAAAAACAAAGTAGGGGAGAATATCGACACATATTTCTATGTGCATGAAACATCTTCAACACCGCTGGGGTACACATTACACAAACTGCTTTGTACCTTACCTATGAAACTTATCACTACATCTTAACCGATCATTTTCTTTTTAAAATTTTTCATTTCAGTTTGCTTATTTTGAGAGTGTGCCGTGAGAGGGTGGGGGAGGGGCAGAGAGCGAGGAAGAGGGAGAGAGAATCCCAAGGAGGCTCCACGCTGTCAGCACAGAGCTGGATGCTGGGCTTGATCCCATGAACTGCGAGATCATGACCTGAGCAGAACCCAAGAGTCAGACGCTAAACCGACTGAGCCCCCCAGGCGCTCCCAGATCATTTTCCACCAGCACAGGGAGATGGGCCTTGTCTGTGCAAGGTTTGTGGAATTTCACTGTATACAGGTCCATCACTGGTCACATTCTTCAACCCACACCTCCAGCCTCCCTGGCCATTCTGCAGAGAGCGCTGAAGATCACTGGCCACTTCTTTGTTGCCAGGCGTGGGGGTGTGTGTGCATTTTTCCACTCCTTTTTTTGGCCTTGGAATCAGCGCCCCTGACCACACCCCTTCGAACTGCTCTCGGCTTCCCAGATGCCATAAACACATGGTTTTCATCCTACCTCTGAGCCTCTTTCTAGGTTCCACTCTATGCTCTACTAGTCACTTTCTGCCTGCATTCCGCTCCTCCCCTCCCCTCCCCAATCTCATCCAGGCTGATGAATCCTACATTTCCCGTCCCCCCATTCCACACCCCTATATCAAGCTTCGGACCTGACATCTCACCTTGGCAATCTATGCCCAGTGTAATCATGACAACAGCTAACGTTTGCATAATGCAAGCAGTGCCTTCTGAGCGCTTTATGCAAATTCACTATTAATCCTTACCCACGTTTTACAGGTGAGAAAACTGAGACAGGTTACAGAACATTCCCAAGGTCACTCAGAGAATGGTGGAGACAGGACTCAAACCCAGGCAGTTCTAGCTCCAGAGGCCATGCTCCTAGCCATTCTGCCTCACTGTGTCCTAGCACGCCTAGAAGTGAACTGTTAAAATCACGGATTAATCGACAAATATTTGGGGGTGTTTACGAACCGCCAGGCCCTGTGACAGGTGCTGGGGAAATAGTGGTAAAGCAGGACACACTGTCCCTTAAAAAGGGAATGACCCCTTTGCTTGGGACCTGCCCTTTTGTCCCCACTCCCTTCCCTATCGCAGAAAATGTCTCAGCCACTCAAGTAGTTAAAGCAGAATCCTGGGGGACGGGCGGTCATTCTTGACCTATCTCCTTCCTCTACCACGTGATCTTCCACTGACAGGGCTAACTGTTTCTCTCTCCAAATGTCCCGTCCGAGAAGCCTACTTCCCATTCTCCCGCATCCACCTTAGGCCAGGCCACCATATTCCTGTAACCAAGGATTGTTATTCCAGCCGGTCTCTGTGCTGCCACTCTGAGCCCCCCTCCGGCCCATCCTCCACAAGACGGTATTGAGCCAATGCTCTCTCTCATGGCCGGAGAAGAAACCAAGTTTAAGACAGCAAGACAATTGTGGGTGTGTGCTAAAAGGAAAAGGCGGGAGCCTGGGCTTGCACGGAGTGCCGCTGTAGTTCTCGTGTGGCTTGAGGCTGAGGAATTTAAGAAAGGGAAAGATGAAGCCCCACGGAAGCATGGGATGCACGTATATAGGTCTTCGTCAGAGAAGCCAAGGTTTCTGGGTGTGCCCATTGGGGGGCAGGCCTGAACATCCCCAGTATCCTTGCTAAGTGCCACAGAGTATCATCCCCAGATTAGTGAGGGACAGCCAGGAGCAAGCCAGAAACCCAGAGCCAAAACCAGAACCTCCTAAGAGTAACTTGCCTATTGCCAACCATTTGGTCCTTACTTAGTGGCAAAAGGTTGTGATTTACTTTCTTTCTTTCTTTCTTTCTTTCTTTCTTTCTTTCTTTCTTTCTTTCTTTCTATATATATATTCTTTTATGTTTATTTCTGAGAGAGAGAGAGCATGAGCAGGGGAGGGGCAGGGAGAGAGAGACACAGAATCTGAAGCAGGCTCCAGGTTCTGAGCTGTCAGCACACAGCCCGACGTGGGGCTCGAATTCACGAACTGCGAGATCATGACCTGAGCCGAAGTCGGAGGCTTCACCGACTGAGCCACCAAGGCGCCCTGCCGCTGTCTTTCTTTTCGAGACCCTCCGAAACCTTAAGAGTGGGGTTCTGCTCACACTTGACCTTAAGCAATTGGAGTTCTTCCCTCAATTCCATGCCATTTGACTTCTTCTTTTTTTTTTTTTTTTTTGAGGGGGGGTGCAAGTAAGTGATGGGCAGAGAGAGAAAAAGAGAGAGAGTCCCATGAGGGGCAGAGAGAGAGAGAGAGAGAGAGAAGCGGGGCTCATGTTCACCCAAAGCGGGGCTAGAGCTCACTCGACATGGGGCTCGAACTCACGAACCGTGAGATCATGACCTGAGCCGAAGTCAGATGCTTAACGGCTGAGCCACCCGGGCACCCCATGCCATCTGACTTCTAACAGTAACTGTGCCATTACAATGCCTTTGGTAGCACAGCAAAGTCCTTTTTGACCGTGAATGATTCCTATGTGATAAAAATAGCTACTGCTTATTGAGGGCCTTTGCTCTTTTCAGTTACTTTATTAGGTACATTTCCAATGTTTGTTTATGTACCTCCCATAAGCCCCCCAAACAACCTATGGCTTAGGTATTACTATTCACATTTTATAGTTGGAAACTGAAGCTCTTACAATTGCCCTCCAAAAAAGGCAAGGGGCAATAGTGGTGGGGGCGCCTGGGTGGCTCAGTCTTTTGAGCATCCAACTCTTGATTTTGGCTCAGGTCATGATCCTAGGGTCGTGGCATTGAGCCCCGGATCAGGCTCTGTACTGGGTGTGGAAGCTGCTTGGGATTCTCTCTCTCTCTCCCTCTCTGTGCCCCTTCCCTGCTCAAGATTTCTCTGTCTCTCAAAACCAAACAACCAACCAAACAAACAAACAAACAAAAACCATAGCTGGGGCGCCTGGGTGGCTCAGTCGGTTGACCGACTTCGGCTCAGGTCACAATCTCACAGTTCGTGAGTTCGAGCCCCACGTCGGGCTCTGTGCTGACAGCTCAGAGCCTAGAGCCTGCTTTGAATTCTGTGTCTCCCTCTCTCTCTCTCTACCCCTCCCCCGATCACCTCTGTGTGTGTGTGTGTCTCTCTCTGTGTGTCTCTCAAAAATAAATAAACATTAAAAAAAAAAAAACCGCACAGTTAATCTAGCCGAGTTGTCTACAGAGATTCTACCTGACTCCCAATCTGGACTCTTTCCAATGAAGTATATTGTCTGCCTTCTACACACAGGCACGGTTCCCCCAAACCTTAAACTATTTCTGGGATCAGATCCTACATAGCTCCTCTAATCATGTCCTTCTGTGGTCATCTTGGCAACTCACCAAGTGCAGTAAATATCACCAAAGGAGTTTGTTTCTTTCTGGGATCAGCAAGTCTCCATTGTGTCGACTGATCTGTTGCATACACCATGGGAACCTAAAAGTTTATCATCTGAATGAAGAGTTGCCTCCTTCCCAGGTAAGCTCGGAAAAAGTGTGGGACCAAGTTCAAGGGAAGGCCTCCCTCCCCAGCACAAGTCTATTCTCTGGCTGTTTGGAAGGTTTCTGTACTCCACCGATACTAAATTATGGCTCAGCGTTTGGCAAGATTATAAACCACCTCGTCCTTTCATACCTCTGGGCAATGTTTTGGGTTTTTTTCCTGCTTTGAGCTTTGGTAAACATTGCTCGGCTCTTACCACGGGTAGAGCTAGAGCAGGGAACATATGATATGGAAAGAATCCCCCGCACAACCCTTCTGAAGCTGGACAGCTTTTGAGACCTGCAGAGAAGAGGGTCACTGGCTGTTGCCGGCTCTTAGAAAAACAATAGCTAAGGGGGCGCCAGGGTCAGTTGAGCGTCCGACTTCGGCTCAGGTCATGATCTCGCGGTTCGTGGGTTCGAGACCCGCGTCGGGCTTTGTGCTGACAGGTCAGAGCCTGGAGCCAGTTTGGGATTCTCTGTCTCCCTCTCTCTGCCCCTCCCCCATTCACGCTCTCTCTCTCTGTCTCTCAAAAATTAGTAAACATTAAAAAATAATAACAAGTTGGGGCGCTTGGGTGGCTCAGTCAGTTAAGCGTCTGACTTCAGGTCAGGTCACGATCTCGCGGTTTGTGGGTTCGAGCCCCGCGTCGGGCTCTGTGCTGACAGCTCAGAGCCTGGAGCCTACTTCGGATTCTGTCTCTCTCTCTCTCTGCCCCTCCCCTGCTCACGTTTGTCTCTCTCTGTCTCAAAAATAAATAAAACATTTTTTAAAAATTTTAAAAAATAACAACAAGAAAAGAAAAGAGAAACAATAGCTAGGATTTATTAAGGGCTTAGTGTCTGCCAGGCACAGTTCTAAACACTTTATATGCATTCGGAATGTCATTTCATCGAGAAAACTACCCTATAATAAAGGTGCCATTATCCCCATTTCACAGATGAGGAAACTGAGGCTTTACAGGATAATTACCTACTGCGCTTGCCTGGACACTCATTGCCCCATTCCTAGAGCCCAAACTTTTATCCACGTGGTCTCTCGAACTTTCCAGGCCCCTGTGGTCAGCTTCATGACTCTGCCAATTCCACAGGTTCATCATAATTGGGTGCTTTATTCAGATCCGGAGAAAGTGGCCTTCCCGGCATCCTGGCATGCAAACGATGTCCCCTGAGGCCACGACGACGGCAGTGAATTTGTCCCACGGGTCCCTCCGAGGGGCCTCTTCACTTCTGGAGCTTTCCAAGATGAGGCCTGTTCAGGGCGAGCGGAAGCTCCTGTATGATCCCCAAGACAGAGTGTGGTAATCCCTGCCCCACTCCTTGACAAAGCCCTCCGGTCAGTCCATGGGGTGCCCTCGCCGGTTCAGTGCCAGTGGCTGCGCGGGGACCTTTCTGACCTGCTTGCTGGCACAGGGAGCATGGAGGAGGGAAGATCAATCTCCAAGCTAATTTAGGTTCTGTCTTTCCTCGAACCAGCCTCTGTCCTCTGCTCTGGGTCTGACGACTATGATTAATGCACCACCAAGGATTTGCTCTCCTCAGCTTCTTCCTTGCTTTGGGGTTGATTTTACAGCCGTTGCCAGAGTTTCTCCTCCGAAGAGAGTAAATACTCCGAGACTGGAGCAGAGCCCTCGGCGTTACTCAGAAAGAATCGCGGGCGGCAGGTGGCACCGGGCCATTTCTGGAGTAGGTGACGTGACTGTTTAGGGTTCAGTGCTAACCCACTACGTCCACCGATGGAAGCTCATCTTTTCATTATTCGGAAAGCACCAAGGAGAAGGATCGCAGGGAAGGCAACTGATAGGATCACACAGTCTATTCCTCATTCGTAATTACATATTATTATTTTTCGCCCTACTTTGTTCCGATAATGATTTAAGGATGCTTCCAAAGATACACAAACCACAGCAAAGATAAATAGAAGTGGGACATGAATTATAATGTCATGCCTGCTCACATCTTTGCCCCGGTCCACAAAATAGAACTTAATTCATGACGTCTTTCAAAAATGAGGTAATTCGGCTCTTTTGGTGGCAACACTAGGTTCTTTGTAAAGTGTGGGGGGGGGGGCGGTACACTGGAGCGGAAACAACCATGGTGGGGACAAGAGAGCCACGCACCCTCTCTGGATTTTGGATCCTGGAATTCTGAACTGTCTCTGTCAATCTCTGGGACTCTCTCCTCCCTCTCGCCTACCCCTGCCATCATGCAGGTAGAAGCCAGCACTGCCCATCTGGCAGGAAGCCCCTTAGGAATGAAACACACTTCCTCTCTCTCTCTCTCTCTCTCTCTCTCACCCACGTGTGTTTGCGCGCGTGCGCGCGCACACACACACACACACACACACACACACACACACAATGAAAAATCTTCACAGAGGCTGGGACAATGAAACTACAATTGCTTATTTGTGCAAAACATTCATGTGGTCCTCCCCCACCCCCACCCCAAATCTCCACGGGCCCTCTACTGCCTCTACTAAGGATTCTCCAAGATTTCCTCGAAGGATTCCACAGACCAGAGAGATTTCGGGAGGCTGGGCAAAGCCAATCTAAGGTGTCTGAAGTCGGCGCATGTAGGGGCTACCATGGAGGGAGACTTCTGTGGGGCAGGGAACATTCTGCATTTTGATCTGGATGCTGGCTACACGGCTGTGTTCAGCTTGTAAAAATTCATCAAACTCTACCCTGAGCAACTTATACACTTTTCTGTCTGGGCGCTGCACCTCAATAAAATGTGAACAACAACAACAACAACAAAAAAAAACATTAAAGAAAAACACAGAAGCAAACCGGGGAAGAATAAGGCTTGGCCTGAGCTCTGTGCCGGAGACCTGGCTGCAGGAGGGGGGGTGGGGCTGCTCTGGGGGGAGTGGGGGTGTGAGGGGAGGGCAGTGAGGTTGTCCTAGAGACAGCCAGGAAGCACAGGGTAAAATCACGTGAACAGAAGCAAACTTTCAGGCGGAAAGCAGGCAGCATTGGCCGAGGGCCAGGCCCCCACCCGGGTTGAGGAGGCACGGCGCGGCTTCGCGGCGGCCCTGCCCGTGGCCCAGGACTCCAGAGTGAGAGCGGAAAGCAGGCAGCGTTGGCCGAGGGCCAGGCCCCCACCCTGCCTTTCCTCCTATCTTCCCCTGCAGCCTGTACAGGGGGGTAGTGACAAGTCCTGCTTCTTTTCGCTGGTCACCTGGTCATTACATGCTGTTATGCATGAACTGCAGTCCAGGAACCTGGGAGTCACCTTTGACCATGAAACGTTTATGGAACGGATCCAAACCCGTGGCTTTGCAGATGCAGAAACCGAGGGCCGGAGGAAGGCCAGTGTATGTATCCTGGGCTCCACGGCAGACCGCCAGCTGCTCGGCCACAGATCCGCCCCTCTGGCTGCGGGCAGCCAGGGTGGGCTCTCTCCTTTTGCACCTGTAGCCTCCGGCCCCCTCGGTGTGGTTGTCCTTGCATTTATCTGAAACATCTAGTGAGTCCCGTGTGATAGGTAAATGTCCTCCCTCCTCGGATTATATATTCCTTGAGGGCAGGAAGGACCTATTGGTTTTTTTGTTTGTTTGTTTGGTTTGCTTTGCTGGATTTTTTTTTTTTTCTCCTGTATTCTTTACTTCCGCGTCTGCAGACTTGTAACTGAGGGACTGCAGGAGCACCGGAGGCCCAGGAACATCCTACCTCCCAAGCCCGGAGGGCCACGGAAGCCACTGGGCATTAACTGGCCTGTGGTCAGATCTGTGGCTGGATATTCTTAGCAGCTTTTGTCCGCTGGTCCCAGGAATTTCAACTTCCCTGTCACCAGGGCTCAGATGCCTCCCCACCAGGGCAGAGAGGTTTTCCATTCCCAAGCAGGCAGCTCAGAGTACAGACTTCAGCAGTCACACTTAGCCTGTTGCTACCCACTGCTGCCCCAAGCCTGACTGACCAGCTGACCTTCCTTTTAGAGGTTTCAAGACATCCCCTGGGGGTCAAACAGCGACTTAAAAAAAATGGGGCACAGGGATCAGAAATCCCCCATTTTCTACCTTTCCCGGAATCCCTGGGTGAATTCCTCTCCTGGATGAACATGCTTCTCCCGCTTTCAACGAGATGTCATACTCGGCCTGCCACCGAGCTGCGTCTGCAGTAGTGGGGTGGGGACGGGGGTTGAGAAAGGGTCTCGGGGCCCTTCCACCAGAGCATGGTGGGCGGGGAAGGGCTGCGTAGGGTCAGTAGGGACGCCACAGTCACTTGAGCATGTTTTGGGGTGACGCCTCCGGCACGTTCGCCATCAGCTCATAACGGTGTTTCACAGACAGAACTAAAGTCCTCTGCCCTGCAGGCCTGGAGTTCTGGCAACCGGTGTTGGCCTCATCGGCCTTTTCTGCTGGGCTGTCACCATCGCCGTGTCTCTGAGCTGCACTGGGCACATCAGAGCTGCAAATAATCGGGCGCTTGAGCCCCCCCAACTCCATGCCCTTTCTTCCCCACGTTCTCATTTCTGTCGGCACGGCTGCACCTATAGCTGTGTCTTAACTTTCCTTCATTTATCCTGCTCTGGAAGGGCAGGGGCACAGTCTGGGAAGAGATATCGGCTGGGGCACAGGAGAGCTCCCTGGGGTGTGTGTGTGTGTATGTGTGTGTGTGTGTAAAGAGGTTCAGGGGGGAGCAGAAATGCTTCCTCTCTCCCTGCACCGCCATCCCACCAAGGCCTGGCAGGTGCACATCAGGTCAATGTCAAAACCCCGCATCTTCAGAAGGTGTTACATGGTGAGGGAGGGCAGATGTGGAACGCATTCAAGTAAGGGGCAGGGGCCTCGGAGGGGAGGCGTGACACCTGGGTGGCTCAGTCGGTTGAGCGGCTGGGTTCTGCTCAGGTCATGGTCTGAGCCCCGCCTTGGGGCTTCCTGCTGTCAGTGCAGAGCCTGCTTCAGGATCTTTTGTCCCTGTCTCTCTCTGCCCCTCCCCCCCTCTCAAAAATAAACAAACATTAAAAGAACCTTCTGGATTCCCATTGGGCTCTGCGACTTTGGGATTTTGAGCTACGGGCTCAAGGGAACCGTGGAGATTCTGACATCAATCCTAGTCTACAAACGCCTATAAGTCAGGTGCTACGGGAAGGACTCCACACGCTCTCTAGGGAGAATGCCCTGGAAAAGACACTCCAGGGCCCCTGAGGGAGGCGGCAGGTCAGACTGAAGGTGGAGGGGTATGTGGGGGGGGGGGGGCGTGGGGGTGACAAAGGCTGCCGGGGCCAGCCCGGCTCGTCCGGTTCCGCGAGGCTGCCCACACAGTCCACTCAGTGGGAAGATTGGTGACAAGGGCTGGTGAGGTCCCTGCAGCCTGCTGTGCGCTCGGCAGTCAGGTGTGAGGGCAGCCACCCTGGGGAAGGCGCGTGACTGCTGGGGACAGTGAGCCGGATGGTTTAGGGCCTAGAGTGGAAGTTTTTCCTCACTAACCTCACGATGCAAAGGTAATAAAATACTAATACTAGCAGCTGGCAGGTGTGAGCCTTTACCAGGGTTGGGGACTCCATAATCTCCCATAGTAGATTAAACATGGCCACAACTTCTCCGTAGCTCCTCCCACCAAGGGGTTGGGTTACGGGCTGAATTCCGACCCCCCCCTTCCCCCCCCAAGACAGTCCACATATGCTGAAGTCCTACCCCTAGTACCTCAGAATGTGATTGTATTTGGAATTAGGGGAAATTATATTAAAATGTGCAAGCCCAGAGAGGCCTCAGAGGCCAACCTGGGCCGACACCTTGATTTTGGACTTCCGGCTTCCAGAACTGCAAGGCAGTACGTTTCTGTTGTTTAAGCCACTCAACGGGCGGTACTTTGTCATGATGGCCCAGGCGAACCGAGACAGGGTGGAATCTGCGTCCCTTCCCCCCAGAACCTGGGCTGGCCTGGACACTTGCTCTGGCCAACGGGACGCAGCAGAAGTGATGCCGCGTGACTCCTGGAGGCAAGGCCTGAGGCGACGTTGCTGCCAGCAATCTGCTTTCCCCCCCTTCGGGCCGTTCTGAAAATGCCGCGGCAGGAAGCCGGTGTCCTGTAGGGAAGGGTGTGGGGTGACAGGGAGGAGAGCCACTTTTCACCCCAGCTGGGAGCTGGCACCAGCTGCCAGGCTGTGCGCGAGGCCAGCTCGTGCCTCCCCTTGCCGTCTTCCAGCTGACCCCATCTGCATGGGTGAGGGAACTGCCCAACACCCAGGAAGGATACATTGTTGTCATCAGCCACTACAGTTTTCGGATACTTTGTTACGCAGCAATAACCAATCGATACATCTCATTGAGACATACGGTGCACTGGGCGCCTGGGTGACTCAGTGGGTTGGGCATCTGACTCCTGACTTCAGCTCAGGTCATGATCTCACCGTTTGTGAGTGCGAGCCCCGCATTGGGCTCTGTGCTGCCAGTGCGGAGCCTGCTTGGGATCTCTCTCCCTCTCTCTCTCTCTGCCCCTCACCTCCCCCCACCCCCGCGTGCGAGCGCGCATCCGCACGCTCGCACCCACTGTCTCTCAAAATAAGTTAACATTAAAGAAAAAAAAAGAAACATAGTGTAGAAAGGTTTCCATTCAAAAGTGTTAGCGGAAGGTATGTTTTCGTGTATACTGGGCCAAGCTCTCCAGGAAATGGGGAAAACCTTCGTCCAGAACTGTTTCTTCCCTTAGAGTTTCCCAGCTACCTCCGGGTTGCCCGGGCCCTGCATCTGTACCCGCTGTTTCCAATTCTGGGGCATAGCACGGGGTATGTCGCAGGAAGAAAGGGAGGCAGGGCGCACTCTCCCCGAATCATAAAGGGAGAGGAGGACCTCCGTCCTATGCCAGTCAAATCCCTGAATGTTGACGAATCAAACACCTTCTGGACACACAGCCATAGAACCACTATGAAAATAGCCACCGTTTATTAAACCTCTACTAAGTATCAGGGGCTTACTTGATGCATGCCCTTATTTAATCCTCATGGAACAAGTCACTAGTCGGGGCGCCTGGGGGGCTCAGTCCGTTAAGCATCCGACTTCGGCTCAGGTCACAGTCTCGTGGTTTGTGGGTTTGAGCCCTGCATCAGGCTCTGCCCCGGTGAGGCAGAGCCTGCTTGGGAGTCTCTCCCCCTCTCTCTCTCTGCCCCTTCCCCACTTATTTGCTCTCTCTCTCTTTCTGTGTCTCCCTCTCTCCCAAAATAAATACGTAAGGTGAAAAAAGCCACCAGTCGCAATCATTATCCTTCTTTGTGGACGAGGAAACAGACTCAGCGAGGGTGAGTAGCTCTCCCGAGGTCACAAAGCGGCTGGGCCTGCCCTCCCAAACGGATGGTCTTTCCCCTCCCTCAAGGTTTGCCGCTGAAGGAGAAGGGGGATTTTGGCCCCTTGAGTTAAGAATGGGAGGAGCTGGTCGTCTCATGGGGTAGGGAGGGGCAGGCCTCAGTGGCGGGGCTGGGGCCCGGCCACGTAGGTAAGGTAAGGGCAGAACCCCGGGTGGAGCTGCCCGCCCAGAAATGCCTCAGGGAGGTGAACCAGTCTAGAGGGAAGGAAGGAGGAGCTGAGAGGCCTTGGGGAGGTGGGGGTAGGGATGGGGGCGGAAACTCCCCTACGGTCCTCACCTTGGAGCAGGAACAATGAACAACAAACGGGTTGGGGGGGGGGGGTCCGGGCTCTAGACAGAACCCACCCACGGAGCCCACAGCCCCTCCATCACCCGCCCCCGGGCCTCCTGCTGGCTTCTCCATCTCAATGACCCCACCCTCCCTTCCGACCCGTCCCTTCTTCCCAGGCTCCTGCTTATGCAAATCCCTACCTGAAGCCCAACCCGACACAGGGCTGACGGTGCCTGGCCTGCGCTCACCTGCGCCCCCACGTTTCATCCTCAAGCCAAGGTAGGCACCTCGTTGCCCCCGTCTTACAGACGGGGCCCCGGAGGCCCGAAGCTGTGAGCCAAGGGGAAGCCCACAGTGTGGCCCAGCCTACTTACTCGGTGCAGGAGTCCCCTCCCGGCGTCCTCAGTTCTCCGGTGTGTACTTGTCAGCCTGTGCTCCCCAGCCACCATCATGGAAGCCTGTGGACTACGTGTCACCCTCAGCTCAGCGCCTGGAGCAGCTCCGACCCCCACCCCCCTCCTCGCCCCCTCCCTGCTCTGAACAACAGTTGTCCGGTGTGAGGCTAGTGGCGGTGATGGGGGAGGTGAAAGAGCCCGAGAAACCGAAGCAGGAAGATCAGACAGGCCAGCTTCCTCACACTGCCAAACACGGGCTCCAGTGCCTTTTTCCAGAACAAGAGTGTGAGGCAGAGGGGTAAGTGGGACCCTTCCTCAGAGACAGCTCTCAACCACCCCCTTCCCAAATGACAGCAGATTGCGGCATACACGTGATGACTCTCCTCCTCTGTCCTGCCTCCCCAGTATACCCTACTGGGCAAATCCTACCCACCCTGGCATCAACTGGAACCCAGCCCCCCTTTTAATGCTGCTGTACCCTGAGGCACCCTGGAATGCAGCTCTAGAAAGCAGTCTATCCCCCACCTCCCTCTGGGAGCCCAGGAGCTGGCCCGAATGGTCTCCCGCTGACTTCCTCAGCTCCCAGACTCTCTCCAGACCCGG